>NW_023270469.1:25649350-25698823 GCF_011800145.1 Mirounga leonina | reverse complement strand
TCGATCCCGGGACTCCAGGATCATGACCTGAGCCGAAGGCAGTCGCTTAACCGACTGAGCCACCCAGGCGCCCAACTGAGCCACCCAGGCGCCCCTGTCCTTTTATCTTTGATTCACTGGTGTAAATAAATAAAACCTGCCCTACCGTGTCTTGCTTCCCTCTCCCCCTTTCCTTTCCAATTCAGTATTTTAATTTGAAAATAGTTATTTTTAGCCTCATTCTCAACTGTGCCCATCCTCTGTCCTCACCATGCTGCTGATTGCTGATAATACAGCTGGCTTCAGGGGTGGCTGGTGCGATCTGCAAACATCACAGATAAGATTGATTGAAAAGTGGGCTGCAGCTGATAGAGACCCCTCTGAGGCCTAGGAAGAGGAGCTTCCTAAAGGGCTTGTGTTTTAGGGTGAAGTTTTTCAACCATACCTCTGTGGGATGGGGGAAAAGGCAAATATTACAAATGGTCCCGTCTGGGGTAGTCTTGAGACTCAGGGGTGGGGCTGGGCAGTCATGATTTCAGAATACTGGGGACCAGAAGAGTCAGAGAAAGGGCAATTTTTGAAACTATGTAGGATAAAAGAGTCAGGGAGGTATGCCACATTGGTGGCGGTCTGAAATGAGGCTTTCTTTTTTTTTTTTTAAAGATTTTATTTCTTTATTTGACAGAGAGAGAGACAGCGAGAGAGGGAACACAAGCAGGGGGAGTGGGAGAGGGAGAAGCAGGCCTCCCGCGGAGCAGGGAGCCCTATGCGGGGCTCGATCCCAGGACCCTGGGATCATGACCTGAGCCGAAGGCAGACGCTTAACGACTGAGCCACCCAGGCGCCCCTGAAATGAGGCTTTCAATGAAAGTAGAAGCATAGGTCCCAATCTGATAAACTGTGGGCCATAGGTGTCCTATAAGATGTGTGCTGCTTGGCTTGCAGTTTTTTTTTTCCTTTAAAAATATATTATTGTTGTTGTTATTTACTTATATATTCAATATTTAGTTAGATATTAAAATAGATTTTTACATATAAAACTGAAAATATATCTGACTATTCTTAAATATTTGGAGCTTCTGGTGAATATTAGGTCTTCAGTCCTTAGGGCAGCAAATATGCCCATTCGGTGGGACATGCATGCTCTAGTTTACTGGTGTCCTCGCATATCCCTGTTTTCTGTAACTCGCTGACTTTTAAAACTTCTGTTATTTTCCTTACTCCTATAAGTAATTGAGAAAATAGCATCTGGGATAGCTCCATAGTGGTGTTTTTGTTTTTGTTTTTGTTTTTGTTGTTTGTTTGTTTTCAGAGAGAGAGTGAGAGAGAGAGAGCGAGAAAGCACACAGTGGGGTGGGGAGGGGCAGAGGGAGAGGGACAGAGAGAATCTCAAGCAGGCTCCACGCCAAGTGCAGAGCCTGATGTAGGACTCGATCTCATGACCTTGAGATCATGACCTGAACCAAAATCAAGAGTCTAATACTCAACCGACTGAGCCACCCAGGCACCCCTAGCTCCAAAGTTTTCAAATCAGGAAGATAAGGTTTCACCAAAGGAGGGGTTGGCAAATGGGAACGGGGGAGGGAGGAAGTCCTGAGAAACTGCTTAGAGTCCACTGGTCCCAAACACCCTGTCACACAATTGGGTAGTGATTACAGTCACTCATCTCTTCAGCCACGTGTAGTTGATGACTAAAACTGAGTTAGCAACCCAAGACACATCTCCAGGTTGAAGACCGAACAGAACTTTAAGTCTAGTGGAGGACAACACTAGTAACCAGTGACCGTACATTGTAAAGAAGGAGGGAGCCCAGAAAATGGTCATGTCTGGGAAAGTGACTTTTTAAAAAATTTTATTTTATTATGTTATGTTAGTCACCATACATTACGTCATTAGCTTTTGATGTAGTGTTCCATGATTCACTGTTTTCATATAACACCCAGTGCTCCATGCAATATATGCCCTCCTTAATACCCATCACCAGGCTAACCCATCCCCCACCCCCTTCCCCTCTAAAACCCTGTTTGTTTCTCAGAGTCCATAGTCTCTCATGGTTCGTCTCCCCCTCCAATTTCCCCCCTTCATTTTTTCCTTCCTACTATTGGGAAGGTGACTTTTGTTCTAAGAGCACGAGTGGAAGCTAACTGAGCAGGCGTGGGACATTGCTTATGGTTGTGAAGGTGATGCCCCGAAAACATCACTTTCCTGAGAGAGTGTAAGGAATAGGGAAGAGCAGTCACAAACACTGGAGAGAGCAGGGCAGGCTGAGGGAAGTGTTGGATGGGACACCATCCAGCTTCATCTGCTAGTTGACACTTTGGTTTCTGAGTCTCACTTTTCTTCACTGTAAATGTGGGGATGGGACAAAGTGCTGATCTCATAGTTTTGCTTCAAGACAATTGTGGTAATACAGGTGAAGGGCTTCGCAAAGGACATGACACGTAAGTGCTCATCAACATGGCTATTATGTCATATTAAGTTTTTGCTCTATAATTATTGTGGTTAATAATAATGTTAGGGTTCATAGTATTTTCCTTCTTGTGTTAGAAACTCCACTTGGTGCATGGGAAGAGAAAACTTATTGTTTCCATAAGTGTACCTCATGAAGATCCAAACAGCAGAGCCATGGATGAAGTAATGTGCAATGAAGTGACCCTGAAATGGTGGGGTATTGGGAAGGAGTGAATAAAAAGCATAAGCAAAGTACACAGAACAACAGAAAAATCCACTCTAGAATGCTTTGACAAATTTTTTTCCTGCTATTAAAATGTAGCAAAATATTTCTCCATACCCATGACCTTTGTAATTGATTGGGGAGTTAAACAGAATTCGGGCTCAAATGTGTGACTGATGGTTTCTTTCTCATATCCAAAGTAAAGCTAGAATCTGAAGTTCAAATCCTAATTATAATCCTTTTTATAACACTTATGACTCAGAAACAACTTATTTCTTTGTGCAAATAGGCCAGCTCGGCATCGGTGGAGGAAACAAAGTAAGAACCTTCTGCTAGAACAGCCCCACTGTCCCCTCAACAATTGTCTGGATCGGTCACATTTTGCCTCATTAACATCTGATTTCATTGCGCTCACAAAAGATTGAGAACAAATGTCCTTCTCCCTGTTATCTGTTCTCTGACCCTCACTTTCTCTCGGTTCTTCCCTCCAAGAGACATAAGAGGGTGATGAGCTAAAATGAAACAAGCCAAGCCTTATATACCTAAAATTTGGTTCAGAAGCTTTTCATTTTTGCTTTCCCTCTGAAACAGTTGAAAGCTATGGGGCCGATGTTCACATGTGGTTGCTATGGGGAAATTTCTGCCTTTTTCCTCTTCCCTTCTTAGCATTTGTTAGTTCTTCTACCAATAAAAGCTTCTGGAACTCCTTCAGGAAGTACATGTTCTCTCAGACTGTTAGCTGACCCACCCTCAGCTCCAGGAGTGGGCGAGTGACCAGCTTGGCTAGTCGGTTCATCAGATCTCTGGGCTACTGTGTTTTCTTCAGGGATGGCACCTACCCCAGACAACCCAATCAGAACTAATATTTGGGTGCTGACTGGGGAGATTGGAAGGAGGTTGTTCTCCTCTGTGCTGGTCTAATACAGAGGCAAGACCAGAGCTTCCAGAAGCCATATGGAGAGATCCTGTTTAAGCACGAAACACAAACAGAGGAAAGCAGAGCCAAGGCCTGGAAAGGGAAAAGAGATAAGAGAATGAGGTGTCTAAAGCCAACACTACTACTAGCCTTTTTAGTTATATGATTTAACACTTTTTCCTATTTTGCTTAAGGCAGTTTGAGTTGAATCTTCATTAATTTGCAACTCTGGGAATAATGACTAGTAAATGTATGTTCACAGCCATCTGGGTCCCAGGCAAAGCAAAGCATTTGAAATTCGTTTGTTAATTCAGAAGGAGGAAGACAAAGAAAGGGAGCCATGAAGTCAAGTGGCCTAGAAATATAAAGAGATATAGACACATTCCAGTAGACTGACCGTGCTAACTTGGCGTTGGTTCTGAGCCATTGGGTGTGAGAAATGGCATGTGTGAATTTAAAGGGATGAAGTAAAGGTTGCAAATATTGACTGTGACACTTTGTGGCTGGAGAGCCTTGGTGTGACAACTGAAGTCACACTTCCTGAGGGCATGTGCAAGATTATCAGCTTTGAATTCTGAGCCCATCAAGTTGTTTATCTTATTCTTCATTTCCTGGATTCTTATATGTTGTCCATAAAGGCAGTGGTAATTTGTGGGGTGAGTGTTTAATGTGTACTATGGCTGGGAAATACAAGCATGTGGATCTGTCTTTGGCTTGGGGGAGAAAGAGCAGGAAGACTGATAGGAGATGAACTGAGCGCTGAATACATGACCGCCTCTCAGGAGAGCTGTGACTTTAGGTGGCTTTATATACCACCTCATGAAACTCCCGTTCATAATGATGTTGCGAGCGGTCAGTGCAGAGTTTTGTAGATGATGGTAAGGAGCTTGGAGGAAGCCACTTCTACATGCTGTCATATATTTGAAGACAAGACTTACGCCAACTCTGCCTCTTTCCCTTCCCAAGCTAAATAATATCAGTTTCTTCAAATAATTGTCATATGAAGTTATTTCCCAAAGTCCTTGAATGCAGGGGTTAGTCTTTTTCAAGGGTGCCTTCCCGGATCCTAGCATGGTTCCTGGCACATATCTGATACTCAGTACAATTTTGGGGGTTGGAATTAATTCACTTATCCTATCACCTTTGTTTGTATGTCTTTTTGCTTGCTCTGATTCTCTTTCTGCAAGATGCTGTTTTAAATTTCAAACTCCACTCAGTTCTTCCTCGTCTCTCTCCACGTCTCACATAATGAGAGAGAGAGAGAGAGAGAGAGAGAGGGAGAGAGTTAGTTAGTTCATTCTGTTTTTTTTTTTTATGAAAAGAGGAACTCAGTCATGGTAGCCAGAGCCAATTGATTCCTAATTAAATGAAGCATAGAATTGAGCTGGGATGCATTTGTTCTGATTCAAAGCCATCTCTCCTTCCTGCCTGATGATTGTGTCTCCTTCACTGTCAGCACAATGTGGGCAGGGAGGAACTCTCTCTGCTCTGTTCCACTGCACACAGGGATAAAGGGAGATGTAAGCACAGAACACTCTGTGATGAGCAGGAGCCACTTGTTAGAGCGAGGGGAGAATCGACAGTAATAGGAGACTGCGCAAATGGGAAGGATGGGATCACAGGCCATCGTTCTTTTAGCAGCAGAAACTTTTCACTCCCCAAGAAGAAGGAAAGGAGCCAGCAGAGGTGATTAAGCCAGTGATCAGGATGAAGAGCGGTCTGAGATACAGTCAATGTGCAGAAAGAGCTCAGCAGGCTCGCCGAGCTGGGGCTGAACGTGTGGCTCTGTGAACCAGCCCAGACAGTTCATCACCTGGAATCCGCCAAGAACCGGGGCTGTAATTTATCTGTGGCAGGGGACACTGATCATCGGATACCCTGCTTAGACCCATTCACTCATTCATGCATTCCACAAATGTGTATGGAGCTCCATCAACACGCCAAGCCGCCTGCTAGACAGTGGGGATCCGTAGGTGATTAAGATAGTCTCTTTCACGGGAGGAGCTCCTAATTTGATGGCGGGACATGATAAAGGATGCCAAAGTAAACTCTCCATAGCTGCTGTTTTCGTGTTCTGGGGACCCAGGCAAGCACTTATTAGTGATTATTTCATGTAACAACTCTAGGAGATAAATCCTATTTTTCTCTCTGCTTTTTAGTTAGAAAGCAGTATGACCCATACTACCCAGAAATCAGTGGCAAAATTGAGGTTTGAATCCATGTGGTTAAGAAGGAAGCACAAAGTACTTTAAGGACAAAGGAGTGATTGACTCACCTTTTCTGGGAGCGTTCAGAAAAATGTTATAAAATATGTACTTTTTGATTTACGTTTTTAAATGTAATGAAGAGTTCACCTGACAGGCAAAGATTGACAGGAGGTCATTTCAGCATTTGTAATATATGAGTGAGAATGGCTATAAGAAGTAGTTCTGGATTTTTATGTGAGTCCCAGTAAACTAATAGTTTCCATTGAATAGGCTATTTTGATAATCTGATTTAGATTTAGTTTTTTTTTTTTTTTTTGGCTTTAAGCAATGTAATTTTGGCTTCAGTGTGATATTCTCATTTTATTGAATTCTTTAATTGAAATATAATTGATATATAACATTATATTAGTTTCAGGTGTGCAACGTAATGATTTGATATTTGTATATATTGCAAAATGATCACCACAATAAGTCTGGTTAACATCCATCATTACACATAGTTACAATTTATTCTTGTGATTAGAACTTTTAAGATCTACTCTCTTAGCAACTTTCAAATAATGCAATACAGTATTATTAATTATAGTTGCCATGCTGTGCATTACATCCCAATGGCTTATTTATTTTATAACTGGAAGTTTGAACTTTTTGACCCTGTTCGCCCATTTCATCCACTCAGGATGGATTTGTGAAGGGAAACGGGATCAACTCTCAGAATCAGGCATAGGATTTAGAACAAGAGCAGAAAAGCCCTAATGGAAGCTGAGCCCATGTTGATTGTTATAAGCAACATTAAGTTATGAGTACCTGGCTTTTGTTATCCATCTGATATGGGGCACGTAGATGCTTCCATCTGACTTAAAAGGGTTGGGTTTCAGAAGACAGAAATGATGTATGATTCTTTAATTTCTCTAGTCATAGTTCATGATGTTGCCTTAGTTTTGATTCCCTCATTTCTAGCCCAGTGGTCTCCCAGGCTCCACTCCCGCTCTCCTCAAATCGATAGTTTCACCAGTAACCAGACTTAAAATTCTAAAAAACAGTTTTATTCATGTCATTCCTTTGCATAAAAATCCTGTGGTCCTCAGGATAAAGTCCCAAACCATGAGCATCTCATAAAAGGTTCCGGTTTGACTTTTCAGTTTTAATTGTTTTGTAACCTAGAACCTCCCCTCCTCCCCACCGCCAGTGCTGTGCCTTAGCATCTTCGCATATCTTGGGATATTACTGCTCTCCCATACTCTCCCACACTCTCTCATCTAGCCAACTCCTCTTTTCTTACGGGTTTCATATTAAACATCCTTTTTTAGGAAGGCTTCTCCGATCCCCTTGAAGACTGGGTGAAGGTTGCCCCTCTCTGTGCTCCCATAGCACCCGTTCTATTAATTTCCACCTGGTTTTGGACATGACTTTGCGTGTGTGTCTCCTCCACAGGCTTGTGGGCATCAGTGTTTTGGATCATTTCATACAAAGGCCTTCAGTAAATATTTGGTGAATGAATGAATGAATGGATGGATGCATGACAAGATGAGAACTTCATTGGAAATGTTCTGGAAAATTTTGACCAGATTTCTAGAATGCAGTTTTGGTAGTATGTTTTACATGATAATATGTTTGGTTTGAGTTGTGTCAGGGTATAGCTCTAAAAAATAAACTTTTCAGGGGCACCTGGATGGCTCAGTTGGTTAAGCGACTGCCTTCGGCTCAGGTCATGATCCTGGAGTCCCAGGATCGAGTCCCGCATCGGGCTCCCTGCTCAGCGGGGAGTCTGCTTCTCCCTCTGACCCTTCCCCCCTCTCATGTTCTCTCTCTCTCTCATTCTCTCTCTCAAATAAATAAATAAATAACATCTTTAAAAAAAATAAACTTTTCAGTCATCTTCCCCAGTGGCACTCTTGGGGGAAGAGATTCTTTACAAGTTAAAATGCTAAATTTCTTTTAATATAGAGAGCCCCCATTTAAATTTTTCATTGTGAAATAATTTCGAAATTACAGAAAAGTTTTAAGGAGAATACAAAGAAGTCCTAATATCTTTCACCCAGGTATCCCAAGTGTTAAAATTTTGTCACATTTACTTTATAGTTCTATGTAACTGTGTTATTTTTTCTTTTGTAACATTTGGAAATAATCAGTATTTCTCTCTTTTTAAAAAAGATTTTAGGGGTGCCTGGATGGCTCAGTCATTAAGCGTCTGCCTTCAGCTCAGGTCATGATCCTGGGGTCCTGGGATCAAGCCCCACATTGGGCTCCCTGCTCCGTGGGAAGCCTGCTTCTCCCTCTCCCACTCCCCCTGCTTGTGTTCCCTCTCTTGCTGTGTCTCTCTCTGTCAAATAAATAAAATCTTAAAAAAAAAAAGATTTTATTTAAAATCTTTTAAGATTTTATTCAGAGAGAAAGAGCACAAGCAGGGGGAGTGGCAGGCAGAGGGAGAAGCAGGCTCCCTGCTGAGCAAGGAGCCCGATGCGGGACTCAGTCGCAGGACCCTGGGGTCATGACCTGAGCCAAAGGCAGATGCTTAACCAACTGAGCCACCCAGGCATCCCAATCACTATCTCTTTAACCCTAAGTACTTTAGTGTATATTTTTGAAAATATTCTCTTACATAAATATAGTATGGTGATCAAAAATCAGAAAATTAATATTGATACAGTACTTTTATCTAATCTGTAGATTGTATTCAAGTCGGAATTATTTTATAAGAAGTGTTCAATATTTAAAAAAATCATTTGTTTTGTCCTTTGTCCTCATGCTTATCCAAGTGGGACATCTTTGAGTCAATCAGGAACTTGCTAGTATATATATAGAATCAAGAGGCAAGGAAGGAGAGATTAGGATCTTTCTGTTAGGACACAAGGGATTGAGGCAAGATGAGGTCAGAAATTTTTCTGGAAATAGGGAGAAAAGGATAAATGGATATGAAGAGAGAGAGCGAAAATGTGAATAAAGGGAGATTTCAGATGTCCATGTGAGGACAGGACATCTATTTCCCTCTGTCCAGGTCCTGAAGTCCCCATTCCCTGGAATGTGAGAAAGATGCCATATACTGGGTTGGGCTCTCTTTGGTGAATGAGCCAGTGTGCCTTTCTAGCAATTGTGGTTTAGGATACACGTGCGCACATGCACACGACCCCCCCCTCAGCTGACCTTTAAAAGATTATCCTCCTTCAGAAACTAATCAAGGCTTTACTTTCTCCTGTTACATCAGTTTGCCTTTCCAGATAATTTTCCCTTCCCAACATCTTTGTATTTTACTCCTCACACCTCCAGTAAATGCCCCCAAACATGAATTAATGTATCAGTCCTTCTAAACACACACAACAAACACAGTCCTTCTAAACACATTCTTTTCATAGTACAGATACGTATAAAAAGAAAAGGGTTGAAAACACCCAATGGATCGAATCTGTTTCTTCCCACCAGTGTTTAGGAATGGCTGAAATTTAGCTATCCAGGGCCACTGAGTCAGGGGCGGCCAGGACCTAGTTGTTCTTCAGTTCTCATTTTCCGTCACAGTGATCATGCCATCTGCCTTTTATCATTTGTGCATCTCAGACACGCCACTGCAGACCATGCTGGATGTGGGAAGCAGGCAGCATTGGTTAGACTCGGACATACCTGGGAGTTGTACCTACCTGTCTCTCACTGTATAAATTAAAGCTTCTTTTCTTGGCATGACTAGCCCTAGATCTGGAATATGAGAACAGCACACTGAGAAATATGGGAAAAGAGAGCCAAATTTGTGTCTCTGTCCAGAGAGGAATCATTTATCTACACATTCTGCAATTGTTCACAGTTTTCAGCTATGTGGTTTTGATCTGTTTAGGAACAGAATACACTTAGCTATAATCTATATCTAAATGTAAATGTAGCTTCTCAAAAACTTTGAGGATTTTGGGGGCACCTGGGTGGCTTAGTTAAGGGTCCGACTCGATTTCAGCTCAGGTCATGATCTCAGGGTTGTGAGATTGAACCCTGCATTGGGTTCTGCGCTGAGTGCGGAGCCTCTTTGGGATTCTCTGTCTCTCCCTCTGCCCCTCCCCCTCCTCCACACGCATGTGCGTGTGCTCTCTCTCTCTCCCCTCCAAATAAATAAATAAATAAATCTTTAAAAAAAAAAAACTATGAGGATTTGGCAGCCAAAGTAGTCATTGAGTCAAATCAGCATTTTGGTGCTTAATAAAAATATTCTCTGGCTTAATGATTACATCTCTAGTCCAGTGGATAATATTGCTTGACACTAATTAAGTCAGTTAATTTTTTTAGCTTGAAAAGAATCTTTTTTTTTTAAAGATTTTATTTATTTATTTGACAGAGAGAGACACAGCCAGAGAGGGAACACAAGTGGGGAAGAGGGAGAAGCAGGCTTTCTGCTGAGCAGGGAGCCTGATGCGGGGCTCAATCCCAGGACCCTGGGATCATGACCTGAGTTGAAGGCAGAGACTTAATGACTGAGCGACCTAGGTGCCCCCGTTAGCTTGTAAAGAATCTTAAAGATGGCCTCCTCCAATCTCTTTTTGATTTCATGTGAATATGCCTCTGTTTACTCATTTATACCCCTTCTTTCCCTCAGGGGTTGCCAAGTTTCACATGGCAGAGAGAATGTGCCCTTTGATCCTGAACTTGTGGAGGAATTTGGTATTTAGAGGAAGGTATTCACTTTATCTTGCATATAGGAAGGATTATTTTCAATGACCTTCAAAATAGATTCTAAATACAAGTCGTGCTTCTTTGAGTCAGGTGGGGAGTGTGGGCAAAGACAGAGAATGGACATGGATTGGGAAGTGGACCCAGAGCTCTCCTCTTGAGTAGTTCTCTCCTTAGTTTGACTGTGGGGTCATTGCTTGAATGACCTAGACATGCTGACATTCCTCATTGTTCTGGGACCAAGACCACAAGGAGAGTTTTTATTGTAACTCTTCTTTTCTGGTAATAATGAAAATGAAATATTAAGAGCTCTTCATTACAGGCCTTAGGGAAATACGCAAATATGTTACAACTTTCTAAAATATGTCTGATTAAATATCTCATTTCTCCACTTCCATAATCGGGAGATAATAGACCAACTGATTGTGCTAAATGGATTTCAGCAAGTCTCACTGTCTTGTTCCATCAGGAGGGAATACTTATTTCTCCATTGTGTCATCTTTGTCTACAAAGGATAACTCATTCCTACTATTCAGAGTAAATTTCTTTAAAAAAAGGAAAAAACCCAATAATCAAACTCTATTTCTGATATATATGAATATTTGCATATGTATTATGTCTAGATATAGATACACATGGACCTATAATGTTGAAAGTGTTTTTTTGTTTTCTGGTTAGGGAGATAAAGAAAATTTTTTTCATGGGACACCTGTGTGGCTCAGTCGGTTAAGCATCTGCCTTTGGCTCAGGTCATGATCCCAGGGTCCTGGGATCGAGTCCCACATCAGGCTCCCTGCTCAGTGAGGAGCCTGCTTCCCCCATTTCCCTCTGCCTGCCACTCTGCCTACTTGTCTGTCTATCTCTGTCAAATAAATAAATAAAATCTTTTTTTTTTTTTTTAAGATTTTATTTATTTGACACAGAGAGAACAAGCACAAGCAGGGGGAACAGCAGGCAGAGGGAGAGGGAGAAGCAGACTCCCCACTGAGCAGGGAGCCCGATGCGGGACTCGATCCAGGGACTCCAGGATCATGACCTGAGCCGAAGGCAGTCGCTTAACCAACTGAGCCACCCAGGCACCCTAAATAAATAAAATCTTAAAAAAAAATTTTTTTTTGCATCTTTCATAATGCTTTTCCTTCTTTTGTTTGTGTTTCTTTGGGTAAAATTTTATAGTAATCATATGCATTTTTATGAACAGAAATAAGTAGACATTATAAAAAATTTAGTGCTAATTTCCAAATTACTAACATAATGTGGTTTGTTTTAAACTCCCACATGCCTCCTAGGCCAAATACTTTGGTAGGACAGCTCAGTTAGATTAGACAAATAAGGATGGAGCATTTACCGTATGCCACATGTTGTGCTGAGATCTGGATATATGAGGATGAACAAGTTATGGATGCTTACTGTCAAGTGGCAATACTATTACTTTTGTGTGCTTGTATGTCTTGTTTCATGCAGTAAGAGTAAAAATATAGATGAGGTTTTGGAGCTGGAGAAATTATCTTTATTTGGAACAAAGAGGGAAGATCTTTCAGAATAGCCTGGATGGAGTTTTGAAGGATCACCACCCAGAGGTTTGAAGTTTACCATCCAGCAATAGTGAAGTTTGTCATTCCAGATGGTGGGAACAGCCTGTGCAAAGGAAGGGAAATTCTTTTTTTAAAAAAATTTAAATTCAATTAATTAACATAGAGTGTATTATTAGTTTCAGAGGTAGAGTTCAGTGATTCATCAGTCTTATATAATACCCAGTGCTCAGTACATCGTGTGCCCTCCTTAATCTCCATCACCTAGTTACCCTATCCCCCCTCCCCTCTCCCCTCTAGCAACCCTCAGTTTGTTTCCTATTATTGAGAATCTCTTATGGTTTGTCTCCCTTTATGATTTTGTCTTGTTTTATCTTTCCCTCCCTTCCCTTATGATCCTCTGTTTTGTTTCTTAAATTCCACATATGGGGGGCGCCTGGGTGGCTTAGTCATTAAGCATCTGCCTTCAGCTCAGGTCATGATCCCAGGGTCCTGGGATCGAGCCCCGCATTGGGCTCCCTGCTTGGCGGGAAGCCTCCTTCTCCCTCTTCCACTCCCCCTGCTTGTGTTCCCTCTCTCACTGTGTCTTTCTCTGTCAAATAAATAAAATCTTTAAAAAAAAATTCCACATATGGGTGAGATCATATGATAATTGTTTTTCTCTGATTTACTTATTTTGCTTAGCATAATACCCTCTAGTTCCATCCACATTATTGTAAATGGCAAGATTTAATTTTTTGATGGCTGAGTAGTATTCCATTTTGTGTGTGTGTGTATGTGTGTGTATACACCACATTTTCTTTATCCATTTATCTGTCGATGGACATCTTCGCTCTTTCCACAGTTTGGCTATTGTGGACATTGCTGCTATAAACATTGGGGTGCAGGTGCCCCTTTGGATCACTGAACTTGTATCTTTGGAGTAAATACCTAGTAGTGCAATTGCTGGGTCGTAGGGTAGCTCTATTTTCAACTTTTTGAGGAATCTCCATACTGTTTTCCATAGTTGCTGCACCAGCTTGCATTGCCACCAGTAGTATAAGAGGGCTCCCACAAAGGAAGGGAAATTCTTAAAACATTGCATCAAATGTAAGGGCGAATAGAAGTACTTTTGGGGTGCTGGAGTATAAGGGAATGGGACAGCATGAGGGTGAAAAGATCAGTATGGCTCAGACCATGTAAATCCATGAAGACCAGTTGAAGAACTTGACTTTTATCTTATAAGAAATATGGAACCAATGAAGGGGGGGGAGCAAGAAAAAAAGATGACTAGTCACTCCCAAGACCTTAGTTTCACTCCTGTCCAGAGCTTTGCTAATATTTAGCCATAGGAACATGGGTGATCATACTTCAGAGGATGTCTGTCAGCATTCATTAAGACCAATGCTTAATCTCAACTGACAACATCAGTGTCAAAACCAGAGCCTGGAGCTGGCAGTATCTCAGCAGAGGAGTCTTTGGAGCTTCCATGAAATGGTTCAATAAACAATCTTGCTGTGAAACACAGAGCTTGGTATTTAGAAGGGGTTTAGCTGGCACATCCACAAAGTCGCAGTGTCCTGTCCACTGACTAATTCCACTGTGAAATGTTGAAATACAGCTCTTAGCTCCAAGAAAGCATGTAGGCTTCTATTTGCATGCAAATCGCTGCCATTCATGTGTGAACTACAGCAGGTAACTGGCTCTGCCAGATGGAATAATTTGGGGTAGGGCCATCCTCCTTGCTAAAGGCCACAGGTATCCACACATGCTAGCTCATTCCTCTTTTCCACATCACCCCTTGGGGAATAATCATTTTAATAATGGGCATCAAGGAAAGGAAACTCTATTCCACCCTGTCATCGTCTAGTAAACAAAATTGTACTAATTAGTGCAATACTAAGCTAATGTAATATTTGATGCAGTTAGTAAATTGAGTCAGAGAGACATGGAGAGGAATAACAGGGGAAGTAGTAAATGGATGGATCAAGAAAACTCCCTGGGATTTTGAAAGGGTACAGGGTGTATGTATTTCTCAAAGGGAAACCATTGTGGTCTCAACCCATTTAGTGATTAGGGGTGTGTGTCTCTGGAATCAGAATGCTTGGGTTTTCATCACAGCTTCATCTCTTACTAACCAGGAGATGAATGTAAGTGACTTAAGCTTGCTAAGTGTCACCTTTCTCATCTGTAAAGTGAAGAGAATTGTAGATGCTTGAATTTAATCCCCCCATGATCCTATTAGGTAGGTCTGATTGAAGTAGTTGAGCAAATTGCCTGATACATAGTAAAGTTTCCTAATAATAACTATAATATCATACTATAAATAAAATCGCCATAAAAGCTTGTAGAATTAAATTTATTTATCCATGTAGTAGTTAATGGTGCACTGTGAACACTGATTCACAGATCTCATTTCTCCAATAAACAGGAAGCTCCTAAGGACAGAAACCATGTCTTCTCTCCTTATTGTCAGCAGTTTGCTCAACAGCCTACCACTTACCAGGTGTTCAACAAAGAGCTGTGAATGCACAGATTTTTTTTTCTTTTAACACTTAGTAGTATTTGTTATTTTTCTTTCTCCTCCTCCTTCATATCTCCTTTTCCATCATCATCATCATCATCATCATCATCATCATCGCCATCATCATCGTCATCTTTTATCTTCTCTATTTCCAATGACAAAGATTCCCAGCATGAATCCTGCAGATGGTGTGGAAAGCAGTATTGCAGATACTCAGGTGTCCTTTAGGGATAACCACCGCCTTGTGGATCTTTGCTATTTTTCATTTGAATCTCCAGACCTACTTACACTTCCCCAGCCCTATCGTATGGTGTACTTTTCGGGACTTCATTAATTAGTTTGTTTATCTTCTAGCTTCCTGTTGGATTAAGCCAAAGAGAACCCAGGAGGGTGGGGGCAGAGGGAGGGCAGATTTCTCTCTATTGGGTTTAGTTGTTGCCTTCATTCTTCTCTTTATGGCCATAGCTTCTGCCAGGCAACTTTCTCTTCTAGTAGATTCTTGTATTTACTTCCTTTTCTTGCCCTTTTAGGCCTTGTTGGTTTCCTGCAATCCCACCCACTTTTGCGCAAATAGTTCTTTTATTAATTTCTTCTCCAAGTTGCTCTCCTTGAGTATGTCATCTGTTGCCTGCCAGGACTCTGACTGATACAGGCTTCTAGAGAATATCAGTTTGAGCAGGTTACCAAGTCTGCATGATCTATAGCTTCTACTTACAAAGTGGCAGACTTTGGCTGTCTATCCCCATCTCCAACACCACTTCCTGCTTTTATAGGGTCACTAAATACAGAGAAGGGGAGGGGCTCACATGCAGTCAAGCTGATCGATCTCCACAAAACCGTTCTTCTTTGGGTCCAGCTGTTATGGCCCCTTGTATGCCATCTATCTCCAGATCTCTGATATGTTGTAGTTGCCTATACACTGCTTAGGCCACAAAGCGGTAGCATCCCCTCTTCCCCCCAACCCCCTCCTCCTTTGCCCCTGACCCCGATGTTGCTGGGATATTTATAGTTTCTTACGTATTACCTAGGAAGCCTTGTACCTTGTTATCTAATCTCCCATTACTCACTTCTTTCTTTGATAGGTTAGAAATCACTATCTTATTTTTGTGTGCATCCCATGGGGCTTCTGGGCTCAGGCCTAAGGAAAAACTGTACCTAGCTACCTCTCTTAGGAGTCCCTGAAAATCTGGAATCACTAAATAGTGGTTAAGACAGATTTTTGTGGCCAAGGCAACTCTTCCTCATTTCCTAAGAGTTGTTTCCAAGCAAGGTATCCTATCACTAAGTTAGACCTTTGAAATTCATAACATCTCATATTCGTTGCTTTGAGATGTTTTTAGCTTCATCTCATTTGATCCTTAAGTAGGGCAAAGAAGGACTCTGATGCTTGGAGTGATGCATTGTGGTGGATAATTAGACTTCCCAGTCTGAGATTCTGGGTTCAATGTTTTTTTCTCTACTCCAAACTGTCTACCATTTGGGATCCAAAAAGAATTCTAGGACTATTTAAAAGTTCACTTTTTTTTTTCCTTTTTACCATGGGGACAAGGAGGACTTGCTCAATTAATGCATTACAAGCAGCTCTTTCACCATCTATTGGATAAGAGAGACACTTAATCAAGTAGTTTTTTTATAAAGATTTTATTTATTTATTTGTCAGAGAGAGAGAGTGAGTGAGCACAAGCAGGAGGAAGCTGCAGGCAGAGGGAGAGGGGGAAGCAGGCTTCCCACTGAGCAGGGAGCCCGACGAGGGGCTCGATCCCAGGTCATGACCTGAGCTGAAGGCAGATGCTTAACTGACTGAGCCATCCAGGTGTCTACTTAATCAAGTACTTAAAACAAGATATACTTGTTATTTATAAAAAAATACATAAAAATGAATCTCAGACTTTTGTTCAAACCTTTTATGAAGGAAACACAGCTTGAGAATTTCAAAATTATGCCAGGAGATTTCTATAACTTCAGCTTGAAAAAACGCTCACTTAAGAAAACTAGAATTCTATCCTGTGAAAATGTATTTGGTGACTCATTTCTGTAAGAGGAAACTTCCACTTAAAACTATGAATTTTAGTTTTAGATTATCAGCAAAATGAAAACGTAAAATTGAAACAGAACTCTGAGGTGCAGTATGGGTTCCTGAATATTCATTCTTATGTCACAGTTTGAGAAATGTCGTCGTAAATAAACTGTAATGATACAAGTGCAATTCACCCCATTCAAGGAGTCAGAAAGAAAGTGATGTTGAATGTGAATCTCTTGAGGAAGGGGAGAGAATGAAGGGGATAAATATGTCAGGATGAGGGAACTGTGATCACTCATCACAGCGGCTGTTTCTTGAGAGCATAAGATGTGTCTTGAGAGCAAGAGCTTATCTGCATGCCCATATTTTGGGGCATGACATGTTCTAGGAAGTGTGGGCAGTGCAGTATGGCTGGACTGTGATGTGTATTATTGGAGAAATAACCAAAAGAGTGGTTGAAATAAGAGATTAGCTATGAAGGAGCTTGAATGTATATGAAGGAGTTAGGACGAGTCTAGGTCAATGCTTTTCAATCTCTGAGTAAAACTTTTTACTGAAAAAGACTTATTCAGAAGACAAGTATGTAACAAAGAAAGGGAGGCTCACCTCTGGTGGAAGCCAGAAAGATGGCCAGGAGCCCTATCTGCTTTTCCTATTCCACCAGTTGTCTCTTATTTAAAGGTCCTTGAGGGCACGCCTGCAAACGCACTAGGCTTTCAACAAGCACAGTCTGAGAACCAGCTCTAGTTAATGGGCAGTCACTAGATCTGTGTTAAAGAAAGGTCACCACCAGCTCTATGGAGAGAGAAGGAAGGCAGGGAGAGATGATGAGAGCCTGCAGTAAAGCTATGGGGATGAAAGTAAAGAGGAGGGACAGATGCAGCATCAGGCCAAAGGTAGAGCTGGCATGATGTTGTGACTTCTTAAACATAGGGTGTGAGGGAAATGGGAGTACCAAGATTGTCTGGGGTTTTCCAGTCAGTGTAGATTGATTAGGAAATTCTGGGCAATACTAGGAAAGAACCTGAGAGGACTACATTCCCCTTGTTCCAGAGCATGGGGCCATCATGCTGGAAATGTGAGGGTGGTCCTCAAAGAAGAAGAAAGGCACTTGGAAGGAGAAAGGGAATGATGAATGAGCATCTAGAATAGAATAAGTCCCATTATCCTGTTAACCAAATAGAACCCCCCCCCCAAATAAGAGCTCTAAAATCCTGATGGTTTGGAAAGGGTGTGGAGGACCCTCCATCATACTGTGGACTTGGGTTGGGTGTGCTGTGATTGGGGCAAAGTTTGAGACATGAGTGAAATCAATTAAGAATGAATAACCAAAAAAAGATATGAATTCCCAAGACTGATATGCAGGTTTTGGAATTTACCAAGGCCCATATGTACCAACTGAAAAAGATTCAGGAAGTGAATATCTACTAGACATAAAGGCATTTACTAAAGGAACAAAAAATATCTCACATCACCATCATCCACTATCCTGAATGCACCAAACATATACATGTTCCATGTGCTTGGAAACCACTCCTTCAGGATGTCACAGTAGTCCATCCCCTGAACCAACTGGTATTTCCCTCATCTAATACATCAGCAAAATCTCTTGGCCCTTCATCAACTGAACATAATAAAAAAATAAAAAGTATCTATTGGCTCTACCTTAAAAATGTCTTCTGCATCAACAGGCATGTTTCTATCCCTCCTGTTGTCATCATCATCTTTTCCCTGTTCAATAAAATGGCTTCCCTATTTCCACTCTTGTGTTTCTACCTTCACCTTGCTCCCGACAAAATTCATTTTATAGAGAGCAGCCAGAGTAAGCTTTTAAAAATGTAAACCAGGCCCTGTTAGTTCCCTTCTCGAAACCTTCATTGCTTTCCCATACATTGCCCAGTTGTCAACTCTCTGCGATTTGGTCCCTTCCACTTTTGCCCACTCCCACATGAGACTACCTACAAGTCCCTGGTTGCTTCTTTTTGGTTACACTGCCTTTCTTGTGGCTCCTGAAACACTGTCCTCTGTCTGGAATGTGATTTTCCTAAATTGAGTTGGCTTCCTCCCTCACTTTTTTTCATGTCTTTCCCCAAATGTTGTATCCTAAGAGACTTTCTTTGACCACCTGAACTAAAAGAGCCCTATCCCCTATTGCCATCCCCAAGACACCCCTTAACCCTTTCATGTTTCTTCATAGTACTTATAAACCCTAGAGATCATATTTTATTTGCACTGATGCATTTCTTTAATCAGCTCCTTTCTCATTAGAATATAAATCTTTGAGGATAGAAACTTAGCACAGTCAACAAGCACAGTCTGAAAACCAGCTCTAGTTAATGGGCAGTCACTAGATCTGTGTTAAAGAAAGGTCACCACCAGCTCTATGGAGAGAGAAGGAAGGCAGGGACAAAAACTCTTAGTTTTTGTTGGCCACTGTTAAATCGCCAAGACCTCTGGCACATAGTGGATTGTATCTGTTTTTTGATGGTATGATGAATGAATCAGATGTTTGCTTTCCCCTTTACATGTTTGTTAGCTCTTGAATATCTGTGGTTATCTAACCTATACTAGACCAGAAACCGCTTGCCCTAGATTCAGGTAATATGATTTTTCCAGTGCAGAGGAGAACTTCAACTAGGAGTTGGAGCATCTGAAAAGAATGATTTATTTTGTAGAATATCATGAAATCTGGATAAATAAGTTGTGAAATAGTAGCATATATAATTGTGTGAAAAATCAGATCTCATCATATATGTAGCAGTATACCAAAGTGTTTAAGAAGAATTTCTAGGAGGAAAGAAGTCATAAATCTATAAAAATTTTGTTCAGTGACTTATTGGGAATTTTTGCTGAGAATTTGGGGAAGGGTTCAATTATTATTATATTACAGTTTTAGAACCTCTTAGACAATTTTTTTTAAAGATTTTATTTATTTATTTGACAGAGACACAGCGAGGGAGGGAACACAAGCACGAAGGGAACACAAGCACGGGGAGTCGGAGAGGGAGAGGGAGAAGCAGGCTTCCCGCGGAGCAGGGAGCCCGATGTGGGGCTCGATCCCAGGACCCTGGGATCATGACCTGAGCTGAAGGCAGACGCTTAACAACTGAGCCACCCAGGCACCCCTAGAACCTCTTAGACAGTTTTGGACAATCCTCAGTCATGATGGTGTGAGAATTAATATCAAAGGCCTTAGGGTCCAAAAGAAGTCTGGAGGGTTTTTTTTCCCCTAGTGATAAACTTTTTGAATCATTATCTGGTTAATTTAAAATGCTTTAAGAAATGATTCACTTACTATTCTCCTTGTATGAATATTATGTTAATATTTGATAGAAATGTCAAGGAAATTTTTTTTTGTGATCTAAAGCTTAAGCTCTCTTTTTTTTTATTTCACCCCATTACTCTTACTTGTATCTCCTTGTTCGTGTTAAATATTCACTCTCCATTTTTAGCCTTGCACACCTCAGCTGTGTTTCTAAATTAGGGAACTGGATTAGATTCTTCTGTCTCTCTCTTGGCTTTGCTCCTTCCTTTCCTCTTACTCTTCTTGCAGCCTTCTCCAATTTAACTCCCTATTTTGGGAGTTAAAGTTCTCAGTCCTGAGTCTAGCAACTCATCTCAAGATAGGGATATAGCAAGGCTTGCTTGCTTCATATCATGTGTAGTCAAGGCTTGGTGGACTATCTGGTCATCCCAGGTATTGTATTTTTGCTTTTTGCTCATGCTCTCATTTCATCCATACAGTAGTTCTGTGAGGTGGTTATCATTATTCTTATTTTACAGATGAAAATATTGGATCAGATGGATGGAAAATCTGGGTTTGAATCTCAGATCTGTCTTGCTGACTTCAAATCTGAGGTTCTTTCTGTTCTACAATATAGCAGTAACCCGGAGTTCTTTTTGGCAGTTCATTTCACATTTCACACTAGAAGATACTAACATCTAATTGACTTTTCTCTTTATTTTTCCTACAGCTAACATCATGTAAGTTTAAGGTGTGCAGTGTGTTGATTTGATACACTTATCTATTGCAAAATGATTGACGCCATCGTGTTAGCTAGCACCCCCATCACATCACGTAATTACCATTTCTGTTCTGTGGTGAGAACATTCAAGATTTACTCTTTTACTAACTTTCAAGTATATAATGCAGCATTATTAACTGTAATTGCTATGTTGTACATTAGATCCCCAGAACTTGTTCAACTTATAACTGGAAGTTGGTACTCCTTGACCAACATCTCCTCATTTCCCTCACCCCTACTCCCTGGTAACCACCATTCTACTGTTTCTATGGGTTCAGCTTTTTGAGATTCCACACGTAAATGGTATCATACAGCACTTGTCTTTCTGTGTCTGACTTACCTCACTTAGCATTATGTCCTCAAGTTCCAACCATGTTATCACAAACGGCAGGATGTCCTTCTTTCTCATGGCTGAATAATATTCGACTGTATAGACATGTATACTGTATCTTCTTTTTCATTCATATAACTCAATAGCATAAAAACTAATAATCTGATTAAAAAATAGGCAGAGGAACTGAACAGACATTTTTCCAAAGAAGACATAGCTATACAAGTGTCCAATAGGTACATGAAAAGGTATTCAACATCACTAATTATTAGAGAAATGAAACTCAAAAACACAGTGAGATATCACCTCATTGAGATCTAATAGGTTTCAGCCTGTTGGAATGGCTGTTGTCAGGAAGGCAAGAGAAAACACGTATTGGCAGAGATGTGGAGAAAAGGGAACCCTTGTGCACTGTTGTGGGGGAGATGTAAATTGGTGCAGCCACTACGGAAAACAGCATGGAAGTTCCTCAAAAAATTAAAAATAGAACTACCATATGATCCAGCAATCCCCCTTCTGGGTATATATCTGAAGGAAATGAATACAGGATTTCAAAGGGATATTTGTATTCCCATGTTCATTGCAGCATCATTCCCAATAGTCAAGATACGGAAAAAAATAAGTGCCCATCAACAGATGACTTTTCACTTTAACTTATGGGTTTCTTTTAGAAATAATGCTTTGGAAACCTCTTAGTCAATGACATCATAAAAATTAATAACATTTCCTTCATCAAGTTCCTCCCCCCCCCCACAAGCCCTGTTCTCAACTCTCAAATTTCCACGATGCATTTTAGGTTGCTCATTTCTGTCTACATATCTAACCTCTTTGGGTTTCTTTCGATAATTTAGCAGTCTTTATCAGTGTTTGCAATGTCTCCTCATATATTACTATTTGTGAATTTCATTAACAAGCTATTTGCTGCCTTCTTCAGGTCATTAATGAAGATGCTAAATGAAACTCAATCCATCAATCCCTGTGCCACCCCAGTAGCAAACTAGCTACTCAGAGGTTTATGATTATTTCTTGTTCGTGACTCTTGAGCCAGTTCCCAAATCAACTGAGAGTACTCATAGCCAAGCCAATTTAAATTAATTTTGCAAGGGGAAGTTCATGAGCAAAAGCAGCACCTGCTTCTCTAAAACTAAGATGGATCACTTGCATTCACTTAACCTACTAAAAGTTGTGTCCAAGTAGCAATTATGGGATATTTCTCTGGTGATACTTAATCTTTTTTGAATTTGTTTACTTCATATTTTCTATGACCAGGAACTATTTCTTAAATATGCCTGTTTTTCAGTTCCATGTCTGAAAACCAGTATGAATATGTTTTTGTCTTTATAATCTAGAAGAATGTGATTTTAAGAAGCCATATATAGGGGTGCCTGGGTGGCTCAGTCGGTTAAGTGACCAACTCTTGGTTTTGGCTCAGGTCATGATCTCAGCGTCCTGAGATAGAAGCCCCCGAGTTGGGCTCCGTGTTCAGCGTGGAGTCTCCTTGACATTCTTTCCCTCTCCCTCCCCATTGCCCCTCCCTCCAGTCGTGCACACTCTCTTTCTAAAATAAATAAATAGGGGCACCTGGGTGGCTCAGTCGTTAAGCGTCTGCCTTCGGCTCAGGTCATGATCCCAGGGTCCTGGGATCGAGCCTTGCATCGGGCTCCCTGCTTGGCGGGAAGCCTGCTTCTCCTTCTGCCACTCGCCCTGCTTGTGTTCCCTCTCTCGCTGTGTCTTTCTCTGTCAAATAAATAAATAAAATCTTTAAAAAAAAAATAAAATCTTAAAAAAAATGCCATATAAAGATAATACTATTGGTTGTTTATGGATACTTACATGTATTAAAAATGCAAAAACACATCTGGGGAAGTTATCCAACTTGGGAGAATAAGAGAGGAGAATAAATCAGGGCTGGTCTGATTTCAGTTGTTTCTTTGATGTGTGGTTTTGAAGCAAACATTCTGAAATTAGTGAAAAATATTTATGAACATATTTTATGAAATTATATATTTTAGAGTTTGTTTCTCAGTTATCTGAAATAAGTCCCATCTTCCAGGGGCCTAGTTGCAATGGTTTCTGTTTTCAGAGTCTTTTCTGTCCCAGACTTCTTAAATATAAAAGCTTTGACCCTGAGGTGACAATCTAATTAAATTGATATAATCATTTTCCAAGAATGAAATCTGTCATTTAAAATCCATAATAAATATTTTGAAGAGAAAAATAATAAGAAAAACATAAATAGGGATTTGCTTTTGGCAGTCTATTAAAATATTTAATTTTGAGTAAGAATGAACTAGTTTCTTATGTTACCCAGTGCCCTGTGAACTCTGAGATTCTTGTGGAGGAAATTACAAAGATGAAAAGTGAATGGCATTTGATACAAGAAGACAATTAGGTATTTTTTAAAGTAATGTGTGTTATGTTATAAAACTTATGAGAACACATTGTTCTGCAGAAGTGGTAAAGTCTGTGGAATTCTTTTCTAATTCCTAAATCAAGTTTAAAGCTTAAAATATTTACTGGCAGCAATAATGAGATGATAAAAGCTGGTGTAATTGATTAAAACATTTATTTATGCTGAGAATTACCCTTATAATTTCGACCATTTGTTTCTACCTTTGTTCAATAAACTTTCATTAAACATGTTTTATATATGAAGTCTTTGCCAGGTATTTGGGGTTCAGATATTACCTAATTACTGCTCTGGCATTTAGGAAGCTAATGGAGAACACAGACATGTAAAATAAATACAATAAAAGTATGAAGAGCATTATTAACTGAGTCAGAGGCCTATGACTGCCTTTGGGATGGGAGTACAGAAAGACTTAATTTAGTTAATGACTGACTCAGTCCAGACACCAGCGGGAAATGGATTGCACACCCAAAAGAGGATCATTTGAGGTCGGTTGAATAAAGGACCATTGGAGAAGTGTGGCCAGGGAATGAAACTACAAGGCTTAGTGGTCTGTACCATCCCCAGACTCAAAGTGAGGAGGGGGAAGAAATGGTCAGTTTCCTCCAACCTCGGACTTCTTGCTGAGGCTCCCCATTGGTTGAATACAACAAAAGTCCTAGGGCATGACCACTCATAGATCTCGCGCATGGTGACCTTTTTGGGAAAGAAAATCGGTGAGGAAGGGTGGAGAATGGACCTGGGGGCAAACACAACTCCTGTCAGTATGGTTTAGTTGGACTTAGATGAATAAGAAGCAGCTCCCTGAGGAAACTTTGCAGTGGAGGAGGGAGGGTAGGGGTGGTGCATTCTGGATCAGGACACAGCCCCGAGTTACATAAGAATGGAGGAGGAACTTTTGTTTCTAGGTTTAATATGGCTGGAGTTTAGGGAGTGTATTAGCGTATTGGAGTCTGTTAGTGGCATGAGGGAAGATAATCCGTCTTTTCTGTTTTGGGTGAAACCCTGAGATGTCACAATGAGATGGTTAGATTCTCTGAGTAATCATAACATTTACTTTCACTTTATGCCATGGCACTGTGGAATATTGCCTCGTATATTGCGGCTTCCTCTTGCTCTCGTATGCGCACTCTCTTTGTCTCTGTCTCTCTTTCTGTCTCTGAATGTCTGTTTTTCTCTTGTTGGGGGACTATGTGCCTTGAGCTGAACCCCCTGCATGGAATTTAGCATTGCATGTGTGCGCAGGTGTGCGCATGCCATGGTCTTTTGAAGCCTGAGGAAGAGTATAAACTCTCAAAATAATCTTTTCAAAAATCTAAAACACAATACATAGGGATTACAAGAGAAATAGTTATTTTGGGGCACCTGGGAGGCTCAGTGGGTTAAGCTTCCAACTCTTGAGATCAAGCCCCACAAGTGGGGCTCTGGGGATCACTGGGAGTCCGCTTGGAATTCCCTCTCTCCCTCTCCCTCTGTCCTCCTCCTGCTCGCACTCTCTCTAAAATAAATAAATAAAACCTTAAAAAAAAGAAACAATTATATTGAAATACTATTAGGATAATATCTAAAAAAGTGTGATGTAGTAAAACACGAGCTTCTTTATTAGTGCATTATATGGTATTTTTTTTTTAAAGATTTTATTTATTTGACAGAGACACAGCGAGAGAGGGAACATAAGCAGGGGGAGTGGGAGAGGGAGAAGCAGGCTTCCCGCTGAGCAGAGAGCCCGATGCGGGGCTCGATCCCAGGACCCTGGGATCATGACCTGAGCCGAAGGCAGACGCTTAACCACTGAGCCACCCAGGTGCCCCTATATGGTATGTTTTTGTAGTGGGTCTATTAACTATTATAATTTCAATGAAATGATAAGCATAGAAAATATGTCAAGATAACAATTGTAATGTTAAATGACAATATCTGTGACATCTACTAGTGACAAAGTGACAATTGAAGGAAATGTTAAAATTCACTTAGATGTTAATGCAAATTGAGATGTCGTTTTTCTCATCCGGCACTACTTGAGGTCTGTGGACCTCATATTAAAAACCTCTCTTTTGGGGGTGCCTGCGTGGCTCAGTTGGTTAAGTGGCTGCCTTCAGCTCAGGTCATGATCCCAGGTTCCTGGGACCAAGCCCCACATCCTACTCACTGCTCAGCGGGGAGCCTGCTTCTCCCTCTTCTACCTGCTGTGCTCTCTCTCTCTCTCTCTCTCAAATAAATAAATAAAATCTTTTTTTTAGAGATTTTATTTATTCATTTGAGACACAGAGATAGAGAGAGAGAGAGAGAGAGCATGAACAGGGAGAGAGGCAGAGGGAGAGGGAGAAGCAGGCTCCTCGCTGAGCAGTGAGCCCGATGTGGGCCTCGATCCCAGGACCCTGGAATCATGACCTGAGCCGAAGACAGACGCCCAACCATCTGAGCCGCCCTGGTGTCCCTAAACAAATAAAATTAAAAAAAAAAAAAGCCCTCTTTTAAAGCTCATTTACAATATCTTTGAACAAATCAAGTGAATTTTACAATCATTAAATTCACCAAACATGAGATGAATGCATATCTTATGTGAGACAATATACTAAGGAGATACATACATAGTAAGGGCAAAATTTTTTTTAACACTTAAAAAATCTGTAGAAAAATGTAATTACCCCCAAATGAGTAGTCACAAAATATTAGAATGCAATAATTAAAGATTTCATCTACTTCAGGGAGATAATTCATAACACACAGTGTTACTCATGGAATAGTATACTGAGTTTAATGCAATAAAAAAAATCCCTACTGTTAAATTGCTATAATGAAAAAATGTAACCTTTTTATGACAGAGCTTTAGCAGTTATAGTTATTGTTAATTCTTAGAATTGGATGCAAGGTATGCCTTGTTTCAGGGATAGGCTGCAAACATATTATCTTCCACTAAATGTTGTTACAGATGTATTACTTTATTTTATTTTTAAAAGATTTTATTTATTTATTTGACAGAGAGAGACAGTGAGAGAGGGAACACAAGCAGGGGGAGTGGGAGAGGGAGAAGCAGGCTTCCCGCCGAGCAGGGAGCCAGATGCGGGGCTTGATCCCAGGACTCTGGGATCATGACCTGAGCCAAAGGCAGATGCTTAACGACTGATCCACTCAGGTGCCCCCCAGGTGTATTACTTTAAAAAACTTTTTCTTGAAGTAACGTGAATAAAGACAAGTGCACATAACATAAATGTCCAACTCAATGAATTTTCACAAACTGAATATACCCACGTAACCAGCACCCTGATTATGAAACAGAGTATGAAAGTACCCCACAAGCCCCCCACCCCATTACTCCCTCCCAGGTAGTATGCCCTCCCCAGTATCTTTGAAGCCTAGTAGCATACATTCTATTTGGTTTTGCATTTTATGTCAGTTGAATCACGTGATGTGGATTCTTTTGTACCTGGTTTCTTTCACTCAACACTATGCTTGTGTCATCAATTCAGATTGCTATGTATAGTTATGCATTATTTATACATAAAGCTGCTGAGATTTCATTGAATGACTATAGCATGATTTATTTGTTCATCGTACCACTGATACGCATTTGGATTATATCAATTGCAGTGAACAATCTAATGCATACATTTTGGTGAATATATTTGAACACTTCTATTGGGTATATACCCTGGAGTGGAATTACTGAGTTATAAAAAGTGGATATGTTTAAAAGACACGTCCACATGTTTTTCCAAAGTGTTGGTAGTCATTGCTCCAAATTCTAATTAATACTTGGTATTTTCTATCATTTTTATTTTAGTCATTGTAGTGTATATATGTGTATGTTGTTTTGTGGTTTTAATTTGATTTACTATTATGGTCAATAAAGTTTATGATCTTTTCATATATTTATTGCACATTTGGATATCTTCCTTTTTAAAGGATCTCTTCAGGAATTCATCTGTTTTTCTATTGTTTTTATTTCTATAGTTGTTTGTTGGATATATATAGTGCAGATATCGTCTCTAATTTTCTGGGTTACCTCCCATTCTGTTGGTGGACAGATACTCTTAATTTGATTACAGTCCGTTTTATTATTTAAAAATTTTATGGTTAGTACTTTTTGTGTCTTGTTAAAAAAAAACTTTGCCTACATGATGTTCTATATTTTCCTCTAAGATCTTTATTATTTTATAATCTTTTATATTTAGGTATGCAGTTCATCTAGACCTTATTTTCACATTTATTCATGTTATGTTTGCTTATTTTCATTTGTTATTTTTCCGTATGGATATCTAATTGACCTAGAACCAAAAGAAAAATTCCCCAATGTATCTCACAGAATCATAAAAGTCTGTTTTAGGGTTGTATTCTGTCCCATTGGTTATTTTGTCTACCCTGTCTTCATCGCCATCGCTTTACACTAGGCTTTCATACATAATTGTATTAATCCTTCAGTTTTGTTCTTTTTTTTCACGATTTCTCAGATGTACTGCTCTTTAAATCAGACAAAATTAAAAATTCTATTTCAGAGAATGGAGCATTCTAGACTAGTCGTAACTATGGATGAAGAATTACATCAGCAGACAGATAATCTTGGAGGATCCTTTACACACTGTCTAAGAGAGAATGATTCTTGTTGAAATCTTTAACTTGAATTGAGAGAAAGTGTGGTATAGCGGGAAGCTCATAGGCTTTGAATTCAAATCAGATGGAAAATGCAGTACTAACCAGGTTCTCCTGATTCAGACACAGCACATATTTATTTAGCACCTGCTATATGCCAGATGTTATTTTTGCATTTATCCTGTAGTAGATGATTAACATCATTAACTTCTGTGATCCTCATTTTCCTCTTTTGTAGGGTAAGTTATTACAGAAATATATCTTAATATCCCACCAGATTGTGACCTTGTGTCATAAACTGATTAAGATTCCTTGGCTTTAAGCAACAGAAACTGACTCTGACCAAAGTGAAATTTATTAGAGAGACACTGGATGACTCATAAAGTCAATGAAAGTTTGAACAAAAGGACATTGAGAGGATGAGGACTGCGGTAGCTCTAGAGAAGGAACTCATGGAGAACCTAAGTTCCCTAAAAAACCTGAGGCAAGATTTAAGTGACATTGATTTATTGGAAGTTCAGGGCAGAGAGTGAGAGAGACAGGAAGTGAGACAGGAAAGGATGGTAAACAAATGTAAGGTGATGCATTGCTGAGTGGCGGCTGTTTCATGATGAGTCATCATGAGTCACAGTGGTTCAGTAGGTATACCCACTAAGCTACGTGGGATGGATGGCTGGACACACTGCACAAAGCAACTGGGCTTTGGTCTAATGCAGCAAAGAAACAGGAGATTTACCTGGCATCTCCATCCCATCTCTGAACTCTCCTTGATTAAAGTTTATCTCAGAAGGAGGTAACTCCTCCCCTCTTCTAGATTGGATCCCCCAGTCCCTTCAGCAGTCCTGTGACTGGGTTTATGCTTCCTCTGAGCTCTGTGCCCTGGGACTTTTGCTTCCTCTGAGCTCAGAAAGGTGCCCTGGGAAATATGGTTCCTCCGAGCTCAAAAAGGTCAGGAGGAGCCAGAGCCTGAGGCAGAGGGACCATGTGGCTGTACAAGGAGTTAAGGCTCTCCTAGCAACTGAGGTGGAACAAAGTAGCCAAGGGCCAAAAGACAGAAGAGGTGGGAATAATCTAATGAGATACATGTGATATGTCCCCACCACATGAATCTGAGAGGCAGCAGTTCTTCAAAGGAAGGGTTGAAGGGCAGATACAAATCAAACCAAGCTAAACACACAGAGAAACAAACAAGCAAATATATTCTTGGTGTTTTTCGCTCATCAAAATACTGCAGTTAATGGCTAACATGAAAAAGACTGACAAGACTGAGTGATGGTAAGGATTTGGAGTGCCTGGAACTCTCACATATTGTTAATGTGAAGGTAAAGTAGTACAATCACTTAGAAAAAAAAAAGTTTAGCAGAATTGTACAATCACTTAGAAAAAGAGTTTGGCAGTTTCTTATCCAGTTAAATACACACATACCATATGACCCAGCAATTCTGTTCCTAGGTATTTACCCAAGAAAAGTGAAAACGTATACCTACAAGTGACTTGTATACAAATGATCACAGATTTTATTATAATAACCAAAATCTAGCAACAACTCAAATATCCATCACCAGGTGAATAGATAAAAAATAAAGGTATACAATGAAATATTACTCAGCAATAAAGAAGAATGAACCACTGATACAGTTAGCAACATGGATGAATCTTAAAGTAATTATAGTAAGTGAAAGAAGTTAGAGATATAAGAGTACATATTTTAAGATTCAGAATAGGCAAAACTAATCTGTAGTAACGGAGGTCAGAATCAGGATTCTCTGGGATGGAGGAGAGAATTGATTGTACTTGGCATGTGGGAACTTCCTGGAGTTGATGGAAGTACTTTAAAACTTGATTGGAGTGGCAGATACATGGGAGTGTACATTTATCAAAACAAATAAGTGTGGGTACATTTTATCTAATGCAAATTATAGCTCAATAAAGATGATTTAAAAATACTGCTCTTAGACATGAGTCAGGCCACTCTACATCATAGGACAATCTACTCAGCACACTAGCCACTAACCACAAAGGTCTGTCTGCTTGGTTTTCCCATTTGTCTTCAGCACAGACTGAGGGGAGGAGGGAAGGCTAATGTGCCCAGCTCTTGGCTCTCTTCCATTGCCCCATAGCCACTTATCTCCCACAACTTTGTTGAATTCAGACACATTTCTACTAACATTGCCCCATGAACGTTTGGACTCATGAAAAATTCCAAAATACTACAGCCTCCTGTCCACCTTACTCCTAGGACTCCTTCTGATTTAGCCCTTACTTATTAACATTTCTATTTATGCCTTTTACGCTTTCTGAAATGTGTTGTATCACCACCAGTGCTCCCTCTTTTTAGCCCTGTTGCTTTTCTTAGCTTTAAAATCCTCCAATATATTCTGAACAGGAGACACTTGGAAGGGACTAAGACATAAACAGAAGAAAGTGAGTCTCTCAGGGTAGGGGCAACTGCCTCATTTTATACCTGAGCATGGTTCCTGAGTCACTGAATCAGAGATAAATAATAAATGGAGATTCAAAGCCCCTCCCAATGATCTTCTGGTTGGTGTGCTTACTGTGACACCATTTATAGAGTGTTTCATTTTAGCTCCCTTGGCTTGTCATTGTTGGGATTTCCTACATATTCTGGTAATGGCTTGGCTGTCTGTCTCACTTTCCAGGCTTCTGATGAGTTCTTATGTTTTTTAAAATATTTGTAGGCATTGAGATGGCATGTTTTGAGATTTTGATATGTGGACTTCTAGCCAGATGCCATTTTACATTGGCAAATCCACTTCCATTTACTTTATGGGATATTCTTTTAAAAAGGGTTGCATTCTTCAGCAAGATTTATTCTAACCTAAATGTATGCTGTTTAGTTCTGATTTTGTCATTTTGGAAATCTCTACTTGAGCTTGTCAGCTCTCTGTCATTTCTTTTTTCTTTTTTTTTTTTTTTAAAGATTTTATTTCTTTATTTGACAGAGAGAGACACAGCGAGAGAGGGAACACAAGCAGGGGGAGTGGGAGAGGGAGAAGCAGGCCTCCTGCGGAGCAGGGAGCCCGATGTGGGGCTCGATCCCAGGATCCTGAGATCATGACCTGAGCTGAAGGCAGACGCTTAACGACTGAGCCACCCAGGCGCCCCAGCTCTCTGTCATTTCTAATCAACTCGGCCCTTACTTCCATGCCTGTATCTATGTGATTACATTAATAGGATGGTGTCCTAGGGGATTTCATCTATATTCTATCTTGAAAGTGAAAAATCAGAATCTTGTAAGTCCCTATTTCTCATGAAACCACCTTCAAAGGATTGATCATATGCATATTTTTTTAGACTTTATCCGCTTATAAAACTCTGCTACAATGAAACTGATATTACCTTCACTTAGCAAAGCAATAATTGGCTTTCTTTCAAAAATCTAACTCAATTCTTTCCAACTTATTTTAGATAAAAGGAAAGTGTATTTAAAAAAATGTATTTACAGGTGAAATGTAGAAAGATGGTAAGGTCACGTTTGAACATAAGGCATTCAGCTTATTAAAAGTGAGCTTTTCACCAAATCCTTTAACCCCTAGAAAAATGTTCTTGAATGTCAAGATTTCAGGTTTGACCTCGGGCCTACAAGATTAGAATATCATATCTATGGGTGGGAACTGGGAATCTGAATTGTTAATGAAAGACTCAGCTTATGAGTTTCTGATATGCAGCGTTCAAGTCCACAACTTGAACTTTATCCCATTGTTAAAAGATCCAATTGGAGTGAGTCGTGTCATGTGCAAAATGGAAATGGAGTATCTTATCCTTGATCCAGTGAACATTGCCCAAACTCTACGTTTTTATTATGTAATAAAATAAAAATATATTTTCCCAGTAAGCAGACTAACTGCAGAGTTCCAAGACTAGGAATAGTAAGAGAGGACTCTATTCCATTAGGGGAAATATCCATCACAAAGTCCATGCATTTTAAACTAGGAGAGAAATGCAGCTGCTAGCATTTTTGTTTTTAGTGAATTAAACTTTCATGTTTAGCAGCTTTATCTGTTTTCTCTTAGAATTTTTTTAAAGATTTTATTTATTTATTTAAGAGAGAGAGAGAGGCAGAGAGAGACAGAGAGTGCAAGTATGAGCAGGGAGCAGAGGCAGAGGGAGAAGAAGATGCTCCACTGAGCAGGGAGCCCAACATGGGACTCGATCCCAGGAATCTGGGATCATGACCTGAGCCAAAGGCAGGTGCCCCCTTAGAATTTTTTTATAGCTGAAAGTGGAATGTCGTGTGAAACAATGTGTGCTAGTGAAAGGTAAGGGAGGGAGTGAAACTAGATCCACTAAGGAGAGAACTGAGAAGTGATCCACTTTGAAGAATCATCAACAATAGAAATACTACATTTAAGACATTTGGACTACATTAGAATAGAAATACTACATTTAAGACTACATTAAGACATTTGTATCTATTTATGAGTGAACGAGCTACATTGTTTAGGGCAACAGCACTAAGTTCCTGAAAAAATAGCTCCATAATATCAAAGCAAACATTGGTTTGCAAAGGATGGTCTAGAATAATAAAAAAAAGTTCAAATGATATTTAGGTAAGGAGGTTTTCACTTGCCTTATTACATTTCTGGAGGAAAAAAAATCCTTCCTGTAATATAGCTTCCTTTAAGGCCTAGATCTAAACAAAGGGAAGAAAAAAAAAAAAGCTAAATAGAAGAGGAAAAAACATATTTATGCAAAAGTGATGGGAGTTTTGCTGCTTTTCTTTACGTAAGAGTAAAGAGTGTCATAAGCCAGTGACCTACTTGGGGAAATCAAGTGAAACAGATTCAGATGTAGATGTGTTTTGGAGGCCTGTGATGGGACACTCAGCTGAATTTTGCCAGTTTTTGATATCAAGTTTTAGAAACAGTTTCTGCAGTAACTAAAGGGAGAAATGCCTCAGTGACTGTGAATGATACTTTTGGGCAATTAAAAAACATGATTGAAATTTTGCTGACAGGATTCTCCATGTATGATACACAGAATTTACAGAGATATCATCATGATAATAAGTATTGGAAATGAACTTGGTGCTGACCACTGGAATAAGTGCTTATAATATTAAATATTCTCATGTTTAATCACTGCATTCATCCTATTATGTAAGTATCATTATTATTCCAACTTTATAGGTGAGGACCTGGGATTTAAAGAGATCAATAAACTTACCTAGGATAACATGGATAGTTGAGTGATAGCATGAAGGATACAACATGTGTTTTTGAACTTCAAATCCTAATTTTTATTTTATTTTTTAATGTAAGTTCTTTGCCCAGCATGGGGCTTGAACTTATGACCCTGAGATTAAGAATCACATGCTCTACCAAGGGAGCTAGCCATGTGCCCCTAAATCCTAACTATTAATTCTCCATGAGACTCTTACTATGTGTGTGCATTTTTTATCAACATATATGTTTATTTTCATATCTATATGTGTTTGCATTTATAGTTATAAATAAGCATTATGTCTCTTTCTATCGTCTTGAATTTTCTGCGCTAGCCAAGTGGCAGAAAGCATAGCTTTTTAAAAAAGATTTTATTTATTTATTTATTTATTTATTTATTTATTTATTTGAGAGAGAGAGAAAGAGAACACAGAGAGAGAGTGAGAGGGACAAGGAGACTCCCCGCTAGGCAGAGAACCTGATGCGGGACTCGATCCCAGGACCCTAGGATCATGACCTGAGCCCAAGGCAGATGGTTAACTGACTGGGCCACCCAGGCACCCTTGGAAAACATAGCTTTTTTAAAAGAAAAGTGGATATTCTCAGTTAAGTTGGGAGATACCATAGAAAACCAAAAGGAAACTCTTGAAAAATTTAGCATTGAGTCTTACTATTTGACTGAAGTTACTTCAATATTTGCATCAATGTGTAATGTAAACTTTGTAAGGACAGGGACTTGATTCTTTCTTCTCTTTCCTCTCTCACTGCTGCAGTATATAGAACAGTGCCTGAATCAAAATAGATGTTTTGTATCTATTTATGAGTGAACGAGCAAATTCAACAATCAAATAACTCTCAGTTTCTCTCTTACTGAGACCCATCTCTTTAAGAGTGGTGAATGGAAGTGATTCTGACTTTGATGCTTTTAAAAAAGGGCATGAGATTTTCTGAAGTCACAAGATGAATGATTTGGAGCTGAGTGTTTATTCCTATTCTCTCTTACTTCTTTAGAACTAAAACTTTCATCACTATTTATTAGTTTTCTACATAAGAGATCCAAATTCAGTGACATCTGGTATTTACAACAGGTGCTGGTAAGGGTGGAATGGGCTAAGGAGTTCTTGGGAATTCAATATTACAGAGTATGGGAGATACTATCATTTTTTTCTAATTGCTTTAACTTATAAGTTGAAACTAAGCTTGTAAAATACTTTATTATTTTTAGTAAACTAAGTCAGTATTACAGTGCTGTCTGCCTTTTAAAAACTTTTAAATAAATGTCTCTAGATCTCTGTAGGAAAAAAGACAAACAATTGATGGTAGGTTAATTAAAACCAGTTCTCATCATTTAGAATAGCTTGTGGCTGCTCACATCATACATACCATGGGCACAGGCTAAAAAGAAAAAAAAAAGAATAGTAGAGAGATGATTAATTTAGGTATATAATACCTTCTGATAATTCCTCATGAAGGATGGGCACATTTGCCTTTAATATTCTATGAACCTCTTTATAATGGGAAGTTTGATGCTAATGAAAACCAAGCTTTTCGATTTTTTGAGTCTCATTCAGTCTGAAGACATCATCAGGCTCTTTCCAAAAATATTCTCCGCTATATCGTTCTGTATTTACTTATGGTAGAGAGCACTGTCACACAGATTTCGAAGATAGAATACAAGGAATCGCTTATTTAACAAATATTTAAAAAACATCTAACTTGCCATTAACAAAGACTGAAACATGTGGCTTAGTATTAAGACCTGGCATGATTTTGCTTATACAGAAGTTTTTTCTGAAAATGTCCTCATTTTATGTGTTTTCATTAAAAAAAATTATTGAGATCATCAACATGCCAAAGCAGTTTGTCAGTCTTTTTTTTTTTTTTTTTTTTTTTTTAAGATTTTCTCTATTTATTTGAGAGAGGGAGAGAAATAGTGAGAGAGTGCGGGGGGTGGAGGGGCAGAGGGAGAGGGAAAAGCAGAAGCAGACTCCACGCTGAGGAGGGAGCCTGACATGGGGCTCAGTCCCAGGACCCTGGGATCATGACCCGAGGTGAAGGCAGATACTTAACCGACTGAGCCACCTAGGCACCCCCAGTTCACTGGTCTCCCGGATTGAAAAAGACAAAAAATAGATCTTGTGGCATCATGGTTCTGCAAAGCATGGTCTTCTTTCAGAATCACCTGGGGGACCAGGTCCAAATTCTAGACTTCCTGCTCTCACATCTCACAAATCCCAAAGAATACTGTGGGCTGTACCTTTAAGATGTATTCATAATGTGGCCACAACTTGTCACCTCTGCCTCCGCCACCCCGTCCTGGTCATCATCTTCTTACACACTTGCTTGCCTACTGACTGCTCTTAATGCTCTGCTTTAGACATAAGTCAAGTCATATCACTCTTTCATCCAAGTCACTAAAGTCTCCCATCTGAGAGTGAAAGCCAAAGTCTGGACATCAGTTAAAATTACCCTGGACATATCAGAGTGGTATTATAATTTTTTATGTCACATTGGTTGGTTTCCCTCAGTGACAGGCAACAACAGATCCACAGAAAAGAAAACCTTGGTAATTTTGGCTATAGTGGATGTTTTATGATGAGCTATTTTCAAACTACCTCTTACCATGTTTAAGCAACATTTTTTTTTTTTTTGAGAGAGAGAGTGAATGAGCCAGGGGGACAGGCAGAGGGACAGAGAGAATCTTAAGCAGACTCCATGCTCATTGCGGAGCCCAACATAGGGCTCTATCTCACAACCCAGAGATCACGACCTGAGCCGAAATGAAAAGTCCAGACCTGAGCCACCCAGGCACCTCTAAGCAACATATTCAGTCACACAATATGATCCCTAAAATTTTTTGCAAAGAATAATTTCCTGTGCTCATATTTCTCCATCAGTCCAGCCAAATATATACAATGGCCACCTCCCTAGGATTACCACCATCCATAACTACCACCACCATCTCCCACAACTATCATCATCACCACCATCACCTCCACCTCCACTTCAACTACGTCCCCCAAATAACACTACCACCGTTACTACCCAAAGCTAGTACCACTTACAGCTATCACAGTTGTCTTCCCGAACTGCTCATAACTATCACTACCACCATCACTGCCATACCCACAGGTAATTCCCCCAGCCACCACCTCACCACCACTACCCACAGTGACTGCCACCACAAACATTACCATGATCTCCCCCACCAGCCACCCTTGCTGCCACCACCACCCATAACTCCCATCTCTGCGTCCATCACCACTATCTGTAACTACCACCTCCGTCATCACTACCACCCATAGCTACCACGACTGCCACCACTTCCTCCACAGCTCCCACCGCTTCCACAGCCAACATCACCACCACTATTACTTTTTTAGGAAAAAGTGAGTTATTTGTAGAAAATCCTGTGAAGACTAATTAGAAAGCATGTTCCAGAAAAGTAATTATTTTTATTAATTCTGAGTATCACTGATCTGCTTATAATCATATAATTAACATTTTCTATTGCTGAAAAATTGGTTGGTTATAAAATAGATCTTACAGAATTACAAAAGTGGTACTGTTCTTCTGTTACATACATTTTGGCATGCTCAAGTTCCAAATGATAACTCTGTTGCTTCTATTAGAAGTTTCTGATTCTTCTACCAGTTTTTGTTACATATGTTATTCATACACTGTAAACATACTCCTAAAGCATGCTGATTCCTTTCAGACGGACACAGGAAAAGTGGAGTTACATCTCAATGTATTTTAAGGCTATAATATAAAATGTATTCTTTTAAAAAAACATAATGTTTATTTGAAACTTTTGGTCCATCAGCAAATATTATCTCCTTTTAAAGAACATGGCGGGGGTATGCCTGGGTGGCTCAGTCGGTTAAGTGTCTGCCTTCAGCTCAGGGCATGATCTCAGGGTCTGGGATTGAGCCCCGCATTGGGCTCTCTGCTCATCTGGGAGCCTGATTCTCCCTCTGCCTGCTGCACCCCCCGCTTGTGCTCTCTCTCTCACAAATAAATAAATCTTAAAAAAAGAAAAGAACACCGGGACATACTTCTTGACTTCTTGAAGGAACTGAATACAAAGTAGTTACACTTTGATTTTTATTTGTAGAAAATCCTGTGAAGACTAATTAGAAAGAGTATTCCAGAAAAGTAATTATTTTTATTAATTCTGAGTATCACTGATCTGCTTATAATCATATAATTAACATTTTTAAATAAAAAAGTGTAGTTACACTTTTCAGTTCTTAAGTTATTGGTCAATCCCAGGGAAAAGAAAAATATTAGTAAATATTGCATTTAACTTTACCAAAATATGGCTATGAAGTCTGACGTGTCCTAGGGCTTCTCAAACTTTTTGTTTGTTTGTTTGAGTCTGGTATTCTTGATTCTGACAAATCTTATGTAGAAGCCCAGATTAAAGGAGAGATGATCTGACTGAAGCAGGAGTAGGAGTGGGGATGGAACCCACCCACACGGACTCCTCCTTAGCAATTCTGATATTTCCGTTTCTACCCCTGACTGAACCTCGGGGCTTGAAGAAACCAGTCCCTAACCTATTGACATCACCCACATGGTGTTTGGCAGGAGACTGAGCTACTGTACTGTGACATTCAGCAGCATCATTAAAACTGAACACTGGCTTTGTGTCAGGCATTGCCAGCAAGGTAGGCATGACCGTGCCCTCGCAAAATGTTCAGGTTAGCGGAGAATGCGAAAAGGAACGAGGGGATGTTTGGAAATGTTACACAGAATGTTGAACTGCTCAAACATGGGATATGTTTTCAATGCCCAGTACAAGCTTCACAAAAGAGAAAGAGAAGAAGAAATGTCTCTCATATTCGGTGCCATTGTTATAATTTACCACAATTTGGCAACATAAAAACATTGAATCATCTGGTAATTTGGTTGGATGAATGGTTTTTATTATCTTCCAATAATTAACTCAGCGAAGTCATTAGCCAAAGAAGTAAATTAAAATCTACAAACATATACACACAAGTCACATAATTTGCAGTTAGGAAATAGGAGGAATTGATTATATACATATATATATGAGTGTGTGATATATATCTTATTTTTTGTTTTTTGTTCTTTATTTTTTAAATTTTTATAAAAGATTTATTTATTTGTCAGAGAGAGCACAAGCAGGGGGAGCGGGAGGCAGAGGGAGAAGCACGCTCTCCATGAGCAAGGAGACTGATGTGGGACTCGATTCCAGGACCCTGGGATCATGACCTGAGCCGAAGGCAGCCGCTTATCCGACTGAGCCACACAGGTGCCCCGAAAGCTTTATATATATATACATATATATATATATATATATATATATATATGTATGTATATACATATAAACTATGGACTAGTTTTACTGAGAGATACTTTGGATTATTAGCTTCCCCCCAGTTTTATTGAGGTAGAATTGACAACTAAAAATTGTATATATTTAATGTGTACAGTGTGATGATTTGATATTAGGTATAATAGAATTCCTGAGCTGGACAGAAGGATAAAAGAGGTGGTCTCTGGGCGCCTGGGTGGCTCAGTTGGTTAAGCGACTGCCTTCGGCTCAGGTCATGATCCTAGAGTCCCTGGATCGAGTCCCTGCTTCTCCCTCTGACCCTCCCCCCCTCATGCTCTCTGTCTCTCATTCTCTCTCTCTCAAATAAATAAATAAAATCTTTACAAAAAAAAAAAAGAGGTGGTCTCTCTAGTGAGGATAGATTAGCATGGTGACATTCTAATAAGGGAGCAAAGCCCAGGAAAATCAGGCAGAGGGCCTTGGTAAGTGTGGATGGTTTCCCTGGTGACTTTTGTGCATGTGGGGGATTCAGATACGCATTACTTATTTATATATTCCTGCTGTGTTGTTAGTGCCAAAGGAAAAAGGCTTTCCCAATTTTCTACTCATTAAATAATTTTTTAAAAGATTTTATATATTTATTTGAGATAGAGCGAGCGAGAGAGAGAGAAAGAGCAGGGCAGAAGGGCAGAGGGAGAGGGAGAAGCACGTTCCCTGCTGAGCAGGGAGCCCGATGTGGGGCTCGATCCCAGGACCCTGAGATCATGACCTGAGCCGAAGGCAGACATTTAACTGACTGAGCCACCCAGGCACCCCTACCCACTAAGTAATTCTTTATTACAAAGTTGAATTAAAAAAGGGACATTTCATATTCATTTTTGTTGCCTTAAAACATAGTTTATGCACATAAATTACTTTGGAGATTAGATGCTCCTCTTATGAAAGAGAACGTTTATTTTGGAGATGTATACAAAGCATACACAAAGGACATAATACATGCAGTTCTCCAGAAGTTTTTGCAAACATCAAAGAACATGACAACTACTGCTCAACATCTTTCATCTGTGATTATGCTGGGCTGCCTCCCTAACACTCATTTTTGCATAGACAAGTCCAATGATTTGCCCAAGCTAAATTGTCTGCTGGTTCTTCCAGGGATTGATGAACTGCTTTAAAAATCTGTAATGAGTAATAGTGACCTATAATTTCAGAGAATTATTTGAAACTATTTGAGCAGAGTTTCTTTAAAAATGCCTGCCAGGGGTGCCTGGGTGGCTCGGTCGGTAAGGGTCTGACTCTGTTTTTGGCTCAGGTCTTAATCTCTGGGTCCTTGGATTGAGCCCAGCATTGGGTCTACACTCAGCACGGAGTCCATTTGGTATTCTCTCTCCCTCTCCCTCTGCCTCTTCCCTGCACCTGTGCACTCACATGCACGTGCGCTCTCTCTCTCTCTCAAATAAATAAAATCTTAAAAAAAATTTTTTTTTATTCTTATGTTAATCCCCATACATTACATCATTAGTTTTTGATGTAGTGTTCCATGATTCATTGTTTGTGCATAACACCCAGTGCTCCATGCAGAATGTGCCCTCCTCAATACCCACCACCAGGCTAACCCATCCTCCCACCCCCCTCCCCTCTAGAACCCTCAGTTTGTTTTTCAGAGTCCATCGTCTCTCATGGTTCGTCTACCCCTCCGATTTCCCCCGCTTCATTCTTCCCCTCCCGCTACCTTCTTCTTCTTCTTCTTCTTTTTTTTTTTCTTAACATATATTGCATTAATAAAATCTTTAAAAAAATGCCCGTTAGTCCAGTTAGGTCAATGGTCATTTAGGTATAGAAGGAAGACCTCTCTCCGAATTGAGAATTTGGAGAGAGTACCCAGGAAGAGTACCCAGGAGTGTTTTTTTTTAATAGGACAGAGAGCTATTGCTGTCTCTGGTTTGGATGTGTCTTGGGTCAGTCATCATACCCCCTCACCTTCTGTTTCCTAATCTCCCAAGGACGGGGGCAGATGACATTATCTCTGAAGCTTTCTTACTTCTAACCTTTTTTTTAGTTGAGGAAGTCTGATTTGAATGACACTGGGAATGGACCGCGTAGAAGGCATTTGCTTATTGCTGTGGGGCCGTAAGTAGTAACCAGATGATGCTACTGCTGAGCCTCTCAGCCCCTGGCCCACTTCGGATTTCAGCCGCAGCTGTGCTGGACGCTGGACTGTCCTGCACTTTGTGTCTTAGCATCTGGACCCAGAGCCTTCTCCAGGGCAGTAGGGGTGTGCCTAGCCTGAACACAGACCTGGCCCGGAAGTACGGGGCCGGGAGTTTTCTGGAGGCCACGGCAAAAAGTGTTGGAAGGGAGTAGTGTAGAGTCTATGCATGAATCTGAGGTACTCTAGAGATGTGGATAAAGAGTATTTCCTACAAATTATGACAGAAATATGCACTGTGTATGCACTGTGATTCCAGCATGCACACACATATGCATATGTATACACATGCCATATAGAATGCCATGTGTGTCACCTGTTGATTGATTGGTGCATTCATTTGTTCAATAAAAATTTATTGACCACATCCCATGCCTCATATATGGTGCTGGGAATGGAGCAGTAAACAAAATAGACATAAATATCTTCCCCGGTGGATATTATGTTATAATGGGTTTGTGGTGGGAGGAGAAAGAAAGGAAACATTAAATTAACTATGGTGGTAATAGGTCAAAGTTTGATATCCTCTATGAAGGGAAATGAAGGAGGATGATCAGGAAAAGGAGTAGTGGAGAGCCGGAGTGGGAAGTACAGGTGCGGCTCTTGTTATCTAGGGAAGAGAATTACAGCAGAGGCTCTAGACAGACAAAACTGTCAGGCCACACGGTAAATGCCAGGGTCTTGCTTCGATGCGTGTTTGCAACATAAATGCTAACAGCCCAGGCAGATGGAGAGCGAGTGACGCAGGCTGGGCGTGGGAGACCAGGGGTGGACTGCTGAACCATGCCGGGAATGCCCGTGAGGACTAATTACTGGCAGATTTTTTTTTTGATTAAAAAAATTAAAGAAAAATTTTGGTAAAATACATATACATAAAATTTACCATCTTAACCATTTTTTTAAAAAGATTTTATTTATTTATTTGAGAGAGAGAATGAGAGAGTGCACATGAGAGAGGGGAGGGTCAGAGGGAGAAGCAGACTCCCCGCGGAGCAGGGAGCCTGATGCGGGACTCGATCCCGGGACTCCAGGATCATGACCTGAGCCGAAGGCAGTCACTTAACCAACTGAGCCACCCAGGCGCCCCCATCTTAACCATTTTTAAATGTACAGTTTAGTAGGTCAAGTACATTCTTATAATTGTGCAACTGATCTCCACAGCTCTTTTCATTTTGCAAAACTGAAACTACCCTACCCATTAAATAGCTCCCATCCCTCCCTCCCCCAAGTCCCCTGGCCATCACTCTTTCACTTTCTGTCTCTATGAATTTGACTGCTCTTGGTACTTGATGTGGGTGGAATCATACAGTATTTGTCTTTCTGTGTCCTGCTTATTTCAATCAGCGTAATGTTCTCACGGTTCATCTGTGTTGCAGTCCGTGTCAAGGTTTCCTTTCTTTTAAGGCTGACTCATGTTCTGCTGTATGTATATAGCACATTTTGTTTATCTGTTCATCTGTCAATGGACACTTGGCTTGCATCTACCTTTTAGCTATTATGAATAATGCACACACATATGCATATGTATACACATGCCATATAGAATGCCATGTGTGTCACCTGTTGATTGATTGGTCTATATATGATTGGATATACCCCTAACTCTTTGAGACTCTGCTTTCAGTTCTTTTGGGTATATACCCAGAAGTGGAATTGTTGAATCAAATGGTAATTCTAATTTTAATTTTTGAGGATAGCCATGTTGTTTTCCAAAGTGACTGCACCATTTTACATTCTTACCAGTCCTGCATGAGGATTCCAATTTATATCCTTGCCAACACTTGTTTTTTTCTTTTCTTTCTTTCCTTTTTTTTTTTTAGCAGTGATATTTCATTGTGGTTTTGATATACATTTTCCTAATGTTTTGTGATGTTGAGCATCTTTTCAAGTGCTTTTTGACCATTTATATGTCTTCTTTGGAAAAACGTCCATTCAATTCCTTTGCTCATTTTAATTTTAATTTTTTATTTTTTTAAAGATTTTATTTTATTTTTTAAAGATTTTATTTTATTTTATTTTTAAAGATTTTATTTATTTATTTGAGAGAGAGAGGGTGTGAGCAGGGGGAGGAGCAGAGGGTGAGGGAAAGGGAGGGGAAAAGAATCTCAAGCAGACTCCATGCTGAGCGTGGAGCCCAACGTGGAGCTTGATCTCATGACCCCGAGATCACAACCTGAGCCAAAACCAAGAGTTGGACACTTAATGGACTGAGTCACCCAGGAGTCCATAAGATTTTATTTTTAAATAATCTCTACACCCAGTGTGGGGCTCGAACTCACAACCCCAAGATCAAAAGTCGCACGGCCCACTGGCCTAGCCAGCCAGGCGCCCCCGTTTGCTCATTTTAAAATTGAGTTGTTGTTGAATTGTAGGAGTTCTTTATATATTCTGGATGTTAACTTCTTATCAGGTACATGATTTGTAAGTATTTTCTCTTATTCCATTGGCTGCCTTTCTACCCTGTTGTTTGTGTCCTTTAATGCACAGAAGTTTTTAATTTTGAGGTAGTCTAATTTATCTATTTGTACTTTGTTTTTTGTGCTTTCAGTGTCATGTCTAAGAAATCATTGACACACTAAGTATTAAGAAACTTTCCCTCTATATTTTCTTCCAGAGTTTTATAGTTTTAACTCTTATGTTGAGGTCTTCGACCCATTTTGTGTGTATGGTAGAAGATAAGGTTTCAACTTCATTCTTTTGCGTGTGGTTTCCAGTTTTCCCAACACCATTTGTTGAAAAAACTGTCTTTTCCCCATTGAATGGTCTTGGCACCCTTGTCAAAATCATTTGGACATATAAAACATGTATGTTTATCTGGGCTTGCCAGATCTTTTGATGTTTCAGAATAAAGCAGAAATTCAAAATTTCATGTGTAATAATATTTTTTTAAGTGTAAGAATGTAAATGGAAAAAAATTAAAATGAAAGTACCACAGAGCAAAGTACCTTGTTCAGCCCATTGGGTACTAGCTCATTGCTTTTCTTTTTTTTAATTTATTTTTTGCCTTTTAAAAAAATTTTTATTTTATTATGTTATGTTAGTTTTTTAAATTTTATTATATTATGTTGATCACCATACATTACATCATTAGTTTTTGATGTAGTGTTCCATGATTCATTGTTTGCATATAACACCCAGTGCTCCATTCAGTATGTGCCCTCTTTAATACCCATCACCGGGCTAACCCATCCCCCCGCCCCCTCCCCTCTAGAACCCTCAGTTTATTTCTCAGAGTCCATAGTCTCTCATGGTTCGTCCCCCCCTTCATTTTTCCCTTTCTGCTATCTTTTTCTTCTTCCTTTTTTTTTTTTTTTTTAACATATAATGTATTACTTGTTTCAGAGGTACAGGTCTGTGATTCAACAGTCTTACACAATTCACAGCGCTCACCATAGCACATACCCTCCCCAATGTCTATCACCCAGCCACCCCATCCCTCCCTACATCATTAGTTTTTGATGTAGTGTTCCATGATTCATTGTTTGCATATAACACCCCATGCTCCATTTTTGCTTTTGTTTTGAAGAGAATAGAAATGGATGGATAAATGCACAAGCATGCACATACACATACTTCAGCAAGTTTGTGTTCTAGAAAAAAATGTTCTTTTCGCCTGGGTTTATAATTAAACAAAATTAAACAAATTTTTATGGGGAAGTATTAGTGTGGAAAAATGGGGCATTTGGGTTTTGTTTTATTGTTTTATTGTTTGTTTGTTTGTTTTTAGAGGGACAAAGCAGGAAGTAAAAAGGGATTCTGAAGTCATTTCTCCTTTGCAAGGGTAGGCAACTTTGCCCATGGAACATTTCTATGTTCTTGCCATAGGATCTATTTCTTTGAGACCGTGAAGATGGGAAAGAGAGAAGGAGAAGAAAGCTAACATTTGTTATCGGTGACAAGTGTATGCCAAGTGCTGTACAAATTTAATTTATTGTTTTATAAAACTTCCCCTACAGATTGGCTTTTATTATCTCCATAAAAAAAAGAACACCCTTAAACTTAAGAGAAAGTGGAAAGCTTATTTTAGATCACAAAGTAAATGAATGACAGAACCAGAATTTAGACACAGGTCAGACATCCTCCAAAATTGCACCATTATTTCAGGTTATATTATCTCTAAATAAAAGTCTTGCAGCAGCTGAGATCGGCAGCCAGGAGGCTGATTGAAAGAGAAAAGATAGTGCTTCTTCATTAGCCCATTAAAAAATTAACTAGATAAAAAGTAAATAAAAAATAGGAACAAATCAAGAGTAACTTAACCTTCCTGGCTTTATAATGTGTTACTACCTTAATATATGCCTGAAATCCATCGATTTATGCAAATATCCTTACCCTGTAATTAGGGTTATTTTTCCCTTAACTAAGTTTTAAAAATGTGGGCACTTAGTAAGTGATGACAATTATTATTCTGTATTATAATGATGAAAAATCTGAATAACCATAATTAGTGGAAGCAGCAGTTTTTTTTAACTACTACCTTTGACTATCCAAAGTGAGTTTTGAAGGCTTATATATGAAGCTTTGAAATCTGCAAATCCTTTCTTATGACAACAAGCCACAAGTGCTTATTTCAGGATTCTAAAAGCAGTGGGTAACCTGAGCCGGAAAGGACCCAGAGAGCCCCACTTCTCTGATTTTCCTTATGGTGAAACCAAGGTTAAGTGTGTTCTTCAAGTCCAGAGCCAAGACCAGAAACGGGATCTCTTCAGTCTTAATGCAAAGCTTGCTCTGATACAGCTTTCTTTTTATTAGCTTTAGAGCTAATGAAAGAGGTCTTGGGATTCATGATGGCACCCAATAATGTCTGCAGACAGAATAAATATTCTACAAGTCTGTTTCTTCTTCCCTAAGTGTATTTAGATGTTACTGTGATTTTAACGTTCACTGAACCATAAAGCAGCTTACTGAGCATTCACATGAGCCAAGAACGGTGCCACCTCTTCATGATAGAGCTGAGCATTTAGTGACAAAGCCCATGCCTTCCTGGAATTTATATTCTGATGAAATGACACTGACAAAAAGAGGTTAAACAAGTAAAGCTGTAACATGTAGATGGTGAAACATTCTATGGGGAAAAATAAAACGGGGTGAGGATAGAAGTGTTGGTCAGTGAAGTTGGCTCTTTTATGCTGAAAGGTGCAAGGAAGGGCTCACTCATTTGAGAGGGTAGTTTTTGAGGAGAGACCTGCAGGAAGAGACAGAGCCAGCTGTGGGGCTACTAGGGAAAGAGAGTTACAGGGAGAAGAAAGACCACATAAAGATGTCACCGTGCCTGGAATGAAGTGAAACGGGGGAGAGTCACATATGACATCAAGAAGGTACATTGGTGCAGATCATGCAGGACTTCGCAGCGCACTTTAATGTCTGACGTTTACTCTGAGCGGGATGGGAAGACATCGGAGGATTTTGAATGGAGGAGTAACATGATCTGACTTGTGTTCCGATATCATCACTCTGGCTTCTGGGTACAAAAGGCTCTGGGTGGGATGTGGAAGCAGGGCGACCAATGTGGCAGCCCCCCCAGTAAACCACAGAGAGGAAGGAGGCTGTGGTGGTGCAGCTGTAGGAGCCGGAGCAGATGGAGGAGTCAGTTTCTGCTTCTGTTTTGGAGGCAGACGTGTGGAATGGGAGTGTGAAGCAGGATCGAGACTGACTTCAGCCACTGATCAGCTGGGAGGAAGGAGATCCTGTTTTCTAAGATGGGGAAGAACGGGGGAGAATGTTTGGGGAGAGATGAAGATCAGTAAAAGGAGGAGCTTGCTTTTGAGTATGTTTCGTTTGAGATTCCAGGGAGATGTTCAAGCTGAGTGTCAGGTGGGCAATTGAAGATAGGAGTCTGCGTATTAGGGAAGTGGTCTGGGGTGGAGATATAAATTGATACCAGTTGAAAATGTTACTGAATTCCTTGCAAATAAGTTGCAGACGTGATATCCCTTTACTTTAAGTAAGTCTGTATGTATTTCCTAAGAACAAGGACATTCCTTATATTACCACAGTACAATGATCAGTACTATTTTTTTTTTTAAAGATTTTATTTATTTATTTGACAGAGAGAGAGAGACAGGGAGAGAGGGAACACAAGCAGGGTGAGTGGGAGATGGAGAAGCAGGCTTCCCGCTGACCAGGGAGCCTGATGCGGGGCTTGATCCCAGGACCCTGGGATCATGACCTGAGCCGAAGGCAGACACTTAATGACTGAGCCACCCAGGCGCCCCATCAATACTATTTTCTAATTTATAGTATTAACTAATTTACAAATCTTATTCAAACTTCATCAGTAGTCTCAGTAATGTCCTTTATAGTGCACACACACACAAGACACATGGTGTCACAAAATCCAGAATCATCTTATGACTATTAAGCATTACACACACACACACACACACACACTGCATTGCATTATATATACATATATATATGTATATATAATTTTTACATACATAATATAAAATTTCACAATTCCAGTTGGGACTATATATTAACCACTGGGGAATCTTGATGAAAGGTATACAAAAGTTTTTTTTTAAACTATATTTATGCCTTTTCCATAAATCTGAAATTATTTCAAAACAAAAAATTATAAAAATGTGTTACTGTATACATTTTTAAAAATATTTTATGTATTTATTTGAGAGAAAGAATGAGATAGAGAGAGAGAGCATGAGACTTTTTAATTCCGCATTTCTCTGACTGTCTTAGTCAGTTTGAGCTGCTGTAACTACATACCAGAGTACTGGCTGGCTTAAACAATAGACCTTTACTTTTCATGGTTCCAGAGACTAGAAAATTCAGTATCAAGATGCCAGCAGATTTGGTTCTTGGTGAGGGCTTTCTTCCTGGTTTGCAGGTGGCCACCTTCTTGCTATGTCCTCACATGGTGGAGAGAGAGGAAGAGCGAGAGCTTCTTCTTATAAGGACACAAATCCCATTATGGGACCTCATACTAATGGCCTCATTTAAACCTAATTACCTCACAAAGGCCCCACCTCCAAATATCATCACAATGGGAATTAGGGCTTCAATAAATGAATTATGGTTGGGGGGAGACACAAAATTTAGTACATTACATTGATGAAAAGTTATGAAATGGAATTATATATGGAAATATATGGAAATATATATATAGTATATATGCATATATGCTTAGAAAGAACTATATTATAGACTATATTTATTAAAACTTTTTTATTTGAGTATCATTGACACATAATATTACATTAATTTCAAGTATACAACATAATGATTCAACTTCTCTATTTGTTATGCTCTACTCACCATAAGTGTAGCTACCACCTGTCACCGTACAACGTATAGACTACGTTTAATTAATCTATATTATAAATTGAGGATATTTTCTAGAATATTATAATTGATATGGGAGTATTAATTTTATGGAAAAAAAATCTCATGATGAATGTTGAAAATCTTGGCCTATTTTCAGCCTCCATCCCCCAATCCTATTATATCACCAAACAAAGCATTTTGTCTTCCCTCTCTTATATAAACTTCATAATAGCAGGAATCTTGTCTTTTCTGTTCATTGTTTTATCCCCTCTGCCTCAAACAGTGTTCCGTATCTAATAAGATCTCAAAAATATGTTGAAAGACTGAATAAGAAAATGCAGACCCTTCATACATTTATTGTCATGTGTTCCCCCCAATAATGTATCCATATCCTTTAAAATACTGAAAATCATGGGGCGCCTGGGTGGCTCAGTTGGTTAGGTGACTGCCTTCGGCTCAGGTCATGATCCTGGAGTCCTGGGATCGAGTCCCACATCGGGCTCCCTGCTCAGCAGGGAGTCTGCTTCTCCCTCTGACCCTCCCCCCCCCCCATGCTCTCTCTATCTCATTCTCTCTCTCAAATAAATAAATAAAATCTTAAAAAAAATACTGAAAATCATTGTTCCAGTGGGAAGAAATGGACTATGAAACCATAAGACTGAGGGGAAAGCATAACAGGCATTTCTTAGGGTTTTTGTGAGGTGTAGATGTGCTCATAACATAAGCTGAGCACCTAGAGTGGGATTGGTAGATGGAAAGTGCCCAGCAGTGATCCTGGTATCCTGCATTTCTCCTGCCCACCACCTCTTTCTCCTTATAGATTCTGCCTTGGGAATGTATCTCGAAGATATGCAAGTAAATGTTGGGCAGATAAATTTGGGAAATTGTTCAGATTTCTAGAATCTCAACCACTTCCATGATCTATTGAAAACAGACTTGGATAAAGTTGGTTACAGCTATCTTATTCTAGGGCCCTGGCATGGACTTGGGCCCTGTCCTTCTCTCTGTCAAAATATGTCAAAAATCCTGTGGAGACTTTCCCTCCACAGATTTTTCAATAACCAACAGTTAAAAGATGAGTCAAATAATTAAGACAGCTCTATTTGACATAACCAAGAAACATTGCTCTGGGAGCTGGGGAAAAGATAGTATAGCTGTCCTTTCATAGAGAACATCTACTGAATTATAAATGAATGAGTGAATAGCAAAGGGAGAAGTCAGAACTTAATACTAAATGTTGACTGTCTATTAGGCATGTTGCTGGATGCTGTGAGAAATGCAGTAGTGAAATGGGATGTTACAGCCAAGTGGACAGAAAAGACAATTACTAAAAATGAAAGATGTGTAAGAGTGGAATGAATGACAGGGAATTTGAGAATGGGTTGGAGCAGCTGATGAGACAGGGAGGTTTCAGGAAGGATCTGACTTGTTAACTGTGTGTGAGGAATGAGGAGAATTTTGCAAGAGGAATTATAGAAAAGTACAGCAGTGTAGTCTGTGGGTTAAGAGTTATGATGGTGGAGTCAGCAAACCTTAGTTCCAAACAGACTCTACCCTATTCTTAGCTGTCTGAGACAAGTCTCAGCTTCCTTGTCCATGCAATGGAGATGATGGTGGAGAAGATGGTGGAGAAGATAATGGAGAAGGTGGTGGAGAAG
>NW_023270469.1:25487538-25649340 GCF_011800145.1 Mirounga leonina | reverse complement strand
TAATGGAGAAGGTGGTGGAGAAGATAATGGAGAAGGTGGTGGAGAAGATGGAGAAGACCAGGCTTGTTGCAAGGATTAAATGAGGCAACGTCCGTAGGAGATTTAGCACAGATGTCAGACCCAGTAAGTGTTCAATAAATATAAGCCACTCTTGTTATTTTAATTATTCTTATTTTCCCATTTTAACAAGGTGTAAATTTCTCAAGTCCTGAGAAACCAGGCAGATATTGGAATTTCAAGGAGCCTGGTGTAGATTCGAGTATGGAAGAGGTTAAATTCTGCCCAGTAGGGAAGTTATGGGGAAGGGAGCACCCTCTTACGGAGCACTCACACTCCTCGAGTCTGGGAGCTTTGGACGCACAGCTGTAGTCCTTCCTTCCAGGCGCTTGGCTTGGTGAGGGTCAGGCAACAACCCACGACCTTCTAAATGCAAGGATGACAGTGATTGGGTTCTGTAAAAAGGGTGCAAATACGTCATGAGAGAATGGAAGTAGGAAGGATCAGTTTCACTTTCAAGTACTCGAAAGAGGTGACAGTAACATGCATCTTTAAAAAAAGAGTGATTAAAAAAGGTGGATCAAGAGCTGTTTCTGATTCTGGAAGTGCCACCACTTTCCTGGCTCTGACATCTGGGTGAATTGCTTAACCTCTGTAAGCCTTTGCTCTTTCATCTATTAAATAGGGATAATATGATACTGATTGCTTAGAGCTATTGTGGAATTTATGGAGGATAATCCACGGAAAGGAGCTTATTTGGCACAATGCCAGGCAACTGACTCAATAAATCACTTGTATTTATTATTATTATTTCAAGCCTGTTTTAGATAACACAGAGCACTTTGTTATAGATTATCTCACTTGATCTTCATAACATCCCTGTAACATCGGCAAGATAAACAACTCTCCTTCCCCTTTAATTAATGAGGAGGCTGGAGATGGAAGAGATGAATTTATCAAATCACAAACAACTGGTTCGGGTCAGAGTCAGGACTCAATCCCAAATCTAATGCTGCTAGTACATTTCCTTTCATTACTGTCCGGTAATATCCAAATCACCCTCAAGAAGATGTAATCATCGTATTGGCTTTAAAATTGTGGTTTCTTTTTAACTTCAGGGCTTCTTTTGTTCAAATGAAATCTCGTAGGAACCCCTAACTTCCATAGAGTAAATAGAGCTGCTCTGTTTAAAAACTCAAGACTGTAAGATTCTCTCCTGTCCTCTTCCCTCAACAGTTCCGTGGAACCCAACTTGGGAAAAAAATAAACAGGGCTGAAGGAAAGATCTGGATTTGCAGGGAACAGCACAGGCAAGGGTGTGGCATTTTGAGTTCATGGTCTTTCACAAGCTCTTGAAGAGTTCGATCCCAAGCACCCTTGGCTGGAGCTTTCACGAGGCCAGGGACTGGTGTGGTGCTGTGGTTAAGGGTGGACATCTACATCACATGGAGTTGGGTGCCCGTGAGGCCCACTAACTGTGGGACCTTGGGCGTGTTTCTTAAATGCCCTTTGCCTCCATTCCCTCATCCACAACGTGCAGGCAGTAATAACATCTACCTCATGGATTGTTGTGAGAGGTGAATCTGATAATGAGCAAAACATTGAAGAATGTACTTGGCATGTAGTAAGTACTCAATAGTCATTTATTGAAAATAATTTCATCTTTCTGGGCTTCACTTTTCTGAAGAAGAAGAAGAAGAAGAATTTAGCAAGAGAGCTTTTTTCAGACTTACATGGGCTAATGCATACAAAATGCCTGGCACAGTGCCTGGCACATAACGGTAACTAAATAGGGGTGATAATAAAATTCTCCTTGTGATCCCTTCTCTGAATCTCTATAAAAGCAAGTCCTTTCTCTATAAAAGCCAGTCTTCTCTTGTGTTTCCAGCTTCTTTTTCTCACTGCCCTCTCCCCCATCCCTGCTCACACATGAAGGACCTTTTCTGTTTCTGATGTCAGTCCCTGGACCCTTTTCACAGGAAAGACTCATGTCCTCCAATTAGACCAATACCAATTGACCTGGGGCCTTCAGCAATCCTGGTGCCTTCCACATTAATTTGACATCTGCACTTCACCTTGAAAATATGCTAATTGCAGCAGGGATCTGAAGACTGCACGAAACACGGGTTTGCAAGAGTCTATGGTATGCTAGGAATAATTGCAAATTTAATTCCCTTTGAGAAGATGTACAAAAACCTGACCACTCCCATTAGCCCAGAAGAAATTAGAATCTCTGAAATCAAGTGAAACGAACCAAATGAAAGGACAAAATATTTCATTTTGAAGGAAAAAAACCTTCTAAACTTTATTATTGAAAATCTCCCAGAAAAAAAAAAACTTTGGTTCAGAAGCACTGTTTTTCAATCCATCTATTTCCATTAGGCAATTCATTTTTCAGAATTATTATTCTGAAAAAAACTGGCCTAATTTTATTTTTCAGAGACAACTTTATTTTTTTCATTATTTTTAAAATTTAAATTCAATTAATTAACATATAGTGTATTATTAGTTTCAGAGGTAGAATTCAGTGATTCATCAGTCTTACATAACACCCAGTGCTCATTACATCACGTGCCCTCCTTAATGCCCGTCACTCCAACCCCCCTCCCCTGCAGCAACCCTCAGTTTGTTTCTTATGATTAAGAGACAGAGACATGTTTAGACAGTAAAAGTTGTAAACAAAGGTCATTGTGCTTTAATATCGTGAGAGGAGCACTGATTTTAGCGAAGAATGCACTATGATTTTTTTTTTTTAAAGATTTTATTTTTATTTATTTGAGAGAGAGAGAATGAGAGAGAGAGAACACCTGAGAGGGGATAGGGTCAGAGGACGAAGCAGACTCTCTGCAGAGCAGGAAGCCCGATGCGGGACTCGATCCAGGGACTCCAGGATCATGACCTGAGCTGAAGGCAGTCGCTTAACCAACTGAGCCACCCAGGCGCCCTGCACTATGATTGTGTAAGAAAAAATATAATCTTAGATTTTATTTAATTTATTTAATTTTTTATTTTTTAAAAAGATTTTATTTATTTATTTATTTATTAGAGAGCGAGCGAGAGAGAAACAGCATGAGAGGGGAGAGGGTCAGAGGGAGAAGCAGACTCCCCGCTGAGCCGGGATCCCTATGTGGGACTCGATCTTAGGACTCTGGGATCATGACCTGAGCCAAAGGCAGTCGCTTTACCAACTGAGCCACCCAGGCGCCCTAATCTTAGATTTTAAAAACAACTTGATTGAGGTATATTTTATATATCATAAAATTCATACATTTCAGGAGTACCAATTGGTGATTTATAGTCACTTTACCCAGTAATGCAGCCATCACCTTAAATCAGTTCTACGACATTTTACACTCACCCAACAAGATTCTTCCTGTCCACTTATAATTAATCCCCATCCTACCCCCAACCCCTGATAACCACCAATTTACTTTCTGTCTATAAATTTGCCTTTTCTGGTCATTTCATATAAACAGAGTCATTCAATATGTGGTCTCTGGTGTATGGCTACTTTCATTCAGCGTTTTTTTTTTTTTTTTTTTTTTTTAAGATTTTATTTATTTATTTGAGAGAGAGAGAGAGGAGGAGCAGAGGAAGAGGGAGAAGCAGGCTCCCCGCTGAGCAAGGAGCCCAACATGGGACTCCATCTCAGGATCCTGGGATCATGACCTGAGTTGAAGGCAGATGCTTAACCGACTGAGCCACCTAGGCACCCCTCATTCAGCGTGTTTTTGAGGTTCATCCATGGTGTGGCATGTGTCAATGTTCATCCCTTTTTATTGCTGAGTAGTATTCCATTGTATTGACATTTTTGTCTATTCATATGCCAGGTGATGGGCATTTAGGTTGCTTTAAGTTTTTGCCTATTATGATGTAATCTTATTCTTATAAGACGAAACGTGTTAACAGTCTGGCCCTCTGTTGGCAATTGTCTCCTGAGCCCAAACAACACAGGAAGTTTTGGAATGGAGGAGAAACACATCATCCATTACTACCAGTGGCTCCTGAGACATGTCTTCCTCATCTTTCTTTGTGCAGCTCTGTTTAACATTCTGCTTCAGAATATGAGCAACATTTTCTGTATTTTTGCAGCCTAATTTAGGTTCATAACTCAAGAACACAGGTTATTTTATTAGGCAGGGAGGAAGAGGGACTGCTAAATGTTCCATGGTGTACGTCGGAGAATTACACTTTCAGGTCAAATTCCCCACTCACACTTTGCAAAATTCCCCCTCTGTCAAAATTTCCTTCTCAGCCCTATTGAAGCAATATATCAAAAGTAAGCGGGTGAGTGACTCCCCACTTAAAATTATACATTCTGTCCATTCTTACCCATATTTTTAATATAAATGTGAAGCTATCATGAAAAGTGTTAAGAACTCAGCTGGTTGTACTTTCATGGTTTATGCTTTGCTGAAACAACATTATCCATCTCGCCTAGGATGGCTTCAGAATAGTATTTAGAATTTCAAATGGCTCTAGAGGATCTCAGGCAGGACAGAGAGAGAGAGAGGGAGAGAGGGAGAGTCAGGCAGACAGACAGACGTTAGTGTCAAAGGAAATAGAAAATGGAAAATAGTATCTCCAGATTTTTTCAGTTCACAGCCTGCATTCGATAGAATCCATTCATTTCTGAGCAGCCAACATTTTACCAAGTACCTATTGCATGCAGAATCCTGGGCTACTAGCTGGCGATGCAAAGATAAAAATGACAAAACATTTGATCATTAATAATATTTACTGAGTAACAATTTTGTTCAAGGTACTGTAGGTTCTAGGCATTCAGAAGTGAAAACTAAGCTGGTGCTGCTATTGTGACGCCAGCAGCCAGTTCAGGTTAAAGATACAGAGAGCAAACAATGAAATATATAAAATATTGCACATAATGATACATGCTGGAAAGAGATAAAGAAACCAGGATGTTGAGAGGGAGTATAGTGAGAAGGTATTTTAGACCTCTGAGGAGGTCGCATTTTAGCTGAGTCTTAAAGGAAAGGAGGAGAGAGATCAAAGCAGTGAGGGTAAGTACTGCAGTCAGAGGCAAGAGCAAAGGCTCAGGGGGGGAAGGGTTAAGGGCTTGGTTCTCGGCCACGTGGAAGACAGACATAGTGCCATGTTCAGATGATCTGTTTCTGGAAGTACTGTGAGCAAAGTGTGCACAGATACTATGTGGACAAGAAGTGGCTCAGAACAGTCTTTTGCATCTAGAAGTAGAAAAAGGAGACTTTAATGCCCGAATGGATGCATGAATAAATTATAGGATGAATGAATAAATTATAGAATGAACAGATGGACAGATGACTGACTGATGGACTGACAGAATGCATGAGTGTGTAAATGGAAAGAGGCCCTTTTTGATAGGTGGATAGAGGAGAATTTGTTATACAAATTTTATAATCGAGGGATTGTGTGAGAGAGGGCATATAGGACAAATGGGAAGGAAGGGAGACCGAAGGCTGAGAATATTTTCCAGCCTCACAATTTTTTCCCTTAGGGGCTAGCGCTGAGTGGCTTCTTGCATTCTAATTTGAGGAGCTCTTCCCCACACAATTTAGGCATAAAATGAGAGCATCCTCCACCTTCTGTGACAGCTGCCTGGCGAGCAAAGGAAAATTAATTAACTGGCACGAATGGCCTGCAGGTCAGATTTTCCACATAAATGGCGCATAAAACAGTTGTATCTTTTAAGATTGGATTCATCTTGAGAAAGTAGGGGAGGCAGGATGTGTGAACTTAGAATAATTCAAGGAAAGTGATCTTTATCAGCCTAGCTATTTATACCTGAATATACACACATACACACACACAGGCACGCAAATATATTTGTTGACTTTTTTTTTTTAGATTTAGAACAAGACTGTGTTAGAAGATTAGCAAGAAAGACAGTAAACATTATGTTCAGTGCTGCCAGATTGCATAGCTCTGGGTTGTGACATCCTTGCATGTTATGCTACGTGCCAGTCCCACCTGCTGTATGCATTATGTGGTAGCCATCATGGGCTGAGACCGCATAGACCATCACTACTAAACAATCACCTGCACAACTCACAGCTGGCCAATTTCCAAAGTGATGGATTCTCTGTACATCTAGGCAATAAACAAGAGTGGTCTTGGAAGCCTGAACGTTTTGGTTTCTCTCCAGAATTCTTTACTCTTATTCCAGGAGGAAATAAATACATTCCATCAACACAGGAACCCCAGAGAGCAAATGCAATTTCCCACAGCACAAACAACAACTCCAGAAAAGACACATAAGCTCCCCACTCATGGCCAGCAAAATCCTTTTCTGATAGCATTAATAAAAATGGCAGGTGGAACATTGGCTCAAGTGGCAAAGTAAGACATTTCTTGATCTTACCTTTATTTATTTATTTATTTATTTAATTTTTTTTAAAGATTTTTAAAATTTATTTATTTGAGAGAGAGACCGAGAGAGAGAGCACATGAGAGGGGGGAGGGTTGGGAGGGTCAGAGGGAGAAGCAGACTCCCTGCTGAGCAGGGAGCCCGATGCGGGACTCTATCCCAGGACTCCAGGATCATGACCTGAGCCGAAGGCAGTCACTTAACCAACTGAGCCACCCAGGCGCCCGATCTTACCTTTATTTAAATCATTTTCCTATATTTTATGTTTTCAGATCAAAATGAAATTAACATACTTCAAGGTCGCAGGAAGGCAGTTGCCATACCAGATCATAGCCCCACATGGCGTTCATGAATTCTCCGTAAGCAGAGGGCAGTTGCTCACCATAGGGTAAAGGCTTCTGGGTAGCCTGGGCCAACGCCCGGTCTTGACTGCGAAGGAATAGAGGTGGGCAGTAAGTTTCTACCTGTTTGCATGTCCATGGCATTCTAAACTTTAGAGAGTTCCTTTCCTTTCTCCCCAGTTTCACTCCCTCACCTTGAGGACTTCTTCTTTTTTTTTTTTTTTAAAGATTTTATTTATTTATTTGACAGAGAGAGACACAGCGAGAGAGGGAACACAAGCAGGGGTAGTGGGAGAGGGAGAAGCAGGCTTCCCGCAGAGGAGAGAGCCCGATATGGGACTCGATCCCAGGACCCTGGGACCATGACCCGAGCTGAAGGCAGTTGCTTAATGACTGAGCCACCTAGGCGCCCTCACCTTGAGGACTTCTGTTGGGTTTTCAGAACAGTGAGGGATCTCTTCCTGTGCAGAGAATTCCTGGTTCATCTGAGAGATGAGTCCAGAACTAGGGTCTCTCCTCCTTCCATTTGGAATATCCTGCATGTATCACTATCACATCTCATATCAAAAACTTTGTTAGTCTCCCATCTAGGCTGTGTGAAGCTCACAATTGGGGTCCGATTTTGCTGATTATTTCCCCCCTTTATTCCTATCCACAGTACAGGTGCTCTGTGAATTAGTAAATGTGTGGGGACACCCAGAAATGCCTTTCCTTCCTAGGGATTTGTACTGACTCTTAAACCTTTTTCTCATGTCCTCATTCTCACTTAATCTACACTAATTTAACTGTGTATTTGATATTTCTTCAACTGATCTCCTGGCAAAATTTTTATCAAATATTTTTAGGCAGAAACTCTGCACCTTGCATGGATTCCCGTAGCAGCTGGCCTGGTCTCCGAAAATGCTTGCAGATCACTGCTCCTAAAACCCTAATCTTTCCTTTGCTCTAAACAAAAGCAAAACCAAACAAGCAGAACTTAAAGTTTCTTTCTGTTGCCTTCAAGAGAAAACTTAAGCTCTATAGGATGGGCATTGGGTCAAGAACCTCAGCGTCACCTAACTAGCTCCCTAACCTGTTAGCTGCGTGAGCCTTGCATGAGCAGTTTGTTTATCTGAGTCTTAGTTTACCCATCTTAAAAATGGGGGTAATGATAGTAGCTGTTTTTCAGATCCAATGTGATACTGCACGAGATGGGTGCAGCAGAGTGCTTGGCTTGTGATAATACCTAACATACACTCCTTCATTTCATTTTTTATCCTTTCCTTCTTTTCTCTCTCCCTCTCATCTTCTTTCCTACTGTCTCTTCTACTTTTAATTAATGAATTCATCTATTCTTCCATTTAACAGTGGCAGATTAGAGGATCAGTGTATCAGAGAATTTTCCATAATTTTGCGAAATCAAAAAACCTTTCCCCTTAGAAATTCATGGCTTCAGTAGAATCAAGTATTTGTGTTCTTGTTAACTATTGTGGTACCTGTGTAGAGAAAATCTATAAACCCCGGTAGGATTGCTGAACCAAAAAGGACAGCAGATTTCCCCCAGGTATCAGAAACAGGATTCCTGGGAAGAAATCCATGATCTTGGTCCTCAGGGAGGAGGCTCTGACTTCAAAGGACCAAAGCTTTTGCACGATGAGTTAGCAATATCAGCCTTATCATTTCTGTCTCCATATTGTGGGTTCATTCCCAAGCCCAGCATGTGCCATTTCATGCAAATGATCTTCCTGTCAGGTTTTGGGGGCTCCGTAAGGGCCCATTGCTTTATGTCAAACAGTACATTTTCTTCATCATTCTTTCGGTCATTTGCTGCTCAGGCATGTACCATGTGTCCAGCACTAGGGGTTAAAGACAGATGAGACACATTTCTCTCAAGGGAGATAAATGAGGGGGAAGGTTGTAGTGTGGTGGGGAAAGTAGATGCTTCACACTTTTTCTTCTGAAGTGACCTTTATGTACTAGTCTACCCAAACTGTCCTTTCCCAACCAGCTGACTCCCTAGGCCAAAATATCACATTCACATGGCCAAACTGCAACCTACTCCCAAGAACTTAAAAATCAATAAGTATTAATTATGCTTCTGTTCTAACATGAATGACGAGGTATTAAGGTTTTCCTTTTATTGTTTTTCATGGCAGTATCCTCTGGGCCTTATCCTGAGTCTCTGTGTACGAGCAGGATGCCAATTATAGTCCTTACGGGCCAGACGAATACATGGAGATGGTGCCATGTCTCAAGAGCCAGGGCGACATGAGTTCAAAACCAGTTCCAAAGTGTGTGCATCTGAACAAGCTACTCAGCCGAATGTATAGAATGTGGAGAATGGGTCTGTAGTAGGGAACTTTGAATGCTGTGAGGAAACAAGGTAGTTGGGGTGCTCAGCCCAGCGTCACTGCCCAGTAGTTCCTCACTCAGTGGAATACTCTCTTCCTCTCTTACAACTTGCTGTTGCAACGGACATGCAGGGGGTCCACTCTAAATGGTTGTGGCCTTTATCCGGGGGTATTGCTGCTGTCACCCTTAGGGCAGGAATTGAATGCTTTCACCTCAGCCCTGATTGCACCCCTGTGGACTCCACACAGAGGGCGGTAGATTCCCGGAAAAGGTGTAAAGGTAGAGCCAAGAGAAGACTCAGAATTTCTCACTGTTGCTGTCACACCAACTCCACGTTCAGATGGCTTGCCTTCGGCAGAGCTCTGTGATAATACCTAACATACACTCCTTCATTTCATTTTTTATCCTTTCCTTCTTTTCATCAGACTCTCCATCTTCATCCCTGGACATAGGGTGAATTGAATGTGATGAACATCTCCCAGGATGCCTTTAGCTTGCTTGGTCATGCAAAACTTGTTGAGTCTTGATGGCTTGGGAGTTCTTTTTTTTAGAGAGAGAGCTCACATGCCAGTTGGGGGGGAGGGGCAGAGGGAGAAGGAGGGGGAAAATCTTAGACTCCACACTCAGCGTGGACCTGACGCAGGTGCAGTCTCACGACCCTGAGATCGTGACCTGAGCTGAAATCAAGAGTTGGATGCTTAACTGACTGAGCCACCCAGGTGCCCTTGGCACTTCTTGATCATCTAAAAATTAAAAATATTTCCTCTGTCTGTTCCTCTCTATTGCGTCTCTTCATTAAAAATGAAACTGCATCCCTTAAAAGAAAAAAAAATGCAGTCTGTTAAGTTTGGGGTGTAATTTGAGAGAGAGAGAGAGAGAGTGTGTCTATGCTAATGTGCTTATTTTGGAGGACTTCCTGGGGTGTGGGGCTGATATATACATTTGGAATGACCGATCTGGTCTAGCACATATGGTAGCTATGTCTTGGGTGTGTGAATGTGGGAAAGGTGTATGCAAGTGGCATGTGTGTTTTCTGTGAATGTATGGAGGGGGTGTGTGTATGAATATAATATTGTGACTGTGAGTATTCCTGTGGTATACATTGTGTGTCATTGTAGGTGAGTGCACCGTATGTATATAGCTGTGATAGACATGTGGGCTTGTGAGTATGAATATATATCTCTGTGTACCATTTTTAAAATCTGTTATTTTGCATTTTCCAGCTGCATTGCTCAAACGCTATAGAATTATAGCTCAGAATAGTTCCCATAAACAAAAGCATTTGGCCTCCGTGGTTCAGCTGTATGGAAATTGGCAGCATACTCCATCAGGGTGTCTACTGCTGGAGGTGAGGCCTTGGGGAGAATTCGCACAACTATCTGGAGGCATGTGACATGACTCACCTGCGTGGATTGAAACACTCCTGAGATCTTATTGTTTCACATTAATCACAGCCTTAACTGTGCTTTTTTGACTTGGTTTTTTCACACCCTAAGAATAGAACCACCAGGATCCCACTTTAGCCTTTATATTGACTCACAAGCCCCGACCTTTCGTACTTCTCAAGGACAATTAGAGAGTTTGCAGCAATTAGAGGTCTTTTTTTAACCCCCCCAACCCAGTTTACATGCATTTTCTCAGGAATAATACGTCTTGTTAATGTGAGCGTCTGTTTCTGCTCACACTACACAGCATTGTAGTTGGCCCACCCTGAAATGCTTCATGTATTAGTAGGGAGGTCGTCAATGTGGGATGTTCCTATAACTCTCCTTAAAGGGGCCTTTGCCCACAGCATCATCCCCATGCCTGCAGTGTATGCTCCGAGTGATGCTTTTCCATAAACCTTCCTTGACCACCATGATGATGGGGGAGGAATCCCTTCTCTGTGAGTCCGTAGGTCCTCTACCCTAGTCATTACACACGTGGCACATCAATGCAAACACACTGGGCATAAGGTCTTCCCCAACAGGATGTGAGATTCCTGAGGGCCAGACCGAGGTTCATCCATCTCTGGTTCCTGAGCACTGTATAGTCTCTGATTTAGAAGAGGAAGTAATGGACTCAGGAAAGGAGAGATAAAGAAAAGAAGGAAGAAAGGATTAAAAAAAAAAAATAGCCTTGGGTACCTCGGTGGCTCAGTCAGTTAAGTGGCTGAATCTTGATTTCGGCTCAGGTCCTAATCTCAGGGTTGTGAGATCCAGCCCTGTGTTGGGCTCTGAGCTCAGTGTAGAGTGCTTGGGATTCTCTCTCTCTCCCCCTCTGCTCCTCCTCCTGCTCATGTGCATGACCTTTCTCTCTCTCTCTCTCTCTAAAAAAAAAAAATAATAGCCTTCACAAATATGTCTTCTCAGTGCCGGTCACTCTTCTAGGTGCCTCATGTTGTTACCTCACTGAATTCATTTGTCAACCTTCTAGAGTCAGTTCTGTCATTCACTCCAGGTTACAGATGAGAAAACAGAGACAAAGAAGGATCAAATGAGTTGCCCAGCATTACTCAGCTTATGAATGAGCCAAACTACAAGCTCAGGCAGTGCAGCTCTAGATGCCAACCTTTGATCAGCTCTCATGTTGCCTATTTTGGCTTTGTGCCATGCCCAGCAAGTGTGTGTGTTGTCTCTGTGACCCGGGGCAGTCTCAAACTCAATCCATGTCATTTGCCTGAATAGATTTTTTCCCCCTTTGTATCTCCCTATATCAGTAGAAGTCTTGTTTGATGGCAAATACCATACATCAAATTCTACCATGCTTAAGCTAAAGGGATGTTATTGGCTCACAAACAGTGGAGTCCAAGTCTAGGGCAGCCTTCATGCATGACCCAGGTAGGCAGAACTTCATAATGTCATCAGCAATCTGTCTTTCCATCCTAAAGTTCTGCTTTCTTCTATGGGTCATTCATTGTCAGGCGGGCTCTGGGCGAGCAATGGAGCAAAGATGGCCCCCATCAGCTCTAGGGATATACGCTTGGAATTTTGAAATTCCAGTGTAAAGTAGGAAGATAATTTGTTTCCTGATGATTTCTATGGAAGTCCTAGGTGTGGTTCTCACTGGTTAGGCTTGGCGCATGCCTACCCTGAGCCCATCCCTAATTCTAGGGATTGATGCTGTGCTCTGATTGGCAGAGCCGACCTCGTCTGTCCCCCACTGGCATGGTGGATGGGCTGCTCCTCCTAGACCACAGGGATTGAGGATGGGGAGAGGGTAGCCCCACAGCATACTGGGCAAGCATGAGTAGTAATTTAGATCCATCATGGTGTTTCCTCTAACCTTTTTCCCTCTCTTGTCTGCTTCTCTCTCTCTTTTTAAAGGTTTTATTTATTTATTGTGAGGGGGAGAGAGAGAGAATGAGAGAGCAAGAGAGAGAGCAAGCGAACAAATGGGGGGGAGGGGCAGATGGAGAGGGAGAAGCAGGCTCCCCGCTGAGTAGGGAACCTGATGTGGGGCTCTATCCTAGGACCCTGATATCATGACCTGAGCTGTAGGCAGAGTCTTAACCAACTGAGCCACCCAGGTGCCCCTCTTGTCTGCTTCTCTTAATCGATACAAGTGGGTATGAATCCTTTATTCTGAAATAAGTAGCTCTGCACTATTTCTAACACTCTGGGGTCCAAGACACCATAGAGGAAGCAAAACATGCTCATCAACCCAGAATCCTCATCTAACACCAGTTAACAGCTCTCTCAGACATAGAGTGGACCACGTCAGTGACCGACAGATTCACTGACATCCTTGCACTAGAAACAAAGGCCTATTTGAATTTGAAATAAGGATTGGCATTGTAACCCTGGATACAGTCAGAGGGACAGAGAAATCTCTAGGGTCAGAGGAAAGGAGACTGCCTTCATAATACCAGACAAGATTATTTAAACTGTTTAAAGAAGGAATATGTTTTTTATAACAGAAGAGTTAAGGAGCTTTTATACCATCCTGTGTTTGCAAGCAACTGGGGAAATCACACAAAACCACCCCAAATTAGTAGTGCTCTGGAAGCACCCTGCTTCCCACTCTGACATTCCATAGGCACCTGAGGGAGGGTCCTAGAACTCAGGTTTGCCCCTCATTCTCTGGTTCAGTGATTCCACATTCCTGATGATAGAAAGTTCAAAGTCTTAGACATAACAAAAGAGCTAGGCTATAACCTTTGGAGACTGTAAGCACTGGAATATTATAGCATATACTTCATATGTAATAAAAGTTGAAAACAATACTAAACTAAAAAAGTTATGATTTTTCCCCATGATTATTACTTGTGGATTTTGCATCTGTAATATCAAATTTTCTTTTTCTCTCTCCTCTCCTGAGTGCTAATGTGTTTGCCAAGACTCTAGCTTGTCTGTTACATCTGTGCTTCTCAGACTTTACTGTGCATGCTCATCACATGGGAATCTTACTAAAATATATATTCTGATTCTGTAAGTCTGGGGTGGGGCTTGTGGGTTGTTTTTTTTTTTTTTTAATCTCTTTTACTTCCATTCCCACAGCCTAGATGAAGCCCTTTTGATTTTGGGTCTTCTGGTGGTTGGTTATTCCATAACTTTAAGTTACATGTTTATAACTCTTTTCCTTTATCAACATAAGACATTATTTATTCCCTTTTATGAAATATGAAAATTTTGTTGACCTGACCTCTTTACCCCCACCGTGTCTTCCCTCCAATGTTTGATAGTTTGATATTACTTTTATTTCTACTATTATTCCCATTTCGTACCTCCTCTCCTCTAGTTAGTATCCTAGGCTCCTTCATGTATAGTAAAAATAACAGCACCCGTTCCCTTCCCTCTGTCTTTATTCCACACCCTGCCTTTCACCTAACTACCTTCTGTCGCCTCTAATTTCACTCCTGCCTTGCATTGCTAACATTTCCCAGGTGATCCTAATGCTGCTACTGCAGCCAAGAAATAGACCATCTTCTCTTTCTAACTTTTTTTTTTTCTCATCGTCCTCTACTACATGTCCTAGCTCAGTTTCTGGTTGATCTTGAATATAGCAAAACTTAACAGAAGTTTTGCTCAGTTTCCCTCTCTGGCGCCCACTTCCCTCCTCACCTGTCAAACTCCTGCTTTTACTCTAAGACTAAATCTAAATGTTTTCTGTAAATCCTTTTCTGTTTTCCCTTGGAAAATGGAGTAGCTTCTTGTTTTTGTTTTTCTATAAATTTAACTCTGTTAGGCTTGTAGAGTAGAGAAATCAGGGGCACCTGGGTGGCTCAGTCGGTTAAGCGTTTGCTTTTGCCTCAGGTCATGATCCCAGGGTCCTGGGATCGAGCCCCGCATTGAACTCTCTGCTCACTGGGGAGCCTTCTTCTCCCTCTCCTCCCCACTCGTGTGCTCTCTCTCTCTCTCAAATAAATAAATAAAAATCTTAAAAAAAAGAATAGAGAAATCAGGGGTAGTGAGAACATGATAGCTGTCCTATAGGACTAGAGGACTATCACATGGGTATGGTTTTTATTTTTGTTTTTTTGTTCTTGGTGGGCAAAAGGAAAACCTAAGGCCTTGAAATAACAGATTTAGATTCTAGCTCATTATGAGGAAGAGCTCTTAAATGTTCGAGGTATTCAATAATGGGAAAAGTAGCCTATCTTGAGTAGTAATAAGCACCCCATCTCTGGAGGTATTCAAGCAGAGTGTGGTCAACTGCTTCTTAGGGGCATTCCCACTAGGATTAGTCTACTGGAATACTGATATGATTCACAAATGTAGCACTGGATCATATGACCCCTGAATTTTACTTCACAGTTTTTGCAGAGTGAGAAGGGGGAGGGAGTCAAGAAACTTAATTGGTAAGTAATTTGAAACATTTTTATAATATCAAAGTAAACACAGATTTATTATGGAACAAAATATAGAATTTGAATACATTTTTAAGATAAAAGAGAAAAAACCTAATTCCAAATTTGAGATAGGCTTATTCCAGTAATGCTCTGTTTATCTTAGATGATAACTTTCCTTCTGCAAAGCTGCAAGGATGCTTTAGTTAAAAACAGTTGGGGAGCAATAGGTTGAACTGGATCAGTGGTTCCCAAACGTGGCTAATACTTTCCCAAAAGTCTTGGATCTAACACCTGAAAATTCTTAATCTCCAAGGGCTCAAGAATCTGTATTTTATAAAACATTTTCAGCTGGGTTTGGTGATTCACCAAATGTGGATTGAATGGATGAATGAGAGAATTCACTTGTTTTTCTTTTTTTAAATTTTTTTTTTAAGATTTTATTTATTTGTGAGAGAAAGAACGAGAGACAGCATGAGAGGGAGGAGGGTCAGAGGGAGAAGCAGACTCCGGACTGAGCAGGGAGCCCGATGTGGGACTCGATCCCGGGACTCCAGGATCATGACCTGAGCCGAAGGCAGTTGCTTAACCAACTGAGCCACCCAGGCGCCCTTCATTTGTTTTTCTAATGTTGCATGTAGTCAGGGTGGATAGTATCAGCTGCTGCAACATGTTACCCCACATATATTAAATAGAAGGCTTTATTTCTTGCTCTCAATCCAGTGTGGGTGAGCAGGATCAGGAGAGATGGGAATCAGCTCCATGCAGTCAGCAGGGACCCAGGCTCACTCTAGTGGTTTTGTGGACCCCCAAACTTCTACTGAACCCTTGGCATTTATTTGGCTAGTGCACAAGGAAAGAATGAGAGTATGAATATCACATGGAAGATTTTAGCAGTGGTGTGCAGGAGCTGGCTCATACTGGCTTTTGAGAGCCAATGGCTCAATTTTTGGGAGTTTTGTGAGTTGGTTTTTAAATATGACCATTATTAAAAGTTAAATTATATACACTTACAGTTAAAATAATTTATATTAAAAATAAAACTCATCATTCTCTAATTATATTATTACATTTTACTATTATCTGTGCTCTTGAGGTTATTTATATATATTATATTTGTATGGTAGAGATACTGTATAGTACATCTTTCCCAACTTTGGTGACATTATGTTGGTACTTTGAAATTAGGCATGGTGGGAATATTTATACCATGGAAATTGGCAAATACTACAAACCAGGATTCCCCCACCACCCTCTCCAGTAGGTGGTTGTTAAATATTTACCAGCATGATACTGGTTTTAGGGGTCTAGACTTGGAAGTGGCAAATATCACTTCAACATGTATTCCACTGACCAGAACTCAGTCATATAGCTTTACCTAGATATGCAGGTGTGAGGAATCCAGTTTAGTTGTTGTGTTTCAAAGACCATGGACGTAGGCATTTACAGCCTTGGCAAGAAAGATGACTTAGCCATTGAAATGACTGCTTCTAGGACATTTCTGTGAACAAATTACAAATAAATATATATACAATGTGTTTATATATATGGTCATTTAATGAAAATTCATGAATCCCCTGTACAAAACTAGATTTGCCGGTATCCTTGAAGAAAGGCTGATGGTAATGCTGAGCTTAATATGTTAATACTGTATTTCAATCTATCATGTACATTTCCACCCTGAAATTCTCTCCTTCCTGAAGACTTGCAATTTGATATTGACCTTGTATTTGTGAATCAGGATGTAGTATGTTAATGAGAACACCTGCCTCAGAGGATAAACATATTTAAACATCTACCTTTTACTCTGATTGGTTTTGAAAATTCTGCTGATTAGACAGAGATATTTAAAGCCATAATTTCTAAAAAAGAAGACATCAAAAATGAGTTATGTAATTAATTCTCAACCAACTCATTCACCAAAATGCTAGGAATTCCCACATGGTAGTAAAACTTGTGATCAAACCGACGTGGGTGTCATGTAGTTTGAGTATGTAATAACATTTAGATACTAAATATGGATTGGGATATTTATGTTGTGTACATAATTTCTACTTCGTATTTGTTGGGGTACTTATGTTGTATACATAATTTCTACTTTGTATTTTTATGTTAATTTTTTTTCTTAAGGAAGCTATGTATTTATTGAAAAATTTGTGTGCATATTATTTTCTTGAACACATTGCCTTTTAAGGATGTCTGTTAAGGCACAATGGGGTTCTTATTCTCTTTAATTTCTTTATTTTGTTAATTTTCACCTTTATTTCCTTCCATTCATTTCCTCTGTTTTTATTCTGCTGTTTTTTTTTAAAAAAAAAACTCACATCTTTATTCAAATGCTTGGTTTATTAGTTTTTAACCTTTCTTCTTTATTATATCCATTTAAGGCTTTAATCTCCTTGTAATTATTTGCTTTAGAAATAGCTCTTTACTCTTATTAATTAGTTATTTTTTAATAAAAATTTTATATATTTAAGGTATATGTTGTGATGTTTTGACATACACATACATTGTGAAGTGATTACTGTGGTCAGGTTAATTAATATGTCTATCACCTCAAATATTGACCTTTTTTTTTCCACATAGAAATAATGCAGTGTTTTTTTTATATCTGTCTTATTCTGTCTTATTCTCTAGGTTCATCCATGTTGTTGCAAATGGCAGGATTTCCTTCTTTTTAAAGGCTGAATAATATTTCATTATATATATATATCACAATTTATCTGTTCACATGTATTGGACACTTAGGTTGTTCCTACATCTTGGCTATTGTGAATAATGCTGCAACAAACACGAGAATGCAGGTATCTTTTCAAGATCCAAACTTCATTTCATTTCTTTGGATATGTACCCAGAAGTGGGGTTGCTGGATCATACAATAGTTCTATTTTTAATTTTGTTTAGGAACTCACGTACTGTTTTCCACTGTGACTGTACCAATTTACATGTCTACCAACATTATACAAGGGTTCGCTTTTCTCTATATCCTTGTTAACGTATGTTATCTCTGGTCTTTTTTTTTTTTTTTAAAGATTTATTTATTCATTTGAGAGATTTATTTATTTATTTGAGAGATTTATTTATTTATTTGAGAGAGGGCAGAAGGAAAGAATCTCAAGCAGACTCCCCGCTGAACGCAGAGCCTGATGCAGGGCTTGATCCCACAACCCTGAGGTCATGACCTGAGCCGAAATCAAGAGTTGGATGCTTAACCAACTGAGCCACCCAGGTGCCCTTCTGGTCTTTTTGATAATAGTCATCTTAACAAGTGTCAGATATTTCACTGTGGTTTTGATTTGCATTTCTCCGATGATTGGTGATGTTGAGCACCTTTTTGTGCACTTGTTGATTATATTTCTTCTTTGGAAAAATGTCTATTTAGGTCTTTTACTCATTTTAAGATTGGACTATTAGTGTTTTTTTGCTATTGAGTTGTATGTATCTTGGATATTAACCCTTTGTCAACTTTTCCCTTCAAATCTCTAAATATTTGCTATATATATTTAGGTACTCTGGTGTTGGTACATATATTTTTATAATTGTTATATTTTCCTATGAGTTATTGATACTTTTATCATTGAGTTAATGATCTTCTTCACTTGTAGAGACAGTTTTTGACTGAAAGTGTATTTTTCTGATGTAAGTATAGCTACTCTGACTTTTTCTCAGTTATCATTTGCATGGAATATCTTTTTACATCCCTTCACATTCATCCTATGTGTGTCCTTAAATCTAAAGTGAATGTCTTATAGACAGACATTGCTGGAGCTTTTTTAAAATATCTGTTCAGCCACTTTAAGCCTTTTGAGTGGGGAGGTTAATCTATTAACATTTAAAGAAATTATTGATAGGTGAGGCCTTACTATTGCCATTTTGTTAATAATTTTCTGTCTGTTTTGCTGTTGTTTTGTTACCTTCTTCCTCTCTTGCTGTCTTTGTTATTTGATGGTTTTCTGTAATGATTTTTCTTTTTGTTTTTTGAGTATCTGTTGTAGGTTTTTCCTCTGTGGTTACCAGAAGGCTTACACAAGATATCTGGTAGGCATGATCATCTATTTTAAGTTGAAAACAATTTGACTTTAGTTGCATATGAAAACTCCACCCCCCCTTCACACTTTGTTTTCTTAACTCAGAGTTTACTTCTTTTTATAGTCTATGTCTATTAGTAAACTTTCCTGACTATAATTATTCTTAATGTTTTTTTTCTAAGTTTTATATTAGAGTTCAAAGTAATTTATACACTACCATTACAGTACTACATGATCTGTATTTGACTATATATTCAGTTTACCCATGAGATTTATGTTTTCATATGCCACCCATGGTGTTGTTTAGTGTTTTAATTTGAAGAACTCCCTTAAGGATTTTTGGTAAGGCAGGTCCAGTGATGACCAATTCCCTCGGTTTTTGTTTGTCTGGGAAAGACTTTACCTCTCCTTCATTTTTCCCCCCTCTCCTTCATTTTTAAGGAGTAATTTTGCCAGGTATAGAATTCTTGTTTGACAGTTTTTTCCCTTTAGAACTTGGAATATATCATTACACTCTCTCTTGGCCTAAAAGGTTTTTGCTGGGAAATCCACTGATAATCCTATGGAGGTTCCCTTATGTATGACGAGTCACTTCTCTCTTCTGCTTTCAAAATTCACTCCTTGTCCATGACTTTGGACAATTTGATTAATCATGTGTCTTGGTGGGTTGGTGAGTTGATCCTGATTGGGTCTTTTGGGCTTCATGAATCCAGATATTGATTTTGCTCTTAAAATTTGGGATCTTCCCAAATTTAGCCATTCTTCCTTTAGATAAGCTTTCTGCCCCTTTCTCTTCTTCTCATAATGTGTATCCCATACATTACTTAGGCTTTTTTTCCCCACTCATTTTTGTTCTTTTTATTTTCTTTTTCTCTTCTGTCTGCATAGTTTCAAATGCCCTATCTTTGAGTTTTCTCATTTTTCGCTTGATCAAGTTGACTGTTGAAGCTCTCAATTACATTTTTCATTTTGGAAATTGTAGTCTTCAGCTCCACAATTTATGCAATACTTTTTAATGTTTTCTTTCTTTTTGTTGAACTTCTTGTTTGGTTCAGGTACTGTTTTCCTGATTTCATTGAGTTGTCTGTGTTCTTTTGTATCCCACTGATCTTTAAAAAAATGACTTTGAATTATTTGCCAGGCAACCTGTAGATCTCCATTTTTTTAAGGTTGGTTATGGCAGATTTTATGTTCCTTTGGTGGTGTCACAGGTCTTTGGTTTTTCCTGTTCCTAGTTGTCCTGCATTATTGTCTTCACATTTGAAGAAGCAGTCATCCCTTCTAAGCATTATGCACTAGCCTAGGTAGGGAAAGACCTCCTACAGGTTGCTGTAAGGGTGTAAGGATGTCAGCTGTCAGATCCGTGTCAGGGAATGCATGGGAATGCCAATTCTGGGGGTGTACAGTGGTGCCATCTGAAGGGGGCATGCATGTGGGGTCTGGTGGGCATGTAGATGTACACATAGGGGTAGCCAGCACCTGGTCCTGGGGGTGCAGATGTGCTGCTGCAATGGGTGCCTGGTCTAGGGAACACGTGGGTGCACCTGTGGTGGCACTAGTGGGTGCCAGGAACAGCGTGCAGGCACATGCTTCACAGTGTCACTTCCCAGGCATGGGGGCTGTGGCCTCACCAGGACTGGGGTGGGAAAAGAAGTATTTCTGACTCCAAGGAGGGGAGAGGTGGCTCTTGGCAGCTCCAGCTTAAGGGGGTGCCATGCCTCTGGCTCTAGGCAGGTCCAACAGGTGGGGTCTGTATAAAGACAGTGTGGGTTCTCTGCAGTAGAAGCTAGGGCTGCTGCAATCCTCAGTGGCGAAGGCTGCCGAGGTCCTCCGCTTGACCTCTCCTTCTGTGGAAGGAACTCGTGGATGATAGGATTCCTCATGGTGACACATGGGGCAATCCAGGCTCTTACCCATTGTATATGTTGTATATGTTGCCACTCCCAGTCTCTGGGCTTCTCTGTGTCACTGCAACCCTTGAGTTGTGCTCCAGGGTCCTCCCAGAGCTATCCTCATCCATGAGTAGTTGATTTGACCATTGTGTGTGGGTGTAGGTGATGGCTGGGATCTCCTAGTTGGCTATCTTGCTGATGCCATTTTTTGTATATTATTTATAAATGGATCTTTGTATAATATTAAGTTATAGTTTGGTTAGTACTAAAATGGAATTATAACCCGAGACCCAAGTATCTCCTTTTATTTGAGGTTCCTGCAAGAAGAGTTGAACACGAGGAGTAATAAGAAATGGAAACAAAGTGCATGGTTAGTTGGACCAGGGCTCATTGGTCCTTAGGGCAGCATTTTGGGGAAGCACATTTGGAGCATATGTCTTAGGCCTAAGGTTTACATGAGACTGCCAGTTTCCTCAAATCTCAGATCTAGACCCTAGGACCTTATTGCCCTGGGGGTTGCTGAAATATGTAGGAGAATAAAAAAATAATGAAGGAACCCTGAGGTTTCAGACTCTTAGTTTACCAATCCAGCCACACTGAGCAAGGAAATGAAAGATGAGAGTGAGCCACACCCATAGATGTTAGTGTTTAATGCAGTAGTTATTCTGCCCATTAAAAAAACAGAACAATTTTTGTTCCAGACATCAACAAAATATTTTTTTAAAGATTTTATTTATTTATTTGACAGAGAGTGAGAGAGAGAGCGAGAGCAAGTGCAAGGACAAGCAGGGGGAGAGGCAGAGGGAGAGGGAGAAGCAGGCTTCCCGCGGAGCAGGGAGCCCGATGCGGGACTCAATCCCAGGACCCTGGGATTGTGATCTGAGCCAAAGGCAGACACTTAACAACTGAGCCACCCAGGCGCCCCTCAGCAAAATATTTTAACAGCTCATTTTCCTTGTGAGGCTAGGGGAGAGATGGGGAGAATATATTTCACTCAGTCACCAAACCATTATTTCAAACCACAGATCTCATCAAATACAGTAGCTGAAAATATGGAGCAAATGAAGATATTTTTCCCCTAGGGTACTTATTAACTACAATGAAATTGTTTTCCACATTGATTATCATATTAATGAAATAAATAAAAAGGATATATGCCTAATATATATATGACATATATAGTATTATATGTATGTATATGTAATATATATTTCATATATATAAAATGTATATTTAACTGGAAATGCCCTATATATTATATTTAAATATATATTTAATTAGGAATGCCCTAGTGGCAGCCATGAGATTGTGCTTGCAAATCTCTAAGTGTAATTGACCAAGAGCCTCAGCTGCTGCATTCTGAAATCCAAGCTTGTGTGTTTGGGGGATGTTTCCCACCAGCTGCTCACCCGACAGTGAATGAGTGTGGCAGGCATAGTAAGGTGAGCCTCTTCCAAGGAGATGTGGGACTCCTCGGATGGCAACTTTGGCTTGAGGACTCCCCAATGGTCTTGCCAAAACTTCCTATGACTGTGTGACAGATAGTCTAAGATGCCTCAACCCAACCTCCCCTCTGCCTTTCCTTCATTTGGAATCAGAGTGCTTTGTACTCAGATGATTTGCCCAGCCTTTTCTGCCCCCTCTCTCTTTTCTTTCACATAGGTGTTTCCCCTAATAACATTCTTGCATGTTTAATCTTGGGTGAGCACACCCTTTTCAAGTGATGATCTTTAGGGTCTCCTGGATGGCTCAGTTGTTAAGCGTCTGCCTTCGGCTCAGGTCATGATCCCAGGGTCCTGGGATGGAGCCCCGTATCGGACTCTCTGCTCAGTGGGAAGCCTGCTTCTCCCTCTCCCACTCCTCCTGCTTGTGTTCCTGCTCTTGCTATCTCTCTCTCCGTGTCAAATAAATAAATAAAATCTTAAAAAAAATAAAAAATAAAGTGATGATCTTTATATAGAGCACCTTTAACCTGAGTGTTTAAGAAGACTTCCAAAAAAGTACTTTTAATAATTTTATTTAAAAAATACATAATTTATGATGCCTTTAAGAAAGACTAATGAAAACTATCTCAATTTTCCTCATGGTTTTGCCCTATTATTTAGTAACAATTTTCCACATTAAGGAAGTTGTTTCACCCTACATTTGTTAAGTTTAATGAGTTGCCTTCAAGGACTGTTCTGTTCAAACTTTATTGGTTGAAAGTACATTTTCTCAGAGGCCAGGTTTTTGAGAAATTACTGATTTGGAGAAAACTAAAGAATGAAATTCTTCATAGCTTACCTCACATAGAATCAAGTAGCTAAAACCCTATCAGATATGATCAGTCAATCAATTGATTGACCAATATCTATCTGTCATCAATCATTAGTTTATTATTTTAAAGTTTTGATTGATCCAGTCCAGCAAATGTGATACCTTCAGTTGAGGATCTTAATTCATGATAAGATTCGAGACAAATGCAAAAGAAGATCTAACTTACTCCTAGCAAGAAGTCCATAGGATAATGGGGGTGTATTTTGCTGTGGTAAACACAGAGTGTGGTTAACGGTGAGTGAGCATTTGGCTAGGTGTATCCTTTTTTCAGGTGGTCTTCATAGACATGCTTGCCCAAGTTCTAATGAAGCTTGAAATTAACATGGCTCTGTTGGTTTAATTCCTGGGTTTTGCTGGAGTCCTAGCAACACCATTCTGTCGATCTTGAACAAGGGGCCAGTACATTGCTAGCAACATCTCTTGTTGCTGGGAACTTTGTCAGGAGAAAAATTAATAGCCATATTGTTATACTTGTATTTTTAATATTTAGCTTAGTATATTTATAATGGTTAAGTAAAATTAATGTGTGCATATGTGTGTGTACATATGAAAGTTCTTAGAGCAGATGCATCTCAGTAAATATTAAATTGATGATAATGATAGTCTCTGCACAATATGTAAGAGTTTATAAACCATGCCCACATACGTTCTGTATTTTGATCCTAATTGTAACTCTGAGAGGTAGACGTAACTATCCCTATTTTATAAATAAAGGAACTGATGATCAAAGAAGTTAAATGAGTTAAAAAGACCCTACAGCTAATAAGAGAACATAAACCAGGAAGGTGTGGTTATATTTTCATATTCTTATCAATTCATATTACTTCTGTTTTTTTGATACCTCTTTGATTGTGCTTGCAGAGTATATTCAACTAGACATTCTATGGCTTTCGATGGCTGATAATTATCATAGAGTTTGAAATTGGATCATTCTTCTCCTCTTACTAAGAGGAAAGAAGAAAAAATGTTTTTGAGTGCTTATGACATGCTAGGCAATGGTTTGTTATTTTTACATATATGATCTTACTTCATCTTCAGAATAACCATTTAAGAACAAATCATTTCCATTTTTACAAAAACTAGGAGATTTTTGTGAAATACACTTTCTCAATATTTTCAGAGAATGTTAAGAGGAAAGCACAGAGTTGTGGAAGGCCAACTATTTGTCAATTCTGTGGGTAATTTAATTTCTGTTATGTCACTTAACCCCCTCAATTTCATGAGGTAGGCAGCACAGGTCATAATATCCCCTATTTCAGAGATAGGGAATTGGAGTATTAGGGTCATAATGTGTCAATCAGAGTTCTTGGTTGCAGATGATGGGGAATAACTCTAATTTATGAAGAAATGATAACTTATTGGCAGGATATTGGGAAGCTCTGCATCTCACTAAGACCCACGAAAGGAGGGGCCTCCAAGGTACGAAGGGGTTTTATTTATTTTTTTAAGATTTTATTTATTTGATAGAGAGAGTGCAGGAGGAGCAGAAGGCAGAGGGAGAAGTAGGCTTCCCACTGAGCCAAGAGCCTGACGTGGGGCTCGATCCCAGGACCCTGGGATCATGACCTGAGCTGAAGGCAGATGCTTAACTGACAGAGCCACCCAGGCATCCCTGTATGAAAGGGTTTTACTTCTCAAATTAAGAAATATTTACAACAGTGATAACTTGCTTGGGATCATAGTTAGAAGTGTGTTTGACACTCATCTCTCCCTTTTATTTAAATTTTAAACTAAGAGTCTTAGTCCAAATCTTGGTTTCAGTTCAGGTCATGATCTTAGGATTGTGAGATAGATCCCCACGTTGGACTGTGCACTGGGCATGGAGCCTGCTTGGGATTCTCTCTCTAAAAAAACAAAAAAATTAAACTCTAAAACTTATGTCTATCAATTTCCAAAGTGGGGAATTATGAATCTTCCTTTCTTTTTAGGAGAACTAAAAATGTTAAAGTATTCATCATTAAGGGTCAATGAATACTTAGAGTTTCTGAAAGTAGCTTAAGGTTTTTGGTAGGTACAAGGAAATAAAACATACTTTTGCTAAGTCTCCTTCAAGCTTCCCTTGAGGACAGATGTGCTGGGCTGGGTGGGCAGCACTTGGACTGGCTTAAGCCACTAGATTGGTAGGAGCAGGTCTTGAGTGGCCTTATTTTGGCAGCCAGTCATGCACTAGATTGGGGAGGTGATTAAATGCAGAGATGGAGTTAAACTGCTAAATCCCAAATGATATGAATGTCCCTAAGGCTGAATGAGTGACACAGGACACCTCTCCCCACCCCGACATATTCTGTATTTAGGAGGCAAGCTCATAGAGACCTATTGAATGCCAGCCCAAGGATGAAAAAATTTATATTGTAAACCATGCTTATTTTGTTAAAAAATTCTGCAATGATTTGCTCTCTTACATTGCAAAATCCTTCTTCATGAATAATAGACTTCATTATTTAAATTTACTGCTGTAAATTTCAAATATCAAGTATCAGGTTGCTGGTGAATTATTAGCCATTCTCTAAATAATGAGAACTAATATTTATTAATGAGGGTTTAAAATAAGTAAACTATGTAATTCCTTAATCTAATCCCAGTGCAATGCAATAAGTAAAACACGTTAAGTCCACACTATTTTGATCATATTCTCAACACATTCTATTTCCTTGGTCCCCTCTTTATTACTATGAAATAATCGATCAGTTTGTCATATGGCATAAAATAAAATTGACTGTGACCCTTCCTGGTAGCAAAATACATATATTTCACTTTTCTCCACTTGTTTTCCTCTCCCCACCTCCCCCACATCTTCCAACATTCCTGAAACATCCTGTGGGATGGCAATATAGATTTGCCATTTAGCTGCTTATTTTATAAGGCAATAAGCACATCACCCTGCTTTTTTTCTTTACCCTTTATTCAACCGTGGTTTCAACTGCAAAATGGGCTTGTTGCACGTGGAGCCTAAAGTTGGGATGTGAAAATTTCTGATGAAATTATGATTCATTTTTTTTAATATGGGGAAATATTTTCAATGTGTAAAAATAAACATATATTGTTTGATTTCAACATTGAACTGTATCCACCCGGAGCATACGATCCATGTGTACTGGAATGCCGCTCTTGGCTTGTGTAATTCTATGAAAGAATTTTGCGGGGCGCCTGGGTGGCTCAGTCTAAGCGTCTGCCTTTGGCTCAGGTCATGATCCCAGAGTCGTGGGATCGAGCCCCACGTTGGGCTCCCTGCTCGGCGGGAAGCTTGCTTCTCCCTCTCCCACTCCCCCTGCCATGTAATAGGAGAATTATAAACTATTCAGAGGAAAAACCCTGGGATGGAGGGAGAGTGGGTTATAATAATTAATGCTCACATTCCTGCCGATGATATAAATGTCCTCTTTTGATGAGCAAAATTTGTTTCACATGACATTACATACCATATTCAGATTTGCAGTCGTAATCTTGTCAGAGTCGATTATCACATGATTGGAGCAGTAAAAAAAATAAATTGGGGTTTAAACTTTTATGAAAAAGCACTTATATTGTGGAATAAGACTTTTTAATGGAGTACAGGCATTAAACAGACCTTGTATTAGGCTCTGAAATTAATGGGTCACTATATAACTTTCTAGTTTTCATAGCTTGATAAGATTAATGCTTGCTTATATAGCAAATTCAATGGCTCATTTAATTTCATATGAATGTTTAAAGTTAAATTGCTTTTGGATTAAGTCTAAACTCATTATTCATTTTAATGTCTGAGAGAACTTTCATTTTTCTTTCATTTTATTTAATCAAGTGCATCATCATTAAGTAAAGGCTAAGGACCTAGATAGCTAAAAATAATGTGAAAAGGAAATTTATTAATTTACACTGAAAGGAGGCTTATTTTTATAAAATTTATTTAATACTATAACATGCTTACCTATAGTGCTATTTCAGAGAAGATGAGATATTTATAGGCTTTTTGTCATGTTTTGAAATACCAAATTGAAAAGCTGCCCACTTGGCTGCCTAATGTTCGATGTGCAACCCTTACACAAAGATTACCACTGACCTCTATACATTTCTCTTTCATTCTCTTAGCCAACAAACATTTATTCAGAATCTACATTCTGTAAGGTACTGACCAGGCCCTTGTGGAGTGTTCGCTGATGAAAAACACTCCAGGCCTGACCTGAGAGAGCTAACCAGTCCATTAGGAGGGGACTTGGCTTCAGAGGGCTATGGACTTCTCTGCACCATGAAGGAGTTTTATTGAATGCTCTTTGGGTCTTATGTTCTGTGATTCCATGGCCATATCATCCTTTGGGTTGTGGACAGAAAAGGAGAAAAAAAAAATAAGTGAATCTCACATGTATAATGCTGGCCACATTCACAATGTCAACTCTAACTACAACTATAATTATTAATTTGAATATACCTTGGAAATGGATAAAGCATGTTGCTTTCCATTCTATCATTTCGTGTTGAGTCGGTAATGGTCATGTCCAGTTCGGGTAACGGCTGTGATAAGCCTTTGTGGAACGTGAACTATGTTTGCATAGGGCTAACTCCTATAAGGGCAGAGCTGTGTTGGCATGTGGTGGAAGATCAATAAATACTTGTTAAGTGAATGAAGTAATGAAGGGAAGAGTGAAGCCGTAGTGAATGGGTGCTCTTTATTTACTTTTTTTTTTTTAAGATTTTTATTTATTTATTTGTCAGAGAGAGAGAGAGAGAGCACAAGTAGAGGGAGCGGCCGGAAGAGGGAGAAGCAGGCTCCCCGCTGAGGAAGGAACTCGATGCGGGACTCGGATCATGACCTGAGCCCAAGGCAGATGCTTAACTGACTGAGCCACCCTGGCGTCCCTTCACTTACTTTTCATAAGTAACTGAATGCAGTAGAGATTTTACCCTCATTTTATAGATGATGACACTAAAATTTAGCGAGATTAAGTGACTCACCCATGTGGCATGATAAGGCTCATTTGGAACCTTAGTTACTTTCTGCTCTTTTCATGTTAACACAAAACAGAGATTGCTGGGGCGCCAGGGTGGCTCAGTCGTTAAGCATCTGCCTTCGGCTCAGGTCATGATCCCAGGGTCCTGGGATTGAGTCCTGCATCGGGCTCCATGCTCGGCGGGAAGCCTGCTTCTTCCTCTTCCACTCCCCCCTGCTTGTGTTCCCTCTCTCGCTGTGTCTCTGTCGAATAAATAAATAAAATCTTAAAAAAAAAACACAAAAAAACCAGAGATTGCTGATTCTAAGAACAGCAGATCATTGGGGTTCTCAATTTCCGCTATGGATCTCAATCCCCTAGAGTTCTTTCTCAAACTACTGACATCTGGATCCCACTGCAGCCCAATTAAATCAGAATCACTATAAGGTTGGGCCTGTGCTTATGTATTTTTTAAAGTTTCCCCCTCTTCCTTCCCTCCCTTCCTCCCTATTTTCCTTCTTTTTCCTAGTCTTTACTGTGCAAATCTGGGAGGAAACGCATAAAGCCTTGTCCTCAAAGAACGTACAGTTTCGTGCAATTGCTACCGAATAGTCAAGTATATGAATATCAATGTGAGAATGCCAGTGATCTACTGGAGCAGATATTCTCCACCCAAATCACGCTGATGTGACACCTGTCAGTTCAGAACTGCCCTGTGCTCTTGACAACTCAGACTCCAACGTGCCTGTTTATAATAAACACCTGGAGAGCTTGTGAAAACTAGAGCTTTACTGAGAATGGGAATCCACAGGAGAGGGAGTCTGAAACTTTGCATTTCTTGTCCCTTTCACCACCCCTACCCACTCTCAGGTGCTTCTGAAGAACAAGCCCGTGTGGGAAACATCAGTATAACTCCGGGTTCTTGAAAATGTGATCCCCAGTAGCAGCACCTGGGAACTTACTAGAAATATATCTTTTCTGGGGTGCCTGGGTGGCTCAGTTGGTTAAGTGGCTGCCTTTGGCTCAGGTCATGATCCCAGGGTCCTGGGATCGAGTTCTGTGTTGGGCGGACTCCCTCCTCAGCATGGGGTCTGCTTCTCCTTCTGCCCCTCACCCCGCTCGTGCTCGCTTGCTCTCACTCTCTCTCTCTCTCAAATAAATGAATAGAATCTTAAAAAAAAATAGAAATACATCTTTTGTGATCCCCTCCAGAACTACTGAGTCAGAAACTCTGGGGCGGGGCCCTGCCATCTGTATATCCATATGCTTTCTGGGTGTGCACTAACATTTGAGAATCCTTGATAAAAGGAGACAGCCTGCGTTGGGGTGTAGGGAGATGGGAGCATATCTCATGCCCACTCTGGTCTGAGATCTGAAGGGTTAAAGCAAAAGCAAACCAGCTTCCAGTTGTGACGGTGGGAAGTGAGGGTACTGGTGGGAGCAGAGAGGCTGGCCCAGAAGGAGAGCTGGGAACCTGTCTGCACTCCCCTCTAGTGTGGACAGGGAAAGGATCTGAGGCACCATCCCCAGGAGCTACAAAGTGAGCGTGTTCATGTCTGCGTGAAGAGGATGTTGACTTGGAAATGGGTTTAAACCAACGGAGGGCATTATCTTAGAAGCAGGATAGAGCCAAAGTATGGATGTGGAAATCAGCTAGGAGGTTGGTTATGGAGCGGTAAGGCCGGCCATTTCCCTAATACCATTTTTTTTTTAAGCGGGGTGTGGGGGGAGGGCTTTGTGATGTTTCCTGTGAGAATTTGAGGATTCTAAAGCCCTTACTTTTTCCACATAAAGAGTGCCACGGCATGATATTCTTTTCCTCAGGTATGTTCGCTTAGAGAAACATATTAATGAATTATTCAAGGTGATTTCCTAGGTTGGGGGAGAGACGCACCTGTCTGAGATGCTTATAGATTTGATTAGATAACATTTGTCAGCTCCACCAGCAACAGGTAACTCCTGATGGGAACTGCATTTCCCTGTGGGGGTGCGACCAAGCGATACTCCGAATTTCATGGGGGGAGGGTGTTTGAAGAGGCTTGTGGGAGTGTCCACCCTGAGAAGCTGTATGGCAGTTGTCAAGATAATCAGACTATTTGCAGTCACTATTTTCTGCACTTTTTTCAAAGTTCCTAAATGGGAACATCAAATAGCCAAGAAGATAGGACACATTTGTGTGCTATAAATAGATCATTTCCAGTCAAAGTGTAATAGATCCAGATCGTTGATAAATTCCTGTAAGTGGTTTCTTTTTTCTAACTCTTGTCTGTTGTTGGGTACAACTCTTAAATTATGGGTATGTAAGGAGCCAAATTTTTCCTGCCAAAATTTTGTCTTCATACACCAAACTACTTATAATATACACGGGAGATTTTCCGTTTTGCTGAAAATACCTTTTATTTCAGAAAGGTTTGCATCTTCTGTAAAGCTCTCTTTGGGGCTTGTTTTTAAAATATATCCCCCAGAAAAGCACATTATTTATTGTGTCGGAGTAGGAACTCTGTGGTTTTGCTCTCAGCAGAACCAATGAGAAGGTTTGAGCTCAAATCAGTGTGTGAGAAAGTATCTCGGAGACCGTGTGATTGCATTCAAATCCAACTTCCTCACCAGTGGGTTCTGGGAGACCTGGGGGAAGGTAAGTGGCCTTCCTCACATGGTACCAGTGGCTGCTTAAAACGAATGCTTTAGTATTAAATCAAATACTATATGCAAAGTGTTTTTGCTCAGTGTTAATAAGCTCTTTATAAGTGTAAGTTTAAAATTTTGGTAAAAAGGAGCAAGCTTGAGGGGGAAGAGCACGACGAGGTGAGGATTTGGGAAAGCAGGCTCTAAAATCCACATAATTTCTCAGTAGTCCACAGTTTTCTTATCACTGCCAGGGAGGGTTTGAATTGGATGGGGTCTAAGAGTTGCTACAATAATGGAACTTCACCATTCTGTTAGAGAATGAGAGAGACGAGTAGCTTTTCCCCTGGCCCTCCCTCCTTCTCTCTCTTACCTTCACCTTTTTTTTTCACTCTTGCTCCTTCTCACTACCCTTGTGTTACATGCCTCTCCTCGCCTTAACATATCACCCCAACATTTGTGGCATTAGAAGAGTCAGTAGAGAAAATTGACCTAAGAGAACTTCCTCAGTAACCCCTTGTTAGCAAGCCACATACTTCCTTTATCGACAGACCTTAGGAAGGCAGCAACCACCTGGTTTAATGGAATCAAGTCGGGACACCTGGGTTTGCCTGCAGGCTGAGCCCCAAGTGGAATTGTTGATTCCGTTGTGAACTTTAAGTGGGGTTCCAAGTCCTGAGGTCAATTTTGGTTGCCATCCAAAGGGTAAACATTAGCTTTCCACCATAGGGAGGACTAGGAAAAAACTATCAGTTGCTCAATGGCATCTTAATATTAAGCTACAAGGGTATTGACTGGAATAGCATGTCTAAGTGAATGATTTGTAAACAAAGTGTGTGGACAACCACAGATGGTTAGCGAAATAAACCACAAGGTTTGTGGAGCCATTAAAAAAATAGGCAGTAGGAAAAAAAAAAGGGCAGTAGAAAGAAAATTAAGTTACTTTGAAGGATAATTATGTTATACCGTTTGATGGTAGCAAGTTGAATAGTACGTGCCACTTTGTGTCAATTAAGAATGTGTCCAGATATGAGACTGCAAGCAATGGAAAGTTCTGAGGGTTCTCTTTCAGTGTTGGGAGCTTGAACAAACTAGTTGCTATACTTTCAGTCCATAAACTTCTAAATTAAAAAGATGGATAGAAATGTTCACATTTATGCCAAAGACAAAATAAAAGAAATGCCAGATTCTGAGGCACCAAACATATACAAGTCAAGGAAACAATTCTGCAGACAAATTTGTGCCACATCAAAGGATGGGGGAATTTCAGCCAGAAATTGCTATGTGATTGGGCTGACTCACCTCAGTTTCCCCCATCTTGAGTGCCTTGCCCCCCACCTTTTATTCCTCCCGGTCAGAATTGAACCACCAGATAGTCAACTCTGCCTTAAACTTTGAAAGTGAGTCAAGGAGAGAATTAAGTAGCAATTCTTAGAGATAAAAACATTAAGAAATATTGCCTCAGACTAAAAAATTGCCCCCAGATTTTTCTCAAGTGCTGAGGAAATGAAAGCAGAAAATTGCCCTGTGCCATTTCTGGGGCCCACTGCTATTAGAGACAGATGATAAACCTCACCAAATTGGCACATCACGCAATGGGCTGGAGCAGATAGACATAGCTTGCCCTTTTTAAACAGCGAACATGGCAATAAGCTGATTGCAGCTAAATCAAACCCTGCCACTGAGCTCCTTTCTGGAGGCCACCAGTTGAAAGGAGTAAATATAAATACATATGTGAATGTGTCTCATGTTCCTTTACTTAGATTACTCCAAAAAAAGGGCAAAAAGGAACTAGGCAGCTTAAACTTCCTCCCTCCTGCTTCATTGATTGGGATGTGCTCTCAAGGTAAAGTAATGTTCAGGGAGATTTGGGGCTTCAGAATCTCCCAGTAAGGTCCAGTGTGTGCTCAGAATCAAACCTGAGTTTTCATCTTAGCTCCAGTGTTTATGAGCAGAGGAATCTAAGCAGGTGCCTTTCTTTCCCTGGTTTTTAGTTTGAGGGATAAGATCTATTATATATTTTTAAAAAGATTTTATTTATTTGTCAGAGAGAGAGAGAGCATGCGCCCACACAAGCAGGGGAGTGGCAGGCTGAGGGAGAAGCAGGCTCCCTGCTGAGCAAGGAGCCTGATGTGGGACTCCATCTCAGGACCCTGGGATCATGACCTGAGCTGAAGGCAGACACTTAACCGACTGAGCCACCCAGGCATCCCAAGATCTATTATATTTTTAGTGTTACTCTCCCCCAACCCCTCACAACTGGATGAGTTTTACCCCCCTGCTTGTTTTATTTTGTTCTTGGTAGTTGGATCTCCCTTGGTAATTGGGAGGCCTGGATTAAGAGAGGGAGGGGGAACCCAGAAAGGGGAACAGGAGAGTTCAATAAAAGGCCTAAATAAAGTGGAATAATGAAGAGGTGAAAGAAAAAGAGAAAGAGTTACGGGACTGGGAGAAATTTGAGAAAGTCCCACGAGGGGTCTGCTGTGGCCACAAGATTCCCGAGAATAGAAAGTGGGGGTGGGAAGTTGGAGAGGCGACTGTGAATTAGGAATTTGATCCTTTTAAATATGTATTTTTAGAGATTCATGTGAAGAATGGATCCCCTTCATAATTTCCAAGTTCAATTTTAGGGCTGGACGGCACAGAGACCAGAGGGGCCATAGTTTATCTTCCGATTAAACATGCATGAACTTATTTTGACTTCATGGTGTTAAAACGTAGGTATTGGTATATCCATTTTGTATATGAAAATTCTGCACGTTAGATATAAATTATTAGGTGAGATTATTTTAGGTGAGGGAATCAGGTTTTGGAATCCAGGGCTATCTAAATACCAATCCCTACTCTTCTCCGTATCATGCTTCCCAGATACCTCAATTCCGAAAGAGGGTGTTTTTGTCATCAAAATGAATGGTTGTTTTAAGTAACAAATTGTTTCATGGGGAAGCCTTTTGCCTTGTTAAATAGTGGAGGGCAAATGTTCAGCTATTGGCCACAACTGTGTCTTTGCCAGACATGCATTCATCAGTGCACACATTTGCTCAATCAGCAAATGTTCGTTGTATGTAACACACTCTGTAAGGAGCTGGGGACACAATTATAAATAAAAAAGAGATGTGATCTCTGTTCTCAGGAGCTTGTAGCTCTGGTGGGGAGACAGGCACTCATCTACTAATAAATTCATAAATACATACAGACCAAGTTATTTGAAAGAGAAGGATGTGGTTTTTTGAGAGCCGGTACTTAAGTAACCTGAGACTGGGGAAGACGTGGAGATGTGCATTCAGACTTTTCTGATCTGGAATACTTTCTCCTTTCTTTTGTTCACCATACTCATTGGCTGTCTGTTTTGTTCACTGTATTTATATTCAGTGCCTAGAATAATGTGAGGCACACAGTAGTTAAGGTCATGCATTTTTTTAACTTGCATTCCAGTGGAGGAGATGGACAACAAACAGATAAATTGATATATGACATGTTTTCAGATGACGATAAATGAGGTGAAGGAAAGTAAGGGGAAGAGTAATCAAGATTTTTTTTTTAAGATTTATTTATTTATTTTGGGCGGGGGGAGAGTGAGCGGGAAGAGGGGCAGAGGGAGAGGGAGAGAGAATCCTCACGCTAGGCATGGAGCCCAATGTGGGGCTCAATCCCACGACCCTGAGATCATGACCTGAGCTGAAACCAAGAATCGTTTGCCTGACTAAGTCACCCAGGTACACCCAAGGGTGTTATTTTGATAGGATGTATGGGTAGCACATGTGAGAAGGTGACACTGAAGAAGAGACTTGAGGGAAGGCTAGGACTGAACCATGCAATACAAGGAAGACAATATTTTACACAAAAGAAACAGTCAAAGCAAAGTCTCCAAGACAGGTGTATTCTGAGTGTGCTTAAGGAACAAGGAAGCTAGTGTGTTTGGGCAATGTGAGTTATGGGGAATGCCACAGAAATGCAGTTGGAGAGATGTTCAAGGGACACTTTGTAGACCTTGGTAAAGATTCTGTATCTTCGGGCGCCTGGGTGGCTCAGTTGGTTAAGCAACTGCCTTCGGCTCAGGTCATGATCCTGGAGTCCCGGGATCGAGTCCCGCATCAGGCTCCCTGCTCAGCAGGGAATCTGCTTCTCCCTTTGATCCTCCCCCATCTCATGCTCTCTCTCCCTGTCTCATTCTCTCTCTCAAATAAATAAATAAAATCTTTAAAAAAAAAAGATTTTGTATCTTCTTTTTAAAGATTTATTTATTTATTTTAGAGAGAGAGCAAGTGGAGTGGGGGGGGAGGGGCAGAGGGAGAGGAAGAGAATCCTCAAGCAGACTCCCCACTGGGTGCGGAGCCCCATGTGGGGCTTGATCCCAGGACCCGAGCCAAAATTAAGAGTGGGACACCCAACCCACTGAGCCACCCAGGTGCCCCTGTATCTTGTTCTTAACGTGACAGGAAACATTTGGGTACTTTTGAGCAAGGTTGTTACCTGATCTAACACAAACACATACATCTGTATATGTGTATATATTTTTCTACACACACAGACACACAGACACACACACTTCCTAGGAATAGACTGTTTCCATTATTGGGCACATTCTACCGGCTGGCATAAATCATAATGTCTTAGATCAAATATATACCCCTATGGCATAATGTAAATGATGAAGGGAAGGAATCTCATTTTGTCATTTTCTTTTCAAATATCAAGTTGTGTTAAAGAAAACATCTTTCTCAATCACAGGTGCAGATGGGAAGAATGAGTGACATCTTGATGTCCTCTCTTTGATAAGTCTTCTCCCTTGGTAGCTTCCAGTGTACTTTTAGGAACAAGCTTCAATTTATCTTTTACAGAGTGGATTTGTCTCCTGGAGCCAGCAGCACTGCATTTAAAAGTATGCTAGCTTCCAGCTTGAGATTCTCAGAGGAGCAGCAAAGCAAAGAACAGAACATTGCCCTGAATGTTTGGAGAGCTCAGATGGGGGCTCAGCCATCAAGTGTAACTGTCATCATCACAATCCCTTGCATTTGGGTTTCTAAAACACTTCTTATATTTATGCATTCACTTGATCTCTTTAATAATCCAGTGTGATAATTGGGGCAAGAATATTTGGCTTAAAGTGGTGAAGTAAATGACTAGAAATTAAGATACATATATAAATTTGCTGACTTAAATAGTACATGTAAAATTCTTGATACAGTGATAGGCACAGGGTCTCAATAATTGTAGTCTCTTTACTGTATTTGCTGCACTATATATATTTATATATGAGTCATTGAGTCAAAACACATTGCAGTGTTTTAAAAATATTCATTTTTAATTTTGAAAAAATTCCAGTATAATTAACATACAGTGTCATATTAGTTTCAGGTGTAAAATACAGTAATTCAACACTTCTGTACATTACTCAGTGCTCATCATGATAAGTGTACTCTTAATCCCCTTTATTTTACCCATCCCCCCAACCACCTCCCCTCTGGTAATCACCAGTTGGTTCTCTATATTTAAGAGTCTCACTGTATTTTTTGGTCTCTTTTTTCTTTGTTTGTTTTGTTTCTTAAATCGCACATATTGCAGAGTCTTTCTATGACAGACTTATTTAGCATTATTACCCAGTAGACCCATCCATGTTTTTGCAAGTGGCAAGATTTCATTTTTTTTGTGGCTGAGTAATATTCCATGACATGTATAAACCACATCTTTTCTATCCATTCATCGATGGATGGACACTTAGGTTGCTTCCATATCTTGGCTATTGCCAGTAAACCTAGGGGGGCATATATCTTTTTGAATTAGTGTTTTCATATTTTTTGGGTAAATACCCAGTAGTGTGATTACTGGATCATATGGTAATTCCATTTTTTTTTTTGCTTTTTTGGGGAATCTCCCTGCTATTTTGTAGCTTTTAGGCATTCTTTAGTGACTTGATTTTCTTTTTGGTTTCTGTGCTACAGTCTCCATGATAATTTCAGCAGCCCACTGACAAAGAATTCATTTATGTTAGGGAATTTGCTTTCCTAAGATCTCAGTGTTTTCTAGCCTTCTCATGGATGTATTCCATGTGGTCGTTCGCAGTTCTTGGAAAAGATGAAACTGCTAACGTGGAGGAACTCGGACAGAATTCCCAGGATTGCTATGCTTCTCCTTGAGAATCATGATGCTGGTTCTTGAACCATTAAAAGATCCTGGAAATTCTTATAGAATTTCTTTTTTTTTAATTTAATTTTATTTTTTATTCTTATGTTAATCCCCATACATTACATCATTAGTTTTAGATGTAGTGTTCCATGATTCTTTGTTTGTGCATAACAGCCAGTGCTCCATGCAAAATGTGCCCTCCTCAATATCCATCACCAGGCTAACCCATCCTCCCACCCCTCTCCCCTCTACAACCCTCAGTTTGTTTTTCAGAGTCCATCGTCTCTCATGGTTCGTCTACCCCTCCGATTTCCCCTGCTTCATTCTTCCCCTCCTGCTACCTTCTTCTTCTTTTTTTTTTTCTTAACATATATTACATTATTTGTTTCAGAGGTACAGATCTGAGATTCAACAGTCTTACACAATTCACAGCGCTTACCAGAGCACATACCCTCCCCAGTGTCTATCACCCAGTCACCCCATCTCTCCCACCCCACGCCCCATTCCAGCAACACTCAGTTTGTTTCCTGCGATTAAGAATTCCTCATATCAGTGAGATCATATGATACATGTCTTTCTCTGTTTGACCTATTTCGTTCAACGTAATACCCTCCACTTCCATCCACGTCGTTGCAAATGGCAAGATCTCATTCCTTTTGATGGCTGCATAATATTCCATTGTATATATATACCGCTTCTTCTTTTTTTTTAATTAAAAAAATTTTTTTATTCTTATGTTAATCCCCATACATTACATCATTAGTTTTAGATGAAGTGTTCCATGATTCATTGTTTGTGCATAACACCCAGTGCTCCATGCAGAATGTGCCCTCCTCAATACCCACCACCAGGCTAACCCATCCTCCCACCCCCCTCCCCTCTAGAACCCTGTTTGTTTTTCAGAGTCCATCGTCTCTCATGGTTCGTCTACCCCTCTGATTTCCCCCGCTTCATTCTTCCCCTCCCGCTACCTTCTTCTTCTTTTTTTTTCCATAACATATATTGCATTATTTGTTTCAGATGTACAGATCTGAGATTCAACAGTCTTGCACAATTCACAGCACTTACCAGAGCACATACCCTCCCCAGTGTCTAGCATCCAGTCACCCCATCCCTCCCACCCCACCCCCGACTCCAGCAACCCTCAGTTTGTTTCCTGAGATTAAGAATTCCTCATATCAGTGAGATCATATGATACATGTCTTTCTCTGTTTAACTTATTTCACTCAACATAATACCCTCCAGTTCCATCCACGTGTTGCAAATGGCAAGATCTCATTCCTTTTGATGGCTGCATAATATTCCATTGTATATATATACCACATCTTCTTTATCCATTCATCTGTCGATGGACATCTTGGCTCTTTCCACAGTTTGGCTATTGTGGACATTGCTGCTATAAACATCGGGGTGCACGTACCCTTTCAGATCCCTACTTTTGTATCTTTGGGGTAAATACCCAGTAGTGCAATTGCTGGATCATAGGGTAGCTCTATTTTCAACTTTTTGAGGAACCTCCATACTGTTTTCCAGAGTGGCTGCACCAGCTTGCATTCCCACCAACAGTGTAGGAGGGTTCCCCTTTCTCCGCATCCCCGCCAACATCTGTCGTTTCCTGACTTGTTAATTTTAGCCATTCTGACTGGTGTGAGGTGGTATCTCATTGAGGTTTTGATTTGGATTTCCCTGATGCTGAGCGATATTGAGCACTTTTTCATGTGTCTGTTGGCCATTTGGATGTCTTCTTTGGAAAAATGTCTGTTCATGTCTTCTGCCCATTTCTTGATTGGATTCTTTGTTCTTTGGGTGTTGAGTTTGATGAGTTCTTTATAGATTTTGGATACTAGCCCTTTATCTGATATGTCATTTGCAAATATCTTCTCCCATTCTGTCGGTTGTCTTTTGGTTTTGTTGACTGTTTCCTTTGTTTTGCAAAAGCTTTTTATCTTGATGAAGTCCCAATAGTTCATTTTTGCCCTTGTTTCCCTTGCCTTTGGCGATGTTTCTAGGAAGAAGTTGCTTCAGGTGAGGTCAAAGAAGTTGCTGCCTGTGTTCTCCTTTAGGATTTGGATGGACTCCTGTCTCACATTGAGGTCTTTCAACCATTTGGAGTCTATTTTTGTGTGTGGTGTAAGGAAATGGTCCAGTTTCATTCTTCTGCATGTGGCTATCCAATTTTCCCAACACCATTTGTTGAAGAGACTGTCTTTCCTGCTTTGTCAAAGATGAGTTGACCATAGAGTTGAGGGTCCATTTCTGGGCTCTCTATTCTGTTCCATTGATCTATGTGTCTGTTTTTGTGCCAGTACCATGCTGTCTTGATGATGACAGCTTTGTAATAGAGCTGGAAGTCCGGAATTGTGATGCCGCCGGCTTTGCTTTTCTTTTTCAACATTCCTCTGGCTATGCGGGGTCTTTTCTGGTTTCATACAAATTTTAGGATTATTTGTTCCATTTCTGTGAAAAAAGTGGATGGTATTTCGATGGGGATTGCACTGAATGTGTAGATTGCTCTAGGTAGCATTGACATCTTCACACTATTTGTTCTTCCAATCCATGAGCATGGAACGTTTTTCCATTTCTTTGTGTCTTCCTCAATTTCTTTCATGAGTATTTTATAGCTTTCTGAGTACAGACCCTTTGTCTCTTTGGTTAGATTTATTCCTAGGTATCTTATGGTTTGGGGTGCAATTGTAAATGGGATCGACTCCTTAATTTCTCTTTCTTCTGTCTTGTTGTGGGTGTATAGGAATGCCACTGACTTCTGTGCATTGATTTTATATCCTGCCACTTTACTGAATTTCTGTATGAGTTCTAGCAGTTTTGGGGTGGAGTCTTTGGGGTTTTCCACATAAAGTATCATATCATCTGCAAAGAGTGAGAGTTTGACTTCTTCTTTGCCAATTTGGATGCCTTTTATTTCTTTTTGTTGTCTGATTGCTGTGGCTAGGACTTCCAATACTATGTTGAATAGCAGTGGTGATAGTGGACATCCCTGCTGCGTTCCTGACCTTAGGGGGAAAGCTCTCAGTTTTTCCCCATTGAGAATGATATTCGCTGTGGGTTTTTCATAAATGGCTTTTATGATATTGAGGTATGTACCCTCTATGCCTATACTCTGAAGAGTTTTGATCAAGAAAGGATGCTGTACTTTGTCAAAAGCTTTTTCTGCATCTATTGAGAGGATCATATGATTCTTGTTCCTTCTTTTGTTGATTATTGTATTACATTGATTGATTTGCGGATGTTGAACCAACCTTGGAGCCCAGGGATAAATCCCACTTGGTCGTGGTGAATAATCCTTTTAATGTACTGTTGGATCCTATGGGCTAGTATTTTGGTGAGAATTTTTGCATCCATGTTCATCAGGGATATTGGTCTGTAATTCTCCTTTTTGATGGGGTCTTTGTCTGGTTTTGGGATCAAGGTAATGCTGGCCTCATAAAATGAGTTTGGAAGTTTTCCTTCCATTTCTATTTTTTGGAACAGTTTCAGAAGAATAGGTATTAATTCTTCTTGAAATGTTTGGTAGAATTCCCCTGGGAAGTCATCTGGCCATGGGCTTTTTGTTTTTTTGGAGATTTTTGATGACTGCTTCAATTTCCTTATAGGTCTGTTCAGGTTTTCTATTTCTTCCTGGTTCAGTTTTGGTAGTTGATACATCTCTAGGAATGCCTCCATTTCTTCCAGGTTATCTAATTTGCTGGCATAGAGTTGTTCATAATATGTTCTTATAATTGTTTGTATTTCTTTGGTGTTGGTTGTGATCTCTCCTCTTTCATTCATGATTTTGTTGATTTGGGTCATTTCTCTTCTCTTTTTGATAAGTCTGGCCAGGGGTTTATCAATCTTGTTAATTCTTTCAAAGAACCAGCTCCTAGTTTTGTTGATCTGTTCTACTGTTCTTTTGGTTTCTATTTCATTGATTTCTGCTCTGATCTTTATTATTTCTCTTCTCCTGCTGGGTTTAGGCTTTATTTGCTGTTCTTTCTCCAGCTCCTTTAGGTGTAGGGTTAGGTTGTGTACTTGAGACCTTTCTTGTTTCTTGAGAAAGGCTTGTATTGCTATATACTTTCCTCTTAGGACTGCCTTTGCTGCATCCCAAAGATTTTGAACAGTTGTGTTTTCATTTTCATTGGTTTCCATGAATTTTTAAAAATTCTTCTTTACTTTCCTGGTTGACCCATTCATTCTTCAGTACGATGCTCTTTAGCCTCCATGTATTTGAGTTCTTTCCGACTTTCCTCTTGTCATTGAGTTCTAGTTTCAAAGCATTGTGGTCTGAAAATAGGCAGGGAATGATCCCAATCTTTTGGTACTGGTTGAGACCTGATTTATGACCTAGGATGTGATCTATTCTGGAGAATGTTCCATGGGCACTAGAGAAGAATGTGTATTCCGTTGCTTTGGGATGGAATGTTCTGAATATGTCTGTGAAGTCCATTTGGTCCAGTGTGTCATTTAAAGTCTTTATTTCCTTGTTGATCTTTTGCTTAGACGATCTGTCCATTTCAGTGAGGGGGGTGTTAAAGTCCCCCACTATTATTGTATTGTTGTCGATGTGTTTCTTTGCTTTTGTTATTAATTGCCTTATATAATTGGCTGCTCCCATGTTAGGGGCATAGATATTTACAATTGTTAGATCTTCTTGTTGGATAGACCCTTTAAGTAGGATATAATGTCCTTCCTCATCTCTTATTATAGTCTTTGGTTTAAAATCTAATTTGTCTGATATAAGGATTGCCACCCCAGCTTTCTTTTGGTGTCCATTAGCATGGTAAATGGTTTTCAACCCCTCACTTTCAATCTGGGGGTGTCTTTGGTTCTAAAATGAGTCTCTTGCAGACAGCATATTGATGGGTCTTGTTTTTTAATACAGTCTGATAGCTTGTGTCTTTTGATTGGGGCATTTAGCCCATTTACATTCAGGGTAACTGTTGAAAGATATGAATTTAGTGCCATTGTATTGCCTGTAAGGTGATTGTTATCGTATATTGTCTGTGTTCCTTTCTGGTCTATGTTGCTTTTAGGGTCTCTCTTTGCTTAGAGGACCCCTTTCAAGATTTCTTGTAGGGCTGGTTTTGTGTTTGCAAATTCCTTTAGTTTTTGTTTGTCCTGGAAGCTTTTTATCTCTCTTTCAATTTTCAATGACAGCCTAGCTGGATAGAGTATTCTTGGCTGCATATTTTTCTCATTTATTGCTCTGAATATATCCTGCCAGTCCTTTCTGGCCTGCCAGGTCTCTGTGGATAGGTCTGTTGCCAGTCTAATGTTTCTACCATTGTAGGTTACATATCTCTTCTCCCGAGCTGCTTTCAGGATTTTCTCTTTGTCTCTGAGAGTCGTAAGTTTTAGTATTAGATGTCGGGGTGTTGACCTATTTTTATTGATTTTGAGAGGGGTTCTCTGTGCTTCCTGGATTTTGATGCCTGTTTCCTTCCCCAAATTAGGGAAGTTCTCTGCTATAATTTGCTCCATTATACCTTCTGCCCCTCTCTCTCTTTCTTCTTCTTCTGGGATCCCAATTATTCTAATGTTGTTTCGTCTTATGGTATCGCTTATCTCTCGAATTCTGCCCTCGTGATCCAGTAGTTGTTTATCTCTCTTTTTCTCAGCTTCTTTATTTTCCATCATTTGGTCTTCTATATTGCTGATTCTCTCTTCTGCCTCATTTATCCTAGCAGTTAGCGCCCCCATTTTTGATTGCACCTCATTAATAGCCTTTTTGATTTCTACTTGGTTAGATTTTAGTTCTTTTACTTCTCCAGAAAGGGTTTCTCTAATAACTTCCATATTTTTTTCAAGCCCAGCTAGTATCTTTGAAGTGATGATTCTGAACTCTAGATCTGACATTGTACTAATGTCCGTATTGAGTAGGTCCCTGGCAGTCGGTACTACCTCTTGTTCTTTTTGTTGAGGTGATTTTTTCCGTCTTGTCATTTTGTGCAGAGGAGAATAGATTAATGAGAGAACAAAATGCTAGCAGAGTAACAACGTCCCCAGAAAATATACTCTAAACAAATCAGAAAAGACCTGAAGCAGTGGAAAAAGAAACGGAAAGAGAGAACAAAGAAAAAGAAAAAGATAAAGATAAAAACAAACAAAAACAAACAAAACAAAACAACAACAACAAAAAAACCCAGAATGTGATCAAATATGATCAGGCTGGTATATAGATCAGTGCCACACACTAGATTTGGGGTGTATTTTGGTCTTTTAGAAGAAAGTGCCTCCCAAAATTTTAAAGAAAGAAAAACTTATATATGTACAAAAATAAGGGTTGATATGATGAAGGGATGGAATATGACTGTAAAGATGGAAATTATAAAAAATTTTATAAAAGGAATTGATAAGAAGTTGTTTGAAAAAAGAAAGAAGAGGATTTAAAAAAAGAGAAAAAAGGAAAAAAAAGGGAGAGAATGTGATCAGGCAGGGGAGTAGAAAAAAGCATATACTAGAGATTTAGGGTATATTTTAATCTGTTAGAAGAAACTATCTCAAAATTTTAAAGAGAGAACAACTTATATATATATGCCAAAAATATGGGTAACTACTATGAAGGGATAGAATATGACTCTAAAAATGAAAAATAAAAATGTTTTTTAAAAAAAGGGATTGATAAGATGTTGGTTGAAAAAGGGAAAAAGAAAAATTCAAAGAAAAAGAAAAAGAAAAAAAGACAGTTAAAAAAAATTAACTTTGAAAGACTAAAGAATCATGGTAAAAAAGCCGTGAATTCTATGTGCAGTAGTCCCCTAGCGCTGGAGTTCTGCCGTTCTCATTGATCGGTAAACTTGGTCTTGGCTGGCCGTTCTCGCTGATCTTCTGGGGAGGGGCCTGTTGCCGTGGTTTCCAAATGCCTCTGCCGGAGGCGGAATTGCCCCGCCCTTGCCCCCTCCCGGCTAAGTCATCTGCTCGGGTCTGCTCTCCGGGGCTTTTGTTCCCTGCGAGCTTTCCGTGCAGCTTTGGAGGCGGAGAGTGAAGATGGCGGCCTCCCAATCTCCGCCCAGGAGGAGCCGAGAACTCGGGGCCCCGCTCCTCAGTGAGCCCCCAGAGAAAAGCCATCAGTCACTCCCGTCTCCCCGGTCTCCGGCCACACTCCGTGCTCGCCCGGCCTGTGACGGAGCGTTTCTCTCTGGCACCTGACCCCGGGTGGAGTCTCCAAACCGAGCAGATCCCTGCGGTGCGCTCCCACGTGGCTCCTCCCGGGGGAGGAAGGTGAGTCTCCCCGGATCTGCCGCTTGTTGGGTCCCTGCTGGAGGAGCAGGGGCCCGGCTGTGCCGTGGATCACGGTTTATGGCCACCCCGAGCTGAGAGCCCGCGCCTGGGCTCCGCCTCTGCAGCCGGTTTCCCTGCTCCGATACCTGGATCTCTGCCACCCTCAGGCACCCCCGGTCTTTCTGTGACCCCGAGGGTCCTGAGGCCACACTGTCCCGGAGGGTTCCACCCGCCGCTTAGCCACCAGAGTGACGTCCCTCAGCGGAGCAGACTTTTAAAAGTTCCGATTTTGTGCTCCGCGGCTCTATCACTTGCCAGAAGGGGCCCACGGAGGCCCCTCCCCCGCCGTCTATCCTCCCGAATATCGTCTCGGATTCACTTCTCCGCACGTCCTACCTTCCAGAAAGTGGTCGCTTTTCTGATGAGAGAGTTGTTGCTATTCCTTTCTTCGACGTCCTGTTGGGTTTGTAGGTGTTCAGAATGGTTTGATCCCTATCCAGCTGAATTCCTGAGAGGAGACGAAATCCAGGTCTCCTACTCCTCTGCCATCTTGCTCCGCCCCCCCCTTACAGAATTTCTGTATAGCATCCTTCCAACACTGACATCAAATGTAAGATAGTTTAAATTCTGTGTGTCTTGTTTTTTTTAAAAAAGTATTGTTTAACCATACGTAAAATGCACAATTTCTTAACAAACTAAGTAAGTGTTCAGCACTTGTTGGAGTTTTGAGGCCTTTTGGAACTTTTTTCTTTTCTTTCGTTTCCCTTTCCCCTTTTCTTTTTAAGGGAAGAAGGGAGTTTAAACTTTGAGGCTACCCATAATTAAAACTGTTTAGAATAAGCTCCCTATTGTATATAATGTCGGAGTGCCTCACATTTTGGAAGCTGAAGGTGGTTGTGGTTGAGGAGTTGGGGGGAGGGGGGCTGTCTTTCTTTTCCCCCCTGGGTATCCAGGACACCTGTTTTATGGAATCTACTAACAAGGATTTTTTCTCCTCTTCCTCCTTGTCTTTCTTTCTCATTTTCTCCTCCCCTCCTCCCTTTTCCTGTTCCTTCCTTTTCTTCCCTATCCGTCCTCCATCTTCTCTTTTGTTTGTAATCTTGAAGGAATTAAACAAGTTTTGAAGATTAGTTTAGAAATTCATAATTGTAGCAGCAGAGGGAAGAGTCACTGATAGAGGCGTCAGCTGTCCGGAGACTCTTCTGGTTGCATGTCAGTGGTGGAGTCTTCAGACTAATTCTACCAGATGGTCTTGGCTGTGTTTTACTGATATGATATATGTTTCTTGTGCATTTTCTACCTCTTTTCTCTTGATTCTAGGAGGTATATATCCTCCAATAAGTTCTTTCTCGTGTGTAAGTTAGAATTTGGTTTCTGAGACATGTAATCAAGAAAAACGACTGGTAGACTGAACAACAACAGTTTCTGGATGTGCTTATCTGCCTATCCTGATTTGACTTATCCTATAAGAACTGATTTACTGGGGCACCTGGGTGTCTGACTCTTCATCTCAGCTAAGGTCTTGATTTCAGGGTTGTGAGTTTAAGCCCCATGTTGGGCTCCACCCCGGATTTGGAGCCTACCTAAAAAAAGAAAAAAAAGAAAAAAAAAAACACCTGACTTACATTCCAGCTCTTGGATGAAGCCCTCTAAGACTGCTTCAATTCTGTGCTGATTTTGTGCTCTTCGAATTTATGTGGCCCTATACTTATTAACATTTTATCATGTCAGGCCTGGTAATTTTTTCTAACTGAATTAAGTTAATTTATTTCAAATTCCTAATTCCATCAAAAGTCCCTCAAAGGCAAGTTCCCTCTCCCACTCTCATTTTTCTGCTTTTCCTCTCTCCCAGATAGAAAGATGTATGAGACTGAGCACCCCACAAGTTTGAAGGTCAGAAAATACTTGTTTTTCTTTAATTGATCAATGTCAGAGTGCTTTGTTGATTAACAGAAAATTAAACCAATCCTGTGTAACCCTGTGTTGGATATGTCTATATCTGAGTTTGCAGCTTCTCTGAACAAGGACCGTGGAAGAAACTGGTGGGCGTGGGCAAGAACTGTAGAGCAGATAGACCTGGATTTGATCTCGGAAAGTTGTAACTTCTTCTAGCTCTGTGACCTTAGGCTGGCTTTAATTTGTTCACTCATAAATGGTTTGAACAACACTTTTTTTCCAGAATAGAATAGAGGATGAAGTAAAATAATAATGATAAAGTAAAGCATCTAAAGCACATATCAAGAGATCAGTAAATTCTGGCCCACTTCATTGATGAATGTATTTATCATCAATCTGATATGTGGTTTATCAGAAAGCTGAGTGCACAGAATGAATTAATAGAAGTAAAATATTAAAAGCAAAGGGAGTGAAAATTGCAAAATTGCACTGTCCCTCAGTCCTCCTTATCTACTTGAAGTAAGTATTTCAGGGGTCCTGTAGGTAGAAGGTTGACAAACTAGGACATTTCCGTGGATGAGGAACCAGGATATTGGAGAGTTGACCTGTGGAGAGTGAGTCTTGATTCATGTTGCCCTTAGAAGTAAGCCCAGAAACGATGGATTCTGATTACAGTGAAGAAGATTTTAGTCTGACTTTGGAAACACTTTCCCGCATGATGTCTGAACACTGAATAGGCAACTGGAGATGCTCAATTAGAAACTGCATTAACGCTTGGCAGGGGGATGGTAGACTCTTCCTGCAGATTTTCTGCTTACCCGCATGGCTGCTTATTATGTAGAATCAACAGTTCCCTGGAATCATAAATTCCTCATGGGCCAGTGTACCTCTGGAAATTCGCCAGCACAAATATTTTAGGTGTCTCTCCTTCACTTTTCAGACTTTCCTGATTGCATCCAACCCTGAGTCAAGGGAGCTTATTTGAATTATCGTACAATGCTCTGTCCTCCACTAACTGCCTCCCTCAACCACATGTATTTACACAGGAGTGGGTTTGGAGTCCAGGCTGCACCTCAGAACAGTGGGCTATACTTGTCTTGTTTACTGACATCACTTTGCATTACCTTGGAGTCTGCTGTCGTGCCTGCCAAGGGCATTTTGTGAGAATTGCCCATAAGATGGCTTATGTATCTGCTGGTGTCACTCACATTTAACATGATGGAAGAAAAATGTTGAAAGTACTAAGATGCTTGTTACTCTACCTCTTGGGCTGTCTATGGTTGGGGCGCATTACGTGAAACTACTTTCTGAACCTACTAAAACTGTGTACCCTTAAAGCAACCGTATGTCATCGCTTACTTTCTCTCTCCCTTTTCAAGTTCAGCATTTCTTTGTTAACCATGGGGCAGGCATGGTTTTTCATTTATTGGGCATTGTGTTAGGTGTTTTACATCTGTTATTAAATTCAGAGCTCCAGTCCACCCTACGTGGATTCTTTGTGACTCCCATTTTATAGCTGAATGTCAGTGGAGTTGGAGTGTCTAAGTTACCAAAGACACAAATCTAGTAGATGATGGAGATGAGTACACAGATTTTATGAGTATACCTAGAAGAGTCAATTTTGCTTGCCACTAAACACTCCAAAAAAGGAATCAGATCCTTTTTAAAACAAAGCCTACACCCAATCATCAGTTCAAATTCATTGCTTCTTTTGGTGATGAACACCAGTAGGTGACTTAGCCTGCTCAAAAAGATCTAAAGAAAGTTACTCTTGTTCCCTACGGCCCTCATGGGTCATCGTTTGTTGAGGAAATAAGGGTGTGTGTGTGTGACATGTGTGTATGATTTCAGATCTAAGTTTCCTTCTTCATTAACTGTTTGGAAGCTCAAAGAGGTCAAGCAGCATGATCCAGATTAGTTTTCCCACGACAGACACGATGCTCATCTCATCTAGATTATTAATTGACCCATTTGTTTAAAGCACTTTTCACATAGTAGATGTTAAAAATATTCATTCATGTACCTCTGTTGTCACTACCTTTATGCACCTCTGTATTTCTGACGTAACACTATAAAGTCAACCAAACTGGGAAATCAGAGACAAACAAAATACACGCCTAAAAGTTTTGTTGATCAAAAAAAGGTGGAAATCTTCAGCCAGATGAAATCGGGTCACCCATCTGCAGAGTATGGGCAGTACTGACTGAAAGTAAATCTGTCAGGCTTGGTAGAGAGAATTAAGCACCAGCAACAGTTAGGTTCAGATCAGTGACTTCCAAAATAGAGAGCCTAGGTTTCTCTAGAAAGTGTCAGGGAGTGTCACTGATGAGGGCAAGGGGCAAGCCTGATCCTTGCTCCATTTGAATTTATCATCTCTTTAAGTTACCGCTTGAATCATGGCATCCAAACCACGCAGTGGGAACTATGACCAATGGACTCACTGGCCAAAGTTAGTTTCTCTTCTTCTTGTATAAAACCAGGACTTCTGCTTCTCTAGTACTCTTCTGTTGTGTGTACCTTGTGATTCACATAGCTGTTGGCACCCCTCATGATGCAGCTTGGGCATGTGTGGATTTACTGTGGGCTGCCTGACACCCTCTCCATAGCTGTGGCCTTTGTGCATTCACAAGGGCACCCTGTTCCTTTTTCCTTTTTCCTGCTTTGGTGTTGACTTCTCTTTGTGCTCATGAGTTGGTCGCTCATGTTCTACAGGAGCTCAGCATGTGATTTTAAATTCAGATGATCAATGAACCAGCAATTGCACTACTGGGTATTTACCCCAAAGATACAAAAGTAGGAATCAGAAAGGGTACGTGCACCCCGATGTTTATAGCAGCAATGTCCACAATAGCCAAACTGTGGAAAGAGCCAAGATGTCCATCGACAGATGAATGGATCAGGAAGATGTGGTATATATACACAATGGAATATTATGCAGCCATCAAAAGGAATGAGATCTTGCTATTTGCAACAACGTGGATGGAACTGGAGGGTATTATGTTGAGCGAAATTAAGTCAAACAGAGAAAGACATGTATCATATGACCTCACTGATATGAGGAATTCTTAATCTCAGGAAACAAACTGAGGGTTGCTGGAGTGGGGGGTGGGGTGGGAGGGATGGGGTGACTGGGTGATAGACACTGGGGAGGGCATGTGCTCTGGTAAGCGCTGTGAATTGTGCAAGACTGTTGAATCTCAGATCTGTACCTCTGAAACAAATAATGCAATATATGTTAAGAAAAAAAATGTAGCAGGAGGGGAAGAATTAAGGGAGGAAAATTGGAGGGGTAGACAAACCATGAGAGTTGATGGACTCTGAAAAACAAACTGAGGGTTGTAGAGGGGAGGGGGGTGGGAGGATGGGTTAGCCTGGTGATGGGTATTAAAGAGGGCACGTTCTGCATGGAGCACTGGGTGTTATGCACAAACAATGAATCATGGAACACTTCATCTAAAACTAATGATGTAATGTATGGGGATTAACATAACAATAAAAAATTCAGATGATCAGATAGCTAAGAAAGTGCTAATAGCTTGTGCTCTGGTGAAATATGCTTTTTTTGATTTGTTTTCTGTACATAATTGCCTTTGTATTTTGCTCCGCTTATCCCCAACTGACAATATTTTAATTAAAAGTTGAGGTGAGAGAACATGGGGAAGTCTGTGGAGAAACATGCTTGCCTTTTGTTTAATTCTGCCACTCCAAAATATGCTTGAAGCCTTTTGGTAAGCAAGTAGAGAATTGGAAAGTGAGAAAAAGCCAGATGCAATGTGGTTTTCAAAAATATCTTACTTTGTTTATTCTTGTCTTTTAAGAAGAAACTCAGAATCCAAATGCCTTTGCTCTCTCAACTCTATTATCATTGCTTCAAAAAATGAACAAGAACATTGAATCCCTTAATTCCTAAATCTTATAAAAATAGACAAATTATATATGTGAACACACAAACACACATATATAGTAGTTTTATATGTATATTAAAATTATATATAACCTTTTGAATGGCAAATTCAGCACAGGACCTGATCTAAATCAAATACAAATTCCAAACCTGAATCCAACGGATTAAATTTAAAAAGAATCACACTCCAGTAACTAAAGTCAACAACAATAACTTACTCACTTCTTCCGATTTTTCCCTTTCTTCTAAAATCAACATTCTGAGAATTGTTTCCTAAATGGATGTTTCTATAGATTATTGCTCATAGGCATACAGTGGGGAGGAATGCATTATTTTATTTCTTCCATCAGATGGTCTTCTTCATTCAGTTTGCAGGATAATAGAAGTTGCAGGGTAACTAGAAAAAAAACTTATTCCTGTTCCCACTGTCATAACCTTATGTTTAGCTGCTCCTGCCAGGTTTATGTAGTCTCTCTCTGGTGTGGTCTTCCTGACATTTTCCCTGAGCCTTGTTTCTGAGGAGAGAAAGAAGCATACTCATAAGCTTCTCCTGGAAGCATATTTGGTTGACTTTTGCCAGCCTTTTTTTCTTTTTTCATGATACAGGGTCAGTAAAGCCTTCTTTTAGCCTAAAGTTTATTTTCCCAAAGTTGGGCCAGTGCACAAATGATCTTTGCAGACAAGCAGATATGTTTATATTATACATATATATAAAATCATCACCTTGTATACCTTAAAACTTACACAATGTTATATGTCAATTATATCTTAATAAAACTGCAAAACATTTTTTAAAAGGGTCAAATATATATTTAAAAGAATTTCACATTTATGATTGCTGGACTCAAAGTTAGGGAGCTGCATGCTTGTCATAATTATTGACACACTTGGTATAATAGTATATATTTGTTTTATTCATTTATCCACCTATCAATGCATTTGTCACAGGTCTGTGCCAAAACAGAGCCTGAGGCAAGGATTAGTGCTGAAGCAATCATCATGCATTCACTTGGCAGTGGGGATGGGGAAACAGCAAGTGAGACCGGGAAAATTGAGAGGCATTCAAAGGAAGGTGGTCACTGCTTTGCAATAGGCCATAATAGACAGTTTGATTGATCAGCACTTCAGCTGATTGAGATCACAGGATGCTTTGGGACAGAGAAGCTGTTCCTTGGAATAATACCTTGGAGAGATAAAGGACAAGATAATTTATTTCCTGGCTCCTCCTTATTTTCTATCTTCTCTCTCTTATTGGTCAAATTTTGTCTCACTGGAAATCATTCCTCTTGCTTCTGCTTGCTTCTTTTATTGCTGTTAGCAGGCAGAATGGAAGCCATGTACCATACCATTTAGTGTGGCACTTTAGCTGGGCCCAAAGTGATATGATAAGGCAGAAATTACTTTTTTTTTTTTGAGGGGGTGAGAGACAGGGGGAGGGCTTAAAGGAGAGGGATAAACAGAATCTCAAGTAGGCTCCACCCCCAGCTCGGAGCCTGATGTGGGGCTCGATCCCACAACCCTGAGATCATAACCTGAGCCAAAATCAAGAGTCAGACGTTTAACTTACTGAGCCACCCAGGTGCCCCAAGGCAGAAATTACTTCTAAGATTAGTGATTTTGCATCCTATTTATAATATTTTTACTTCAAGGTTATGAGGATTTTTTTTTAGGTGCATACTGTTTTATCATTGGCTTTTAGATCCACAATTCATACAAAATTGAATTTTGTATATGGTGTGAATCAGGGGGCCAATTTTTAAATTTGCATATCCTATTGACCCAGCATCAATTATTACAAAGGCTATGTTTTTCTCATTGCATTGCAATTTCACTTCTGGATACCACCCTCCCCCCTCCCCCCGATTTTAATGAGATATAATTGATATACAGCACATTATAAGTTTAAGTTGTATAGCACAATGATTTGATACATCATGGTAAGTCAGTAAGTTAACATCCATCATCTCACATAGATTAAAAAAAAAAAGCTTTCATTGGTTCTTTAATGTTTCCTTGTACCAATATCCAACCATTTAAATTGCTGTAATTTCATAAATAAGGTTTGATATCTAGTGGTGTAAGTGCCCAACTTTGTTCTTCAAAACAAAGTTTTGACTATTCTTTGCATTTCTATAAAATTTTAGTATTGGCTTATCAATTTACACACACACACACACACACACACACCCCTGAAATTTTATTGGAATTTCATCAGATCTATAGATCAATTTAGAGGAATTGATAACTTGAGATAGTTTTGCACCTATGAATATGACTCTTCTTTCCATCCTTTTTTTTCTTTTCTTTTCGTTTTTGGTGGGGGTGGGTTGTGGAGCCTGAGGCCGGTTTATTTTATTTTTTTTTATTATGTTCAGTTAGCCACTGTATAGTAGTACATCATTAGTTTTTGATGTAGAAGTCAATGATTCATTAGCTGCGTATAACACCCAGTGCTCATCACAACATGTGTCCTCCTTTTTTTCCTTTTCATCTTTTAAGTTCTTTAAATTTTTTTCTCAGTACAGTAGTAATTTTTGGTTTCCAGCACTAAGGCTTGCATGTTGTTCTTAGATATATTCTCGGGCATTTTAAAAAATTGAAGTACAGTTGACACACAATGTTATGTTAGTTCAGGTGTACAACATGGTGATTCAGTGTCTCTGTGTTCCTCTGTGCTCATCACAAATGTAGCTACCATCTCTCACCAGGTATTTGACTTTTTTGATGGTATTTTAGTTAATATTTTTTGGAAAAAAAATTTTTTTTTTTTTGGTGTTCAGTAATGTAATTAGTTTTTGCATATTGACCTTGTCTCGGAATTCTTGCCAGATCCACTTACAGCTGATATGTTGTTCATAGAGTATTGAACTTTCTATGTACACAGCTATGTTGTCAGTAAATAATGACATATCTAGTTTTTCTTTTCTATATTTGTCTTTTTTTAAAAAAACTTAAAGCCTTGGCTAGGCTCCGTTCCATTATTAAATACCCCCCCATTATTAAATGTTGAATAAAATTGGTAAGAGTTGGTATTGTTTTATGAGTGTTGATTTTGGGGAAATATTTTACTATTTTACCTTAAAGTATGGAGTTTTTTTTAACATCTTTTTCCTTTTTTTTTTAAATTTAAATTCAAGTTAGTTAACAAATAGTGTAGTATTGGTTTCAGGAGTAGAATTTAGTGATTCATCACTTACATACAACACCTAGTGCTCATCCCAACAAGTGCCCTCCTTAATGCCCATCCCCCATCTAGCCCATCCCCCACCCACCTCCCTCCATCAACCCTCAGTTTGTTCTCTACAGTTAAGAGTCTCTTATGGTTTGTCTCCCTCTCTGTTTTTATTCTATTTTATTTTTCCTTTCCTTCCCCTATGTTCATCTGTTTTGTTTCTTAAATTCCACATACGAGTGAAATCATATGGTATTTGTCTTTCCCTGACTGACTTATTTCACTTGGCATAATACCCTCTAGTTCTATCCATGTCCTTGCAAATGGCAAGATTTCATTCTTTTTGATGCTAATATTCCATTGTGTGTGTGTGTGTGTGTGTGTATACACATACACACATCTTCCTTATCCATTCATCAGTCGATGGACATTTGGGCTCTTTCCATAGTTTGGCTATTGTGGACATTGCTGCTATAAATATTGGGGTGCAGGTGCCCCTTGGAATCACTGTGTTTGTATCCTTTGGATAAGTACTTAGTACTGCAATTGCTGGGTCGTAGGGTAGCTCTATTTTTAACTTGTTGAGGAAACTCCATGAAGTATGGAGTTTTTAATATGAAGATACAAGGTTACTATTTGTTCTCTATTTATCCCATTGGCAATATTCTTTCTTCTCTTTTTTTTGCCTTTTTCTGATTAATCATTTTAAAAGTTATTATTCTATTTCCATCACTTATTAAATTGTTAATTTTACTATTCTTTTTATGGTTCCTCTAAAAATTAAAACATGCATCTTTAACTTATGCTATGTAATATAATTTAGAACTTTTACTACTTCTATAAAAATTACAGGGCTGTAGAACACTTTATTCCTATTTGTCTCCTGCCTGTTTTATTGTTATAAGTAACACTTTCCTACATATATCAAATACCACAATGTATTACTATTATTGTTCAGTACAATAAATATTTATTTAGATTCACCCACTTTTTTTTCACCCCCTTTTTTGCTCTTTATTCCATCTTCTACTGGAAGATCATTTTCTTTCTGGCCAGCCAACACATTTTAAAAGAATGCTTACTCTCTCTCTCTCTCTCTCTTTTTTTTTTTTGCAGTATTTCTAATTGTTTTTAGGAGATCTTTCAGTATAACCAGCTATATGTCCAGAAATGGAAATCAGTTACTTTTTTTCAGTGGACTCACTTTCTCTGTTGTAGAATTCTGAGATTGAACTGGATGAGCTCTCAGATCTTTTTTTTTAAATTATTATTCTGATATTACTTTTAATGCAAATTCAGTAACTGAGTAAAATTAATTATTTTGAACTAATAAGGTCAATTAGGACTTCATTTATTTTCTTTAGCTCAGTTGTCATGCAGTGTTAATACTTCTGTATGCAGGGAATTCATTTCTTTTAAAATTGTTGTAAAAAACTGTTGTAAACACATGGTTAATTGAGACTTGCTAAAAGAGAATATTCTGTATATATCTGTAACACTATTTTCATTTCTCAATCAAATATCATATCTATATTATTCAGTAGTTATGTAGTCCTTTCCTCCTTCTATCCTTGTAATTACTTTGGATTTTTGTTTAATATACTGTACTACTTCCTTTCATCATATTTATTTTTGTGTTTGATTAATTTTGTCTCCTGAAACATCACATGGTTTTCTGTCTGGCAGCTTTGTAGTAATAGTAGTTGCTGTTATTATTGTTATATTTTTCTCTGTTTATTCTGTTAAGGGGGGATAGGAGAGCCCAGGAGATGTTACTTGATAAAACCCTGTTTTGAGTCTATAATAACATCTACCTTGTTTTTTCCTAAGATAATACACACAGGGTCAGGGTATCAAAGCAGGTACTCCTTGATGTTAAAAATCTCTGTTAGCAAAAATCTCTTCCACAACCATAGTATACTAACTTGGAAAATTGTTATGACATTTCTCCTCCTCAGGCTTCATTTGGGAAGTGAAATTTATAAGCATTGTCTTTGTCTCAGATCTGGCTGTTAGAAAACTAAATGTCTTTGAAGAATCTGACAGACTCACCAAAACCAAATTTTATTTCTATTACAAAACAAGTATTGTCTATTTGGATTTATTATATATAATTAGGAGCTTACTGGAGTCTAACGAAGGCTATCTATACATCACCACTGTTGCAAAAATGTATCTTTGATGATCAATATTTTGTGTGTAGAATAGAATTTAATTTTATGTGTTAGAGATATTTTGGTATTCAGAGATTGTCAGACCTTTGGTTTAAGGAAGTTTGATGGGGTTACTGTGGACTTCATTGTTCAAATAAAAAGTTCAAAATAGAGAGTATAATGGAATTTGGAATCTATTCTATCTGGTTTTGAATGCAGTCCAGCTATTATATTAATACCAAGACAGAACAGAGCTGGCCCTCTGTGCAATTTTTCTTACTTTGAAGCAGGCTACATGAAGAATTTTTATGTTTTGTTTTTGAAAAGTAGGTAGATTATATTCTTGGTTCATCTTTGTTTTGCAGAGGTAAAATTAGAGGCCTCAGCCTCCTGCTGGCAGAAAAAGCTCTCAATTTCTCACTGTCGAAATTCAATCTGATTTCTATCTTTTTCACTAAAAAGCTGTCAACAGCAAATAAGCATTCCCCATCAAAGAGCTACATTCATTTCTGAGGTATACAAATTCCTCTCGTGGGAGAGGATTCAAGTAATTTAAATTGTTTCTGACTTTTAATTTCTTTCCTGGGAAATGGAAAATGATATTAGCATGGACTTTAACTGCAGTCCAAAACGAAGGGAGAAAGGACATGCATGGATCCTCTCCTGTGTGACTTGCCCAGGACCTTTATGTCTCAGCCCGGCATGTTTACAATGCATAAAGCTCTGTGTCTCCCTGTCTTCCTGTTGGCAGCTAAGTGACATAACCAGAGCTACACCTTCATGCTCTTAAGATGCATCAATATAAACTTATTTTGGTAGAAGCTGACTTGTAGTAGGAGTGTATATCGCCAGCACAAAAGTAGAAAATGCCTCTGAAATAAAAAAAATATTTTTTTCTTTGTAAATATTTCTTAGAATTTAGTTTGGGAAATGACCTTTTCTTTGGAAAAAGATGAACTGCTAAGTATTATCTTGCCTCCTTTTACTTTTTTTTTGAGTTTATTTACTTAAGGTAAAGGATTAATAGTGTGCTTTGGTTTGTAGCTGCACATTTATGATGAGCATATGCATTACTTTGGTTGCAGAATTGCTCTAAATAGACTTGTAAAAACATGAGCTTTTGGTTTTAAACTGCAAATTTCCTTATCTCTCGGGCTCTCCTGCCAGTTCATGCAAACATTCACAATCTCAAAATCTCAAGATTGGGATAAGAAGTGGTAGACATGGCGTACACATACAAATGAGTGAGCTATCTATCGCCGTTAAAAGAAAAACTCTTCTGTGCAAGTGCACTGGATAGTATTTAGAAAATATCTATACCTATGTCTATATCTATGTATCTGTAAATATCCCGGGTTCATCTTTTATTTATTTGATACAATTTTTGAAGATCTACCTAGGGGGTTCCCAACAGTGAGCTAAGCACTATACAGTATCAGAGGAGAATGAACAAGGCTGAATCTTAAAGTATTGGGTGGGGAAGATACATGCTACTTGTATCATTGCACATCTGATACATTTTAGTGATGGAGAGTGCGGGACGTTAAAGCAGCACGTAACAAGCATACCCAATCTCCAGCTGGGTTTAGAAATTTGAGCAACTTAGTCATGTAGACCCCCCCCCCCCCCCCCCCCCCCCGCCAATGGATACTTGGGAGAGAATTCTTCAACAGCAGGAGGGGCTGAGCAGAGGAGCAGCGGTGGGAGTGCCGAGACTCTCCTTTCCTGTCCCAGGTGATTCGACACCTGGCTCTCAACTGCACACCCCATTCAGTGTAATAGAAGTCCTGCAGTTAACCAAACCCATCCTCTTTCAAGAAAGTTTAGCAACTGCCTGGTTTTAGCTGGTCAGTCCACTTGGATTCTACCCAGTACCACATTACGTACTTGGCAGGAGTTTCATAATTCAATCTGTCTTCATGTCCTGTCATTTTGAGCGAACCCTTTATAGAGAAGGACTCTGAAATGCTGAAGTCTCCCAAAGTCTCCCTGAGAAATGGTGCATGAGTGGGGCCTCCAAGGAGGAGGAGAAGCTACGCACCTGAAAGGGGAAGGCGAGAAGGAATCCGAGAAGGAAGGTGTGGCAGGTGCAAAAACCCTGAGGAGAGTAGAACAGCCCCTGGGAAGGCCAGTAGCTCAGGGATACGGAGAGGGAGGAAGAGGTTGGCCTGAGATGGAGCTGGAAGGATGAGTACATTCTACCCCCGTCCCCTGTCCTTTTTATTAATTTGTATCCCCACTTCTATTCTTTTCCCTTTTCTGCCCTTTCCTGTGTGCTGCAAAGTTGACCCTTGCAGACTGCATCACCCAGACTTCCTTGCTGGCTGGCTCATTGTTGGATTTAGTCAATGGGCTGCAATGGCAGGGTGTGGAAGTCTGGAGAGAGAGAGGGGTCGAGGGAGTGTCTCTTCTAACTTCGTCCCTGCCTTGGTGCCCTGTCAGGCAAGAACTGCATCCTGCCACTTCCTCTGGAGACTTCTCCTCCATGGCTCCAGTTCTCACTGGGTTCCTGGAGAGTACTAGCTTTGGTTTTAGGGATACTAATGTCTTCCTATTATTATTTCTTATTGCCCCATCATCTTTGATTTGTTCCCTGAACTATGCCTGTACTCCTGTAAGCAGTCCCTAAATTACAATATCTTCATCTCAATGATCTGGGATGAATTCTGTTTCCTGCAGGGACCCCAACTTATTCAGGTGGGTTCTAAAGCTGTGTAGCTGAGGATACATCTGGTATGCCCAATAAAAGCACCCCTTTCCTATCTACGGAAGATGTTTGATTTCATACCACAAAAAGATGGAGGCTTGGAGAATCTTTGTAACTGTTATCATGCTCCTTTCTGATCTGAATTCTGTAATAAGGCTGGTTGAAAGTATATCTGCAAGGTTGGAGGAGGGTTTTGCATGCCTCCTGATTCCCTCCTCTTGCTTCCTATCGGGAAGGCCATTTCTGACTTCTCACATTGCTATTGTGTGCTAAGCTGAGGAAATAAAAAAAAAATTATCCTGAATGCTATGCATTTCCAGCCTGGCATCAACATGTATGATATATAGATCCATGATAAAATATGTATGGTTTATGATGATTTATTACAGTGTTCCTCTCTCTAGGGCAGGAATCTTACAGGATTCCTAAGAATAATGACTTGGCCCAGAATATAGTAAATATAGTATCTCAATATCTACCTCCCTGGGTGGGTGGGTCACAAGTAATTTGTCACTATTCATTGTAGCATTCAGAAGTATTGAAGTTTATAAGTAATTACTTATGGAGTCATAGTTATCCTATAATAACAGAATACTTTCTTCCATTCTGCTGTGCTGTTTTAAGAAAGAGCAAAAGCAATTAAGACACAGCTAATGTACAGGGAACTGTACAGAACCCCAGCCTGCTTTGTCTGTGTCACAGTAGTGAATGAGAGTGGTGGCTCACGTATTTGAATAGCACCTTGGAATAGAAAGACCAAGAACCATTGCCTTCACATTTGACTATGACTAGAGGTATAATTTCTCATTTTGTGATATGTATATAAAGAAATCTTATTTTCTTTTTTTGTGGGGAGAATAGAAGGCAAGGAGTAACAATCATTCATAAACCATTAATGTTTGCATTTGGAATGCCAGCTTTAGGAGGGTGGGGACTCTGTTTTGTTCATTGCTATGGCCCCAGTGAGCAGACTGATAGGTGACAGATATTAGACACTTGAAACATATTTGTGGAAAGAAGAGTAAATTGGACAGTATCCTTTCTGCTGAACACAGGTACTTTCTTCCCAACCTCTCTGCCTGAGAAACAAGGTATGAGGGTGTGAGAACAGATTTTAGGGGCCAGTAAAGCTGCTGGCATTCAGATCTGTCCTTGAGTAGGTGGGCCACCTCATGTGGCTTCACTAATTTTGTCTCTTCCATTTCTTCATCTATTCTTCTCATAAAATAAGCTCCCAATATTTACTTCACTGTGTTGTAATAAATAACATGGGGGGTGTGGAAATTCAGGGCAACAAACATTAAGTATATTATTCATCATTATTATTCTTTTTACCACATGAGACTATTTTTGAGCAAACTGTTTTTGTAACTTCTGCATCAGGAGAAACCGATAGATGTTTTCCAATATTGATAGAGTCATGGAAGGACTGTTTTGGCTGGTGCTATGGGAAAGTGCAGATTTGAGAAATAGAGATGTATGTCAAGACCAGAGCCTTTCTTCACCTAAATTTTACTAGATATGGGTTAAAGTTGGCTCTGATTAAAAGAAACAATCATTTTGATCAGTTTGGTTCAAATAACTCTTCATTTCAGGAGAAAAAATAGGCAGATGGTTTTTATGAGAAGAAGCACAATAGGGTGAATAGAACTCAAAGAATTAGGATCTTGCCTGAATTTTCTAAATGTTTTGCTGAATCAATTTTCTCATCTGTAAAATAGGTATGAAATCCCTGCCTTCACTGCCAGGCTGCCAGGATGGCTGTATCAGAGAAAAGACTGGAATGTCCTATGTTATCCTTTGGAACACTATAGTTACTTTTTATTTTTTTAGATTTTGTTTATTTATTTGAGAGAGAGAGAGAATGAATGAGGGGGAGGGCAGAAGGAGAGGGAGAAGCAGAGTTCCCACTGAGCAGGGAGCTGAACATGGGGCTTGATCCCAAGATCCTGAGATCATTACCTGCGATGATCTCCCTGGCAGATGCTTAACTGACTGAGCCACACACCCAGCCCCCAAAGGAACCCTATACTTATCTTTTTTTTTTTTTTAAAGATTTTATTTATTTATTTGAGACAGAGAGAATGAGAGAGAGAGAGCACATGAGAGGGGGGAGTGTCAGAGGCAGAAGCAGGCTCCCTGCCGAGCAGGGAGCCCGATGCGGGACTCGATTCAGGGACTCCAGGATCATGACCTGAGCCGAAGGCAGTCGCCTAACCAACTGAGCCACCCAGGCGCCCACCCTATACTTATCTTAGAGGCAACCATTGTTTTCTGAATTTGATCTGGTCAATTAGTGAATCAGAATGACCAGTCCTGGTAAAGACTGAGGCATGGTGGCAGGTAAGAATGTGGCAACTTGGTAAACACATGACACACTGCTTTTTTGCAGTATGGCCTTTCAGCTCATGAATGGTGCTTCCTGCTGCAGATCTGAGAAGCCATGGGAACAAGCATCCCAGTCCAAAAGAAAGAGGGATGACTTACTCTCTTCCAGGAAAAATACTTGAAGCTTCCAGGGACCCTCAGGCTGAAAGCACAAGAGTTAAGCACTGTTGTTCATGGAGAAATCAATACCAGCCTTTGTTCTGTTCTGAAGAATGAGACAGATCTGTTCCAATTGGAGTGGGATGTGCAAAGCATATGATAGTCTGTTCCGGGTCTGACCTGGCCGGCAATTGTGAAGGAAGCAACTTGATAACCCCAGGTGACTCTGACAATGAAATCCACTGGGGACTTGAAAATGAGAATGTCAGTGCATTGCTTCTATTTATGTATTTCATAAAGACAGAAGTGGAAAAGGTTTAAAGCAAATATTGTCTTAAAATGATGGAATGTTTTCAAAACCTTTTACTGTTAAGCTAGTCCAAGATCTGGGTCTGCCTAGCATAGAGTGGCTTCAGACACTTTTTGGCTGTGGGAACTGTGGGCTCATGTGTGGATCAGAGAAGCACAGTAAGAGATATAAATACCAGTGGACCTGTTCCTGTTGAAGGGGAGTAGGTGTCACTGGGTTTGTTCCTATGTTATTTGCCCAGCAATTGTCATCTGTACTATGACTTTCTAAAAAAAAAAGATTTGTTTATTTGAGAGAGAGAGAGAGTGCATGGGGGGTGGGTGGGGGAGGAAAAGAGAGAGAGGGAGAGAGAGTCCCAAGCAGACTCTGCCCTGAGTGTGGATCCCACTATCCCGAGATCACCACCTGAGCCAAAACCAAGAGACGCCCAACCGACTGAGCCACCCAGGCGTCCCAGTATAAGATGACAATTTTAAAGTTGTCTTAGCTCTGGCCATTCTGCTCAGGTTTTTCAGTCTACCTGTCAAATTACTCACATGATGCCCCTTCCCTCTGGGCCCTTCAGGTAGAGTCTCAGGGGCCACCTGTATGCTTGAGACTAGGACTTTCTCATCTCTTATCTCTATAGTGTATAGCACCATGCTGGGAACCTGGGGAGGTCAGTGTGTGCTTGCTAAATTTACCTGGATTTTCCATTCTGTCCACCTTTCCAGTACCACGTATATTCCTGGGTTCTTCCGCATTCTTCTGTCCATCACTGGAATGTGTCTATTCTCTGAATTCTTGACTCCTTCAGGTCTGGGCTGTCCTACTGATTTTGAGACTTTCATTAAAACACTAAGGTGTAGTATTTAGATGGGGACTTTGAACTCCTTGGAGATAGGAGGGCACCTGAAACACCAAGAGGGACATGACTAGGTATTAAACAAGACCTCTTTCCACAACTTATCATGCATGCATATCTATATCCACTCAATAAACATTTATTGAGCACCTACTATGTATGCCATACTGTTTCAGATGACAGAAGTACAGCAGAAAATAACAAATAACAAATAGAATCCCTGCTCCTAAGGAGCTTACTTTCTAGTGGAGGGAAACAAATATAAATGACATGAAAAAGTAAACAAAAAAATGAGATGCCACAATGATAATTAAATCAGGGTGATGTAACAGGGTAGCTGGATGCCTCTGAGCATGTAGTTAGGAAGAGCCTCCCTGAGAAGGAAACAGGCTGGGAACTGAGTGACAAGAAGGAACTAGTCTTTCAGAAGTTAGAGGAAGAGCATTTCAACAAGAGGAAACATCTCTTGCCAAGGCCCTTGGGATGCTTTCAGGAGCAGGGTGAGGGCATGGCAATAGATGAGATCGGGCCCAGGTTGGGTAGAGCTCTGTAAGCCAGGGCAAGTAATGCAGTGGTATCTATCTATCTATCTATCTATCTATCTATCTATCTATCTATCTAATTATTTAAGACCTTTGTTAACAGGTATTATAGTTTTTGTTTTAAGAAATCAAATTGCAAACTTCTATTACAAATTAAAGTGATGTTCTTAAAAATATCAACTAAACCAGATATAAAACAATTTAAAAAGAAAAAGATTTAAAAGAAAAATGAAACCATGATTGTCATTACCCAAAAAAGGTGTCTTTAGGTAAAAACAATAAAAAACCATGCTGCATATATAATGCAGGTGGTTCTGGTTGTCTGATCAGTGGGCAAGAAGCAAGCACTTAAGGTTTCTGGCTGCAATCTTTTGTTCACTTCTTATCGCTGACATTTCCAGGTCATTTCTTCTTGTTGGATGACTAAACAGGATGATGGTAGAGATGGTGGGGCGGGGGGCAGGTGTAGACAGTTGTCAGCTGGTGGATTGGCTGCTCTTGTCTCTGCCATCTTGTGGTTTAGGATTTTCTGACATTTGTGTTGGGAGTTGAGCTGCAGTGGTACCCACGTGGCTGCTGACCTTGGGTCTCTTCTCCTTGATTGTCCTCGTCTCCTTCATTGTCTTCTCCAGGCTGTCTTTGGCGAGGAGGGGGCTCTGTGGAATAGTGGTCTCCAACCCCCTACGTATTCTGCCTCACTGGTCTGCCTTGCTCTCCTGCACTCTGGTTATCAGCCCCCTCCATTCTTCCTTCCCGTAGGGGAGGGCTCCAACCTGGTGGTGCCCCTGGGGTCTCCGCAGGTAGGAAGGTGGGGCTGTGTGGTGGGGCCTTGCAGTTGGGCCTGGATTTTGGGAGCTCTCTTTCAGATCCTTCATTCTCTCCCCTCCTGCCTCTTCTGGGATTGCGTGGAAGGCCCTCAGGACATGTGCGAGGGGGTGGGTAGCATCTGTGGCGGTTCTGGACTGCAGCATAATTACAGCCCTACCTTGAACTCCACCAGGTCCTATGACTTTGCCACCTCTGCACCCTTTCTCCTCATCAGACTCCACAGTCTCTGTCTTGTACACTGCCAAGCTACTTGCTGGGGTTCTTCTTTATGGCGGGCTGCTGTACAAATAGGTCTTCTCTGGTGTCATCTCTGTTGATGGAACCACGTCTGTTTCTTACTTTACAGTTCCCAAACCATCCTTGCCAAGACCTTCTTGTCCCCCAAGTCAGGCGCCACCCATATGGGCCCTCTACTCCCAGAGCGGCTGCAGGTGGTAGGGGGCTGGATGTGGGCAGCGCTGAGGGTGGGTGCTGGGATTTGGCTTTGGTTGCAGGGGATGGTGATTGGAGTAGCTGGGGCTCCCCATTGGGTGTGATGGTAACTAGGTCTGCTGCAGAGGTGGTGGGGCTGCTCATGTTTCTTTGGGGTCAGCTCTCTGCTCCCACTACACGCCTGCAGTGTTATTTTATTTATTTAAGTAAGTTCTGTGCCCCACGTGGAGCTCAATACTGGCAGAACTCACAACCCTGAGATCGAGACCAACTAACTGAGTCATCCAGGCACCACTGCAATGTTCTTCCTTTTTTTTTTTTTTTTAAAGATTTATTTATTCATTTGAGAGAGAGAGAGTGCATGAGTAAGAGGGGCAGAGGGAAAGGGAGACAGAAATCCCAAGCAGATTCCCCACTGAGTGTGGAGCCTACTTGGGGCACTGGATTTTAGGATCCTGAGATCAGGGTCTGAGTGAAACCAAGAGTCCCAGGCTTAACCGACCTCGCAACCCAGGTGTACAATGTTATTCTTAATGTGATGAGAATACATTGGGTGATTAAAAAAAAATCAAAACTTTTATTTTGAGATAATTGTAAATTCACATGCAGTGGTAAGAAATAATGCCAGTAGCTCTTGTGTACCTTATACTTAGCTTCCCTCGGTGTTCATATCTGCAACACTGTAATGCAGTTTCACAGCTAGCATATTGACATAGATATAATCCACTGATCTTATTCTGATGTGTTCAGTTTTATTTGTATGTGTGTGTGTATGCACGCATTTGCAAGCATATTTAGCTCTGTGCGTCTTTTTTTTTTAAAGATTTTTATTTATTTATTTGAGAGAGCGAGCGAGCGATCGAGCGCAAAAGCAGGGGGGAGGGTCAGAGGGAGAGGGAGAAGTAGACTCCCCACTGAGCAGGGAGCCCAATGTGGGGCTTGATCCCAGGACCCCAAGATCATGACCTGAGCTGAAGGCAGACACTTAACCGACTGAACCACCAGATGCCCCTAGCTCTGTGTGGTTTTATCACTTGTGTAGAGTCATGTATCCATCGCCATGGTCAAGATACAGAACAGTTTCATGGTCACAACTGTGTCCCTGCCACTTCCATACCCAGCCCTAACCCTTGGCAACCATTCATCTGTTCTCCATTTCTGTAAGTCTGTCATTTAAAAAATGTCATATGTATGGAATTAACAGTATATGACCTTCTGGGATTGGCTTTTTTTCAACATCAATATGTATCAATATGCATGTGTTAATGGTTTGTTTCTACTCATTGCTGAGTAATATTACCTGGTATGGATGTACCACAGTTTCTATAATTGTCACCCACTGAGTTGTTTCTGGTTTTTGGCTATTCTGAATAAAGTTGCTATGAACGCTTGTTGACAGGTATATGTGCGAACGTAAGTTTTCATTTCTTTTGGATCAAGTCCAAAGAGAACAATTGCTGGGTCATCTGGTAGTTGTGTGTGTAGTTTTAAAGAAGCTGCCAACATATTGTCCAGAGCTATTGGGTCACATTAAGCAGGGATGATCTTATTTGTTATTATGTGTTTTTGGTAAGACCATTCTAGATGGTCTTTGGGACCTAGATTATCAGGTTGCTACATAGACACCAGCTCTGAGGTGAGGAGGACAAGGCTTGCGATAAGAAGGCCGTAATGGGGAGGGGACACAGTGGGCTTGCGTAACTTCCCTGAGCCTTCTCTGGCCCTTTCCAGCCTCATTGGTGGAAGGATGAAATGGAACACCCACATCCTGGGATGTTGAGGGTTGCAGAACAAACACACAGAGAGCTTGGCAACACACAAACAGTGTAGAAATTAGGAGCTATCATCTTTGAGTTTGGTTTCTATTTTTTTTTTAATTAACATATAATGTATTATTTGTTTCAGGGGTACAGGTCTGTGATTCATCAGTCTTACACAATTCACAGCGCTCACCTGGTTTCTATTTTAATATGTGCGGGTTCCTCATTGCCTTTTTTCTTTTTTTTAGTGTGCTTCCTGAATTGCTCAGGGTTTCCTTGTTTGTTCTTTAAGTTTTTAAAAGAGACCAAATAAGTGCCTTTTATTCGCAGATGCCTGCCTTTGCAAAGCTCTCCGGACAAAGGATTTCTTTTTTCCCTCTTGCTGTGCTTCCAACCGCCTGAGATATTCTCTCTGCTGCACAACCTCCCCCTCCCCCACTTCTTTGTTTAAAAAAATACATATTTATGCTGATGAAAGGATTCTGGGCTTTATGGAGAATGAAACAATAACTCCAGCTGGTTGGAGATAGTAATCTGGTTAGTCCTACTGCGCTGGAACTCAAGCAAATGGAAAACTGAACCTGGAACTCGGCATGCGGGCTGACAGCCTCAAGGGCACAGTCACTGACAACTGGTCCAATTTCCTCTCCTCTCTGGGTTTCCAAGAGGTAATCAGGCAGGTAGGAGACAGTGTGTGGAGCGCACACAGTGTGCCACACTTTTAACATATTTCATTTCGTTTAATCCTCTGGGTAATCCCATGGGGTATTCACTGTCTCTCCATTTTGCTGCAAAGATAAAGCTCAGAGAAATTAAGTCATGTGCTCAGCCCTGGTTCCAACACCAGTGGTTAATAGAGTCAAGATTTCAGTGAGTTCGCTGTGCTGCTTCTGTCCTTTCTCTTTCCACGCATAGGCTGGCAAATGTGTGGTAGCCATTCGGAGGCGCTGGAACCTTTTCCCTACTTTCTGTCCCCATGCCAAGCAGGACACTTCCAGTCTTGGTGACTGAAACCAAACACTAAACTGGCTTCAAATAAGAAGGGAATTTATAGGTTGACAACTTAAAATATTAACTTCAGGCATAGGTAGATCCAGGAGCTTAAACAGTATCATCACAGGCGAGTTCTCTACATCCCTGGATGCTGCAGTTCTGTTGGGTTTCATTTTCAGGCAGGCTCTCAACTCAGGGTGGTACCAAGACACTGAAGACTCACTTTTTCACTTTCCAAGTCTGTGGAGAAGGCCCCTGGGCCAACTGTCGTGGAAAAGCTCTGAGACTGACTTTGGACTGACGTAGGTCTGTGCCAATTCTGAAATAATCGCCATGGCCAAGAAATGGAACTAAATGATTGGTGTGACCTGTGACATAGATCCAGACCTAGATCTAGGAGATGTACCAAACCGTATACACACAAAGTGGGAGGATGTGAGTTTTGGAGATAAATAGTGGGTTTCTATTATAATGCAAATGGAAGATGATGGACCTTGGGTAGGGAAAAATAATGAAAGGCCACTGTGATACTCTATTAATACCATCTTACCAAAGCTTCTCCCTACTTTTCCCCCCTCTCCCTCCCTTCCTCCCTCTCTTCTTCCTCCTTCTTTTCTTTCTATAATGTTTAATAAGTACATTCATATAAATTATTTTCTTAGATACTTGTACATTATAAGACAGGTAATAAGGATTTATTATTAATATTCTCACTTTATAGAGTAGGACATTGAGACCCAGAGGATGAAATGACCTTCTTTTCTCTATTAGAACTTGTCCATGAAGAAAAAATAGAACTGGCAAGATTCAGTGATATTTATATGTCTAAACAAGAGACGGATAATCATTTGTGCCAGGAGAAATCAAGCCTGGGACCTTGGCCTCATTCTCACTGAGCTACTAGCTCTTTGGAAATATAAGGCAGTGAATGGTATGAGAGAATTAAAGTGCATCCCAAATGTCTAATGTGTTACCAGACTGAAAAGGCCCAGGGGCAAATGTGGCTCATTCTATGACTACGATATGAGTTATATGTCATTAGGAGCCCTCGGAGAGGATTTATAAAGAAACACACTCCATGTAGTTAGGAGCAAACCCTCTTCCTTATTCATTGTTGGCTGTTTTTTAATGTTGAGGGAATTGATGCTTAGTCTAAAGAAGCTATAAATGTGTTTGAGGCATAGGAGAACGGAATCCGTGGTTCTTCAAGAAGCATGATAAATTGCGGGCACTATTAGCCTGGCTCTCCTTGATCAAAAGGTGTGTCAAGTTGAGCTAAGGAAATGAGCCACCATGGCCTAGTGTGATTATGAATTTGGGGTTTAACAGGCTTTCCTCAATCATATACAGCTTTAAGAGATATCTCTGTCTGAGGCCTGTGCTATCAAAAAATGTCGAAAACTGAGTCACATAAAATACCAGGAATATTAACTAAATTCACTCTACTTTCTCTTATAGTTAATCTATTTAAGGAGGAGCTGTATTCTCCTTCTGAACAGTTATTCATTTAGGACATATTTCATAAATCTTATGTACCTTGTGTCTGTCAAGTGCTAAGGTTAAAATGGACCCATGTGGTCCTTGTCCTCAAAACTCTTACAGTCTAGATTGAAACGGGTAAAATAATAATACAGGAATACAGGCAGACCTTAGATTGAATCTTGATCTGTCAATGCAAATGTGACCTAAAGTCTCTGGTCTTGGTTTCCTTATAAGTGGGTACATATTACGTCTTATAGAAATAAAGCTAAAGAGGGATGCCTGGGTGGCTCAGTTGTTAAGCGTCTGCCTTCAGCTCGAGTCATGATCCCAGGGTCCTGGGATCGAGCCCCGCATTGGGCTCTCTGCTCCGCGGGAAGCCTGCTTCTCCCTCTCCCACTCCCCCTGCTTGTGTTCCCTCTCTCGCTGTCTCTCTCTCTGTCAGATGAATGAATAAAATCTTAAAAAAAAAAAGAAAGCTAAAGAGACAGTTTCTCTAGAGTGCCTGTCATGTGGCAAAAATTAGGATATCAGATAGCTTAGTACTTTTTCTGTTCTCCACCACTCTGTCTTGACAGCTTCCTCTCCTTCCTCCCTTGCAAGTGATCAGGAACTGAAAGCAAAACTTAACTCTAGCAGGTGGGGGGAGTCACTCTGCCCACATTCTCTTATTTTCTCTCCGGGCTGGGATTCATCGGCTGAGTGGAGCATGTGGGATGAAGCACAGACATGCCCATCTTAGAGGAAAGAAATATTTTCCCTCAAAGGAAAATAATCATCTTAAATCTAGGGAGCATTAATGCATATACTTTTTCAATCCAGGAGAAATCTTTCCAATCATCTAGCTCAGATGTGTATCAGAATCACCTCAAGGACCTGGTTAAAATGCATGTAAAAACTCTGATGCAGTAAATCTCAACTGGGCTTTCTGTTTAAAAAATGTTCACCACGCTGGCACATTCATATAATAGAATCAGGGCTAAAAAGAAACAAGGTATTAAGCCATGAAAAGACATGGAGGAACCTTAAGTGCATGTTAGTAAGTGAAAGAAGCCAATCTGAAAAGGCTATATACTATATGGTTCCAATTCTATGACATTCTGGAATAGGCAAAATAATGGAGACAGTAAAAAAGGTTAGTGGTTGACCGGGGTGGAGTGTTGGGGAGGGATGAATAGGCAGAGCACAGAGGATTTTTAGGGCAGTGAAACTGTTCTATGTGATATTATAATGGTGGATACATGCCATTATACATTGTCCAAACCCACAGAATGTGCAACACCACAAGTGAACTCTGATATAAACTATGGACTTTGGTTGACAAAAATGTGTCAGTGTTGGTTCATCATTGGTAACAAATGTACCACCCTGGTGCCGGCTGTGGGTGTGGGGGAGGCTGCATGTGTATACCTGGAGGGGGCATGTGGGAAACTATATTTTCCCTCAGTATTGCTGTGAACCCCAAACTACTCTAAACATTTAAGTCTTTTAATTGGAACAAATGTTCACCAGATGATTATGATGCAGAGACCGGCTGAACTGACCCCATGCCGTCCTTTTCAGATGCAAATTTGAGAAGCAGAAGAAGAGAGAAGACGGAAAACTCTGTGAGTTGGTGAGTTAAGGGCAGGGGCAGCAGTATAGAATGGAAGCCTTCTCACTCCTCTGTCAGGGCTCTTTCCCCTCTTCCCCCACCCTGTGGGGAAGGATCCTTGCAATGTCCCCCAGTGGTCCTGTGTTCTGGGTAAACAAAGAATATGGCTCAGCTTTATAGCTGTCTAACTCCCTTGGGAGCTAGGGAAGGCGTGCAGCTGATTCCTACCCCAGTAATCGCACCATTAATTGCTTCTGAAGTCAGATTAGTAGGAAAAAAAATTCTGACACTGGAGACTCTTTAGGTTGACCGGGCAAGACTAGAATTTTTTCCTCCATTTTCTGAAGGGCAGTTAGCATATTATTTTACCTCTTCATACATCAATTTCATCAACATATGCAACATGTTGCATCCTTTTTTTCTATTCCATAAAATTGTTGGGAAGATGAAGGTGCTGCCTCTTGTCAAAGGGCGGAGGGGCTGACAGTTCTCATAAGTGGACTATATGCCCAGTACCATGAAGGTATCTTTAGACATTATCTCGTTGCAAAATTACTGCAATCCTCTTTCTACTGTAATTGCTCATCTACGTTATATGGGAAGATCTCAAGGGTCAGTGAAATTAGTGCACATTGCATCAGGTTGCAGATAGTAGCAAAGCTCAGAGTTGAACTCAGTCTCTCTGACTCCAAAGCCCAGGATCTTTTCTGTGAACCATGTTGCAAAAGGAGTTGTAAACACAGGAGGTCTTACTACTGCTCTTGGAGATACATCCTCCAGAAGAGGAAAACTGACCTTTTCTCGGCATACCTGAAAGGACTATGCTGTGGTCCACGGGAAGTTCTTTATACTTCTCAAAATTCATAACGAGAATGAGAAGTTTGCCTGGAGTCCATTTGGTAATTTATTTCAGGATGTCTGGCACGGGCAGCTCCTGGGATGCATATCAAGCAGGAAGTGAAGCCTGTGGACTGAATAAGCAGCCGAGGACAGAAGCGGTAGATCAGCCTCAGACAGGGCAGAGGTGACTTGGCATCAAACCAGCCAGCACAGTGCCTGGCATTCCTGTTCATTTGGATGGTTATTAAATGTATTGCTTTTTCATTTTGATTTTTTTTCGTTCTGGCACAGAAGAGGGATATTTATCTCATGATAGGATTTTAAAGCTGAGTGTCAGGTTTTGGGTCTCTAAATGCCACTCCAGTATTAACATCACAAAATACATTATATTTCAGTGTAGGTATGAGAGATGCAAATCATACCAGAGACCTGGAGTTGTGAATAAAGGACTTGGAAGCTCTTTGCTCTCTAATGTGATTCCCGAGTTCATGTTGTATTTCTGCTGGACCGGGAAGACATTGACACAAGGGGAGAAATAGCTGATAACAGAGGGCTGGCAGTTCAGTGTGGAGAAATGATTAATATTGCACCATCAAAGTGGGATGGATAAATGAGGATTTGTCAAAAATGGAATTTGGACTCAGAATGGCCAGTGTCTAAGTTCTAGGTCTTTCTTCCATCCACCAGCTTTGTCACCCGAGGGAGTTTTAATTCCCCCAAATGTAAAATTGGAACATCAGGAGGATTCAGTGGGGTAAGGCATGTAAAGTATTTCAGTGCTGGGCACTCAGCTGGTGCTTCTAAAACACGGGTTGCCTTTCTCCTCAGTTCCATTGACCAGGGCTGGTTGATGTGGCTAACAAGGAAAATGAGGAGTTTGTTGTTTTGATCTGTGTATTTTCTTTCAGACCTCTTAACTGGCAGAGATACATGGGCTATGCAACCCAGGAGAGCATAGATAGAACACGTAGTCAGGTGGGGAGATCAAGAACAGAGAAAGGAGAAACTAAATTGTTTGGGTGTGTGTTGTGGGGGATGAGAAGTGGACACATAGGTGGAGGGTTGAGATGAGAGAGTAAAGGGATGCACGAGGCGGGTAGGGACAGAATGCAGGATCTTTTATAGACTCTAATATAATTGTCTTGGATGGGAATCAAAGAGACCCCCTCAGGATGAGGACAAAAGGGTCTGTCCTTACCTATTGCAGTTTGAGTTGTATTATTTGCAGATATTTGACCATCATGCCTGAAAGCTTAAATATCCCTGCCCCAGGTTCATAGTTTCAGACTTGAACCCTCTCCCTGTATTCTTAGGTTTACCTAATTCCAGAGTATTGGTTCCTTTTTTCTCCCCCCTCATCCTATGCAACTGCTTTCTCTTCTCTAGTTTGGCCATTATTCCCCTTTTTGGATATGGCCTGATACCCACTCTTTGATCCCATCTACTCCCGCTCCCCTATGTAAACCCTCAAATGAAGGAGCCCTGTCTTCTGAAACCAACCAAGCCTTGCTTCACTTGACTGTGATCCCTTGCTGAAATGTACTCAGCTCCCTGTAAAGGAGAATCTGGAAGACTTCTCCTTTACCAGCCAAAGAATCTTGATATGGTCATTGAACTTTACAATCAGAACACACTTTACGGCCTCAGTTTGTTTCCAGCAGTAATATGTTTGAAAAGACATATTAAATTACAAATTTGTTTTCCTCTCTTAATCCAAGTGTCAGTGCAGAAGAGAAACAATGTAATGTGGAGAAATAAAATGAAATAATTAAAAAGTTACAAAATGTGAAGCCACTAAGATAAAACCAAGCAGGCCCATTGGAGATAATTGTTATCTGTTTGCAGTAAACATGAAGTGAGAATAATTCATGACTTGTGATAACATTCAACTGAAAGGAAGTAAATTAGATGTAGACAAGGCGGGGGGGGGGGGGGGGGGGCTTCCAAACACCTGTAGGGCCAGACCGTACAAAGAAAGGGAGGGTGGGGGCAGGATCTTATCTTTATCAGATAATTGAAACCATGCTTTCTGTTAACCCTAGGAGTTTAAAATGGAAACTGGAGTTAGGAGGCACTGGGAGACGGGGGAGGGACACCACAAAGATCACCAGAAGCTATTTGGGTTGGGGAACTAAAGACTCACTAAACCTGCTCTGTGCCAAATGCCTTTATGTGCATCATCTCCTGTGACCTTTATGACAGCCTTGTAGAGTGTGATGAGCAGTCCCATTTCTCATGGGGAGAGAGAGGCTCAGATACAGAACCTGCCCAGGTCTTTGTAGCAAGAAAGCAGGGAGCGGAGATCAAAGCTGAGGTGTGCCTGACTTCAAAGCTTTGTTCTCTCTAAATACGCAATGCTATCTCATAACTGCTGAATAATATTGTACTGTTGAGATCCGAAAGACTGTTACAAATTCTGGTTATGGCCGGGCCAGTACCCTAAGCATTTCTCTATTACTCACGGGTCCACGCACACACTGTCCTAGCCCCACACTGAGCTGCTAACTTTATATATCTATTTGGGTGTCCCACAAACAGTCAGATTCACCTTATCTAGAAATCCCTAAAGCATCCTGCTCTGACTGTCATATTTTCCCTTTCTGCCCATTTCTTTAAGTCAGAAATTTGAGGTTTCCCTTGATCCCTTTCTTTCTGTTAACCCCACGTTCAGTGACTCTCCAAGTTGTTATCAATTCTGCCTCCAAAATGTCTCGATTTTTCTTTGCTCTTCACTCATTCTATCCCAGTTTGGTTCAGGCTAACATCCCCTCCTACCAAAAACACTTCAGCATACTCTTCACTGATCTTCCTGTCTTCCATCCCGTTCCCTGACTCTACTTTCCACATTGTAGGCACAGAGATAACGATAAAATACAAATGTGTACAAACCTCCTTTCCTTTAGCATCAAGGTCAATGTCTTTATGGCTCTGAATATGAGAGATGTGTTAATCTTTCTTATCCTGGGGGAGGGTAATACAGTGCCTTGGACGTTGTAGATTCTTGCTATGTGATCTGAATGTTTGTGTCTTTCCAAAATTCATATGATGACATCCCAATGCCTGATGTGATGGTATTATAAGGTAGGGCCTGGGGAGGTGCTTAGGTCATCAGAGAGGAGCCCTCTTGAATGTGATTAATGTTCTTACAGAAGAGACCTCACAGAGATCCCTCACACCTCCTACCATGTGAGGACCCAGCAAGAAGGTATGCGCCAGGAGGAGGGCCCAAAATGTGACCATGCTGGTGCAGTGATCTTGGACTTCCCAGCTTCCAGAACTATGAGAAATAAATGTTTCTTGTTGATAAACTACCAAGTCAGAAAAACAAAAAATAAACCACCCAGTCTATGGTATCTTGTTATAGTAGCCTGAAAGGACCAAGACGATACTCAACAAAAAACTTTGTTTAGTTAACAAAAAAGAAAAAAAAAATTAAATCAAGAAAAATCAGAAGACATACTCTCATATTTCCACCTACAAAACATAACTGTAAATATTTTGGTATATTTCCTTCCAGTCTTTCTTACATGCACAGGCTTAACAATTGGTATGTGCTAATGTTCTACTGCAAATTTCTCACTCTTTTTATAGACAGACATTTAAAAAAGTAAGATTATTACATTACTAGGAGGTTGATTCTGCCTCAGCCCATCAACCTAAACATAAATACTCTGTTTGGAGAAGCTCGGGTGTTGGGATGTTCAACATTTATTTTATGTATACCACCTGCTAGACCATGTGTTAGGTACATGAAGAGGGAAAGAAAAATAAAGCTTAGTTCTTGCTCAAAGCACTTATGTGCCCTTCATGGGGAAGGATGGTTCACATTCATATTTTATGTCCCAGGAGGTGACTGTCTAATGTTGGCTTAAGCTTGTTCTGTTAGGTTGAGATTATGCTCTTAAAGCATCAGAAAAGGAAGTTAGGTCCACTTAAAAAGTTTCACCAAGGAGCCAGTTTCTCAAAAATAAAAAGACAAATAATCCCTGCAGATTAGCCAGTCTCTGTAAAATAATTTTAACACAATATCCAGCTGATCATTTGGGAGGCAAGCAAGTCAGCTGGTGGGGAGTGAATGTTAGCTACTTGGTTGTCATGGAAACTTTTCTTCCAGACCAGGAAAAAGGCAGTCATGGGGAAACATGCCATGTAGAAAAATAGCCCATTTCTCCATGATCTATTCTCTCTGTTGATCACAAGTCGACATCCTACTGGGGCCGGGAGTAGAGAGAAATGCAGGCATCCTAGTCATACAGAGGAGAGAAACATTCCCCTTTGTGCAGAGAGGGACCCAGGGGACATGATTTGAACAAGAAGTGCACAGATAAAAGTTGGAAAGCCAAGGTCATAAATTTATTTAATTTTTATTCTTTTTTTTTTTCCTTTTACTGTTTTTCTTTTTAAAAATGATTCCTTGCAAGTTGTTAAAAGGCTTATTCTCAGTCACTCGCAGATGCTGGGTGAGGAGGACTGTTGATACGAAAACTTGACTAGCATTTGCAGTGCTGACTCAAGACACATCACAGCATGTCTTGCTCAGAAATGAAGTCTTTGTAATCTGTTCAGCCCCAATGGAAAAAGCCAGAGTTAAGTCCTGATGGTTAAGATGATCAGTTTTATGATAAAGAGTCTTTCGGGCGCCTGGGTGGCTCAGTTGGTTAAGCAACTGCCTTCGGCTCAGGTCATGATCCTGGAGTCCCGGGATTGAGTCCCGCATTGGGCTCCCTGCTCGGCAGGGAGTCTGCTTCTCCCTCTGGCCCTCCTCCCTCTCATGCTCTCTGTCTCTCATTCTCTCTCTCTCAAATAAATAAAATCTTAAAAAAAAAAAAAAAGAGTCTTTCAACTGCACATAAGTGTAAAAATGACTTTTAAGACTTGATCTAACTTGGTTAATATGTTGTTTACAAATGCCTACAATTCTTGCTAATCTCTCTCCACATCTGCCCCCAATTAATCTGAATTTACATAATCTTAATAAAGTAGTTTTTAAATAGGTAGTTATACACCCCCAGCTACATATCCATCTTCAGAATGCATTATAGCTATTCCTTTACATTTCCAACTCTTTCCTAAATTGTGAGCTCTTCAAAGCTGTGATGGTGTCTTGTTCATCTTTGTAAACTTACCATCAGTGCAGTGCTCAGTTCATAAATGTTTGATTCATCAAGCAAATTCTATGTACCAGTCTCTGGGATCTATTGGTAAACAACACTTATTCAATGAATGAGAGGATGGGTAGATGGATGGATGGGTGGGTGGATGTGTGGATGGATGGTTATATCCAGTGTTTTCTTGGCTTCCCATGTTTTGGAGAGCTAAATAATTATTTCACAAGAACAAAATCCACCACACAATTATTTTCCTGGTAGCAGCTTTCTAAGCTGCAGAAAACAATTAAGATCGAACCTCAGTAGGGACAACTTGACAAACCATCATCATAGGATGGTAAAATTTTAATCTGCTTCCCTTTTTTTTTTTTTAATCTCAAATCTCTCCTTCATAGGTTAAATGAGATCTGCTTTTCTACTCATTATATATTGACTCTTTAATAGTTTTTCCAGTCTACGTTTCTGTTTGTACACAGAGACTTGTCACTGTGCGAAGAATTTATTTCTCTTGCTGAGAGTCATGTGACAATAAATCAAAATATCTTCACTGTTAGATTGCTTTCTTTGACTACAAGATTCCCATTTCTTTTTCCATTCTCTTCCTTGTATACTGAGCATGCTCATAATCTTCTCAGACCATCAGTCTTCTTTACCTTTATGTCATTTTTCTGCCTTTTCACACAACCTAAATGATTTTGTCTTTTTTTTTCTTTTCAAATTTTTATTTAAATTCTAGTTAGTTATCATACAGTGCAATATTAGTTTCCGGAGCAGAATTCAGTGATTCATTCTACAAGCCCCAGTGCTCATCCTAACAAATGCCCTCCTAATGCCCATCATCTATCTAACTCATCCCCCACCTCCCTCCCTCCATCAACCCTCAGTTTATTCTCTATTGTTGAGTCTCTTATGGTTCATTTTCCTCTCTTTTTTTTCTTTTTTTCCCTCCCCCTCCCATATGTTCATCTGTTTTGTTTCTTAAATTCCACATATAAGTGAAATCATATTAAACCATTTCATCTTGACACCTCCTCATCCCTTTGTTTATTCATGATTCCTGCTCTGCCAAACCTTAGCCCTTGTATGATTTATTCAGTTCTTTTCCCAAGTTGAAAAACATTTCTTCATTAATTTTCCTAGTAATACTTCTGAATAGATTCTATGTATTAGGAATTGGGCATTGGAGACAGGGAGTTTAACATGATTTGAGCACTTCTGTCAAGATGCTCAGAGTCAAATACAGAGATTCTTAATCTAGGAAAATGAACTTCCTGAAAGTATATGCAAAATATTGGATATCTGAACGCCCCCATCCCGGGTAGAAGGTCCCTATGTTTTACAGAGTTTTCTCATGAATGATATGGACAAGGAAATAAACAATGAAATTTCAGTGTGCTAAGAGCTACTTATGATCTGGTTAAGAATAGGAAGCCAGTGAAGTGTGCTTTGGTAGGATCAGAGAAGGCACATTCTTAGAACTTTATTGATTGAATTTACCAGAATTCACCAGCAACCTAGTAGCAGCTGGGACCTCGGTGACTCTCAGCAACACTTCTATTTTCCTGCTGACTTCTTTCTTTCTTTTTTTTTTTTTTTAAAAGATTTTATTTATTTATTTGAGAGAGAGAATGAGAGAGAGAGAGCAGGAGAGGGGGGAGGGTCAGAGGGAGAAGCAGACTCCCTGCCGAGCAGGGAGCCCGATGCGGGACTCGATCCAGGGACTCCAGGATCATGACCTGAGCTGAAGGCAGTCGCTTAACCAACTGAGCCACCCAGGCGCCCTGCTGACTTCTTTCTGTTTACTTCTTGCTTCACCTATCTTCTTGAAAGGGTTATTACCAAGCCCCGGTAATTTCATTGAAAAATTAAAAGGACCCGCATTGCAGAATCTAAAAGGTTCTTAAAATAGTAACTACTTGGGGCGCCTGGGTGGCTCAGTTGGTTAAGTGACTGCCTTCGGCTCAGGTCATGATCCTGGAATCCCTGGATCGAGTCCCGCATTGGGCTCCCTGCTCGGCAGGGGGTCTGCTGCTCCCTCTGACCCTGCCCCCTCTCATGTGCTCTCTCTCATTCTCTCTCTCTCAAATAAATAAATAAAATCTTAAAAAAAAATAGTAACTACTTGGAACTAACATTATCTGAAAGGTTTTAGATATTAGAATATCTAATTCTAAAGGGGAAAAGCCTCTAAAATTAACAAGTAAACTTCTGGGGAAAAAAGAGGAAACACCGTTTATAGGAGAATATTTTGTATGTTTTGATTTCTCCTTTACTGAATTACTTCTTTCTTATCTTCTGGGAGTCTACAAGGTGCTGAAAATGGCTGTGGGTTGGGAGGGGAGTCTGAGTGTCTGGAAGCTAACAACTATATTACCTTATTTATTTTTCATACTTTTTTTTTTTTAAGAGGGAGATAGACTTTGTGAGCAGTGGGGAGGGGAAGAGGGAGAGAGAGAGAATCTCAAGTAGGCTCCCTGCTGAACAAGGAACCCGACTCGGGGCTCAATCTCATGACCCAGAGTTCATGACCTGAGCTGAAATCAAGAATCAGACACTTAACCAACTGAGCCACCCAGGCACCTCTATTCCTCATACTTCTTAAAAGGTGCCTGGATTATGAGCCTTGTGCAAAGTCCTGCAGCTAACTAGTTGTAAACTAAGGTTGAAACCTGGGTCTGCACAGTGCTACTTATATTCTCTACATCATCTTTTTTCTTTCTTTCCAGCTTTATTGAGGTATAATTGGCAATTAAAAATTGTATATATTTATGGGGAATAACTTGGTAATTTATATATGTATACATTGTGAAGTAATCATCACAATCAAGCTAATTAACCATATTCATCATCTCAGTTACATCTTCTTTTTTGTGTGTGTGATGAGATCATTGGAGATCTACCCTATTAACAAGGTTCAAGTATAGAGTACAATATTGTTAATTATAGCCACCATGCTGTACATTAGATCCCAAGAACTTCCTCATCTTATAACTGAAAATTTGTACCCTTTGACCAACATCTCCCCATTTCTCGTTCCCACCAGCCCCTGGTAACCGTCAGTCTGCTCTCTGCTTCTATAAATTTGGCTTTTTTAGATTCCACATATGAGTGAGATTATGCAGTATTGTCATTCTGAATCTGGCTTATTTCACTTAGCATAATGCCTCGAGGTTCATCCATACTGTAACAAATGGCATATTTCCTTCATTTTAAAAGCTGAATGATATTCCATTGTATGTCTATACCACATTTTCTTTATCTGTTCATCCAGTGATGAACATTTAGGTTGTTTCCATAAGTCATTTATTGTGAATAATGTTATAATGAACATGGGGGTGCAGTTATCTTTTCAATATCCTGATTTTGGTACCTTTGGATAAATACCCCCAAGTGGGATGCTGGATCATATCGCCTTTCTATTTTTAATTTTTTGAAGAACTTTTATACTGTGTGCATTTAAGGAGCAGTCACCTCTTTTTGCCTTAAAGGAAGGGCTTCAGTAGGAAACACCTTGTCCTGCAGGTGGATGCAAGGGCACCAGCTGTGTGAAGCGCGTCATCTCTGGCTTTGGGGGAGTGGCGCAGCAGGGTAGAATCCAGGTAGCTCTGTCAGCGATGTCAGTTGTCAGCAAACACTGCTGGGTTCCTAGGTGGCCAAGACTGTGGGTGTCCAGAGCCATGGTGAGGGCTGCTTGGGCCCATGGTGGTGGAGTCTTTTGGGGGTCTCACTTTCTTTATCCCCCATGGAGGGAGAAGATATGTGTTAGACTAGGAGATGGGGTGATGCAGGTAAAATGCTTCCTAGGCTTTTTCATATCCAGTTGTTGCTGCCTCTTCTTCCTACTCCAGAGTTCTCCCATAGCTATTTTCACTGGTCAGTAGTTTAATCATTGTTTTTGCAGTGGGGGTGGGGGTTGGGAAGCATCGAGACCTCCTAGAATGCCATCTTGCTGACGTCACTTTTCAGGCTGCCTTCTAAGACAACAGAGAAGCCACCCTTCCCCCAAATCAAAGCCAAAGTCAAAGGCTTATTTGCACATTGTTAATTTAAGAATGTGGTCCCAGAGAACAGATATGAGGAATCAAGGTAGCAGAACAGGGGAAGCTGGACTGTTAATACAAGGATGTGTAACCAACTTTGCTAAGGATACAGGACAGCTGGTGTTTTGGGGCCTTTTGAAAATCTTAATGGGTATCTCAAAACCCCTGTCTGAAGTAACAAGGGGTAGGAATGTGCATCCCAGGTTGTTCCTGCATAAGTGTTGAGCACAGCATCAGAGATACCTGGAGAAGGATGAGAAGTGTGCTATCAGATTGCATCTTCATGGATCTGTTCATGTTAGTGGTTGGAAAAAGATGCGGGTGATATGAGTTGAAGCAGTGCAGAAGAGATGGTCAGTGTGGAGGGGATGGGGATTAAAGAGTATGCTTATCATGATGAAAAAAACAACATGATAAAAAAAGGAAAGATGTTTAGTTTGGAAGCAACATGAATAATGATAGCAGTGACAAACTTGTCTACATTATAGAAGTGAGTAGAATTAGAATTCAGGGAGCCGTTTTGTGTGGGTCAAAGTGGGTCAACTTTATGAATACACTAGGTGCCTGAGCACTATGCTGACATGTGTTGGAATCAGTGAGTCTCTGGTTTTTAGAAGTTCCTATTGTCTGTGCAGACACAGGGCTACATCCTCCAGGAAGTTCTGCAGCTCAGAAAGCAGTGAGACTGTGGCCCGAGTGACATCTGATTCTTTGGAGGGCCATTAGGATATCTTAATCATTGGGGTCTTTGCTTTTTTTTCCCCTATCGATGTCCTTTGTTTTTTTTTTCCCTTCAAATGGAATCTAATTGGCAAATGAAATCTTATGCAGAACTCTGATATGTTGAACTTAAAATGAAGTTGTTCCCCTGCTTGAAACAGGTAGTTTTTAGATGTTTGGATGCTGGAGAATGGAGAGGAGGGGGTATGGGGACCCTCATCATGTCTCTTTTGGATGCCCCTGAGGTATTTGAAAAATCCACTAAGAATTAATTGAGCAGTTAGAGAATTCTTGCCTTGGGGTAGGGGTTAAGGATTCTGACAATCTGATCTACAACATTTAGAAGCCAATTCCAAAATAAGAGCTGCATGAAGGCAGTGACATTGTTATATTTACTTGTGTATTTCTAGAACTTCTAAGAGTGCTTGGTACATGCTAGATCTCAGTGTTTGTTGAATGAATGAATGACTGCCATGTTCAAGGTGTTGTGCTACTTTTTATTTTCAGTAAGTTGGGAAAAGCTAGTTTTGATTTGTCAATACCCCTTTTCTTAGTCACTTTGTCACTGTATCCATTTGTGAAATGGATGGCCACGATTATAAGACCAGTCTGTTAGCCTCAAATCAAGCAGTACTAACTGACTTTGGAGAATCAAACCCATGACATCAGTCTACTGAGAAATATCCTTTAATTGAGAATTAATCTAACCCAGACGTCGAAATGACTGGGGATGAATTGGATCCATGAAACTTGGAGCCTGAAAAAGAATAAACATGTAGGGGGATAAATTTGTGAGATTCTGTGGAGAAAAACTAGATGTATTTAGTACAGACACAATGTTAGATTTTTTTTTTTTTGACTCCTATATAAAGAAACATAAATAAGTGAATAAGTAATACCCTGTATTAAAACCATGGTAAGGGACTGGAAGTTCTAGAAAGTCTATCTGTTAGAAAGCCTTGATTGGTCTTATAACACTAAAAGTACTTGTGTAGTCATCCAAAACAAGTATTTTTCTTGCTTGTTAAATGAATGCTTTCACATTACATATTGCCATATAGCAAACATACTCTCTGTGGATGATGTTAGCAACAATATAGTTACATATATTGACAATATTTGAATTACTACCCAACTTCTGGCTTTCTAGAGAGAATGATTTATCCAGTGAGGATGGCAAATGGCAATTCCTGGCAGTTATCCTGGCACTGGTGGGTTTACTGTAACATAGCTCAGGATTTGTTTTTCATATCCGAAGAGGAAAATTACCTTTGTATATTACAAAGGCAATGAAGATCAATTTGTAGTTGGAAATCCTTGCCACTGAACCAGCTTATATTGTACTAATTTTGGGCTGAAAATTGTTTCTACAGTGGTATGTTTAACATTGGAATGGCTCATGCAGGATCTTTCAACAGTGTATTATAATCCTGATGAAGTCTCTTGTGGAATCAAACTTATTCCCTCATTTTACATTATACTTATGCCGTTCTTTTAAAAATACAATTTATTTTTCGATTATAAAAGTAATACTTGTTTATTATAGAGAAGTAAGGGAAAAGCATAATCCTAAACACCCAGGGACAATCATTGCTTTCATATTTCTAAACTTTAATTTGTTCTGATTATACAAGCTAAACATGTTTAGAGAAGAAATTTAGAAAATTTAGACATGAAGAAAATAAAGAAATGTAATCACCCACAATTTCACCAAGAGATGACTACTTTGAATATGTTGGTCTCAGTACTTATCTAGATTATGTATTTGCATATAGATATTTAACATACACATTTTATTTCTAATTAAGGGAACCATACATATTATTATAATTTTTTGTTATGTTATATTTAAGATACACATTTTATTTCTAATTAAGGGAACCATACATATTATTATAATTTTTTGTTATGTTATATTTTTTGTTCATTTAATACTTCATTTTCATATTTCTAGACCAATAAAATTATTTTATAACAGTACTTGTACTGAATCTATAGAAATCTATCACATGATAATTTATTTTATCAATCTTTTATTATGGGAATTTTATATACAAATCTCTGAAAGATTTCTTCACTCAATCTTTCCACCTAATCTTAGTTATAATTTTTGGATAACTTACTACAATTAAAATTTCTGTTTAGGAAAGTGGAACAATTTTCATTCCTACTGGGAGTATATGAATTGTCTTGTATACTGCATATCATCATGCTTGGGCATTACCTAGAATCACACAAATATTTGTTACTGTCCTGATCAAAAAGGGGGATCTCATTGTGTTAACACCATTTGGTTGGAAGGAACAGCTATGCACTTACATTACTGGTGTAGTGAGGATTTTGTGAGGAAGCTTGTGTTAACTGGGCCTCAGAGGATACTAGCAAAGCCAAGCACCAAGGAGCCTGATGCTGAATTGGATATAGGGCGGTTTTTCAAGATGAAGTACAACTCTAGCTATCAATTATCCTCATCTTCTGCTCTTAGTAAGAGAGCTTTTTTTTTTTTTTAAGATTTTATTTATTTATTTGAGAGCGAGAGAGCGCACAGCAGGGGGAGCAGCTGAGGGAAAGGGAGAAACAGACTCCTGGCTGAGCATGGAGCTTAACGTAGGGCTCGATCCCAGGACCCTGGGATCATGACCTAAGTCGAAGGCAGATGCTTAACTGACTGAGCCACCAAGGCGCCCCAGTAAGAGAGTTTTAAAAAATATTTTAATCTTTTATTTTATTCTTACAACTTAAAAACTCAGCTTTTATATGCAGTATTACATGTAGAGTAGAAAAGACTAAGAAAGAGGAATTCAAACAATGTGACAGCAGAAAAATAAATACCTCAGCTAAAAAAAAAAAGGACTAAGGACCTGAAGAGACATTTCTCCAAACAAGACCTGCAAATGGCCAACAGGTGTATGAAAAGGTGCTCGACGTCACTCATCATCAGGGAAATGCAAATCAAAACCACAGTGAGCTATCACCTCACCCTTGTTATGATAGCCATTACCAAAAAGAGAAAAGACGAGCGTTGGTGAGATGCCGAGTAAAGGGAAGCCTTGTGTACTGTTGGTGCAATGTCCAGTGATAACCTCTATCATGGAAACATTCTGGATGCTTCTCAAAAAATTAAAAACCGAACTATCAGATGATCCAGTAATACCACTTCTGGGTATATATCCAAAGGAAATAAAGTCTCATTTTCATGAGATATCTGCAGCCTCATGTTTGTTGCAGTGTTATTTATAGTAGCTCAGATATGGAAACAATCTAAGTGTCCATCAACAGATGAATGGATAAAGGAAATGTAGTATATATGTATACAATGGAATACTATTCAGCCATAAACAAGGAAGAAATTCTTTCATTTGTGAGAACATGGATGATTCTGGAAGACATAATGCTAAGTGAAATCACCCAGACACAGAAAGAAAAGTACTACACGATCTCACTTATATGTGGAATCTAAAACAGTTAAACTCACGGAAGCAGGGAGTTGAATAGTGGTTATCATGGCCTGGGGTGGGTGGGGGACGTGGGGAGATGGGTACAAACTTTCAGTTATAAGATGAGTAAGCCTGGAGATCTCAGGTACAGCATGGTGACGAGAGTTAATATTGCTGTTTTGTACACTGTGTTGCATTTTTACAAATTGAAGGTTTATGGTAACCCTGTGTCAAGCAAGTCTATTGGCACGGTTTTTTTTCCCAACAGCATTTGTTCACTTTTGTGTCTCTGTGTCACATTTTGGTAATTCTCGCAATATTTCAAGCTTTTTCATTGTTACTACATTTGTTATGGTCCTCTGATCAGTGATATCTGATGTTACTATTCTAATTGTTTTGGGGCACCATGACTTATGCCCATATAAGACAGCAAATTTAATCGATAAATGTGTGTTCTGACAGCTCCACGAAATGGCTGTTCTCTGTATTTCCCTTCCCTGGGGGCTCCCTATCCCCTGACCCAACAGTGTTGAAATTAGACCCTACAGTGGCCTCTAAGTGTTCAAGTGGAAGGAAGAGCCGTATGTATCTCACTTTGAATCAAAAACTAGAAATGATTAAGCTTAGTGAGAAAGGCATGTTAGAAGCCAAAACAGGCCAAAAGGTAGGCCTCTTGTGCCAAACAGCCAAGGTGTGAATGCAAAGGAGAAGTTCCTGCAGGAAATAAAAAGTGCTACTCTAGTGAACACACAAATGATAAGAAAGTGAAACAGCTTTGCTGCTCGTATGGAGAAAGTTTGAGTGGTCTGAAGAGAAGCTTAAACCAGCCACAGTATTCCCTTAAACCAAAGCCTGATCCAGAGCAAGACCCTAACTCTAATTTTCTGAAGGCTGAGACAGGTGAGGAAGCTGCAGAAGAGAAGTTTGAAACCAGCAGAGGTTGGTTTGTGAGGGTTAAGGAAAACATAAAAGTGCGAGTGAAGCAGCAAGTTATCCAGAAGATCTAGCCAAGATAGTTAATGAAGGCCACCACACTAAACAGATTTTCAGTGTCGATGAAACAGCCTTCTAGAAGACTTTCACAGCTAGAGAAGAGAAGTCAAAACCTGGCTTCAAAGGACAAGCTGACTCTCTAAGGGGCTAATGCAGCTGGTGACTTGAAGTTGAAGCCAGTGCTCATTTACCATTCCAAAAATTCTAGGGTCCTTAAGAATTATGCTAAATTGACCATGCCTGTGTCTATAAACGGAAAAACAAAGCTCAGATGACAGCACGTCTGTTTATAACATGGTTTACTGACTATTTTAGGCCCACTGTTGAGACCTGCTCAGAAAAAAATTACTTTAAAAATATTACTGTTTATTGACAAGGCACCTGGTCACCCAAGAGCTTTGATGGAGATGTACAACGAAATTAATGTTGTTTTCATGGCTGCTAATATGACATTCATTCTGTAGCCTGTGGATCAAGGAGTCATTTTGACTTTCAGTTCTTATTATTTAAGAAATACATCTCATAAGACTATAGCTGTTATAGGTAGTGATTCCTTTGATGGATCTTGGCAAAGTAAATTGAAAACTTCCCGGAAAGGATTCATCATTCTAGATGCCATGAGGAACATTTGTGGTTTATGGGAAGAGGTCAAAATAACAACATGAACAGGAGTTTGGAAGAAGTCAATTCCAACTCTCAACTATGACTTTGAGGGGTGCAAGACTTCAGGGAGGAAGTCATGCAGATGTGGTAGAAATAGCAAGAGAACTAGAATCAGAAGTGGAGCCTACAGATGTGACTGAATTGCTGCAATCTCATGATAAAACTTTAACAGACGAGGAGCTGCTTTTTATGGATGAGCAAAGAGGGTAGTTTCTTGAGATGGAATCTGCCCCCAGTGAAGATGTTGTGAAGACTGTTGGAATGGCAACAAAGGATTTAGAATATTACATAAACTTAGTTGGTAAAGAAGTGGCAGGATTTGAGAGGATTGACTCCAGTTTTGAAACAGGTTCTACTGTGGGTAAAATGTAATCAAATAGCATCACATGCTACAGAGAAATCATTTATGAAAGGAAGAGTCGATCATTGTGGCATACTCCAGTGTTGTCTTATTTTAAGCAATTGCCTAGGTTTATACATTGTTGTTTTAGCTATAAATCTCTTGCACACTTAATAGACCTACAGTATAGTGTAAACCACTTTTATATGCACTGAGAAACCAAAAAGTTCCTTTCACTCACTTTATTGTGTTGTTCATTTTATTGTGATGTTTTAGAACCAAACCTGAAATATCTGTATGTAGTAGGTAGTGTGAACTGAATGGAAATGTTCACTTTTCCTAACAGCAGTCCTCAGCCAGCGAGTTACTTTCATAAGACAAAAGTTCTGATATGATTTTCCATCAAATTATTGCAACTTCCTCAAAAAGAGATTATTTTAAAAATTGTTATTAGAAGTTTACCCAATCTTAAATACACTCAAAACTTAGTCATATAGTTTTCAGTATATTTCAGTATAATTAATTCAGATTTTGTTGTTTCTGATTACCTGATATATCATCGTTATTGTTATAAATTGAGTGTTAGCTACCATCATGATTTAATTGAGAATCTTTGAGTGTTATGGCTATTTAATTATCAAGAAAGCAAAGAAAATCATTATTTAACTTTAATAAATGAAAATATATGAGTGAGAGTCAATTAACATTGCAAATAAAAGATACACATTTTGATTTTTATAGATAAAGTATTTTCTTTGTAAGAGTTTTCCATTTAATGGGCTATTTGAAGGAAGATTGATATCAATTAATATGTCTATTAAATGCCACTATTTTCAAAAGTGACTGTAATTATCTTGCTGTAGGCTATTTTGATAAATGTGAATGAAGTATCTCCATATTTCCTATACAGCTAATATACCAAAAATTAAATTGGGCATTCCTTTCTTATGTAATTTTCATCTAATTATATAGCCATTAGATATATCTCTCAAATGCTCAGTAATTCTCTCTTTACAATCAACTTATGTTTAATTAAAAAGCAGTGATGAATTTGCTAACTCTGCATTAACTGCTCACTTGTGATATAAAATTAATAGCAGGTCTAAATTATTTTAAGTGATTTAAGGATTTCTAGTATACTCTCCCAACTTCAAAGTTGCTTGATTCAAACAAACAGGAAATAAAACATCATGTTAATTAAATATTTTCTTTTAAATAATAAGTTTGCATTTTTATTTATTTTAATCTTGGAATACAGTATATTAACATTAAGAAATAAGAAATCTAATGACTAGTGGTTACATAAAATTTATTCAATGCTATTTACCTATAGTGAAATGTAATTTAAAATAAAAAGGAGGGAAGCCAATTTTGCTTTGAATTTTTGTCAGAAAAAAATAGGCCCCTCTGTGGATGGGGTTGTTACAGAGTTTGTCATTCTTCTTGTCTCTGTAACTTGTTTCTATGGTCATAGCTGATTGGTCTTGGAGGTCCAGTTGACCTATGAAACAGTGTAGAACAAAACTGTGACCAAGAGGAACATTCATGATGCTCTGAGCCAATAATATTATTTACCTGGAAGTTTAAATATGAAAAATAGAGAGCACACAGGTGATAATAAGAGCAGAAAACAGTAAGAAACATCAGGTGAGACATCAAAAGGGAAGTGTTAAAGTATTAGTTAATATTCTTACACTTAAGATAAGCTCTCTTCTCAAATTTCAAGTACCATCTGTGAAGCACAGTGAAGCAATGTGCAAAAAAAAAAAAGGTATACTTGTACCAATTTGTGGTAAAATTCATTAAGCTGAAAAATAAATAAAGACAATAAGGGCAATACTATTAATAATAATTCAAAACTTCAAGGTTTAGAATAAATATGACCAACTTATAATTGTCCCTTAGATCTACTTGATTACTGCAGAATTTCAATCAAATTAAAACAAAAGTCAGGGGAAAAGATTGCAATCTCAGAAGGAGGTCTTAGAATAAATGATTCAATTAATATTATGTCATTTTGTCTTTCTAACTGAAAGTCAAACCTATTAATTAATCATAAAATTAATTTAAGAGTTCATGTAGGCCTTAATAATAAAAGAAAAAGAAGATCAGCAGCTGTAATAACAATAAATATTTTGCCATGAAATTTTGGTTTTAGTTTTGTTACATAGTTAGGGGTGTGTGTGTATTGTGCTGGGTGGTGATATGAACTATATTTCTTTTTTTTTTTTTAAAGGTTTTTAAAATTTATTTGACAGAGAGATAGAGAGCACAAGTATGCAGAGCGGCAGGCAGAGGGAGAGCCAGAAGCAGACTCTCCACTGAGCAGGGAGCCCAGTGCGGGGCTCGATCCCAGGACCCTGGGATCATGACCTGAGCCGAAAGCAGATGCTTAACTGACTGAGCCACCCAGGCACCCCATGAAGTATATTTCTATTTAAGTAATAGCTTGTAACAGTCAGGGTCCTCCAGAGAAAGAACCAATAAGATTTTCTCTCCCTTCCCCTCTCCCATATTTATCTCCAGAAATAATATATGTACAATAATATATTATAGGAATTGGCTTGGATCATGCAGTTTTGGAGGCTGAGAAGTCCCATGATCTGCCATCTGCAAGCTTGAGAACCAGGAAAGCTGGTAGTATAATTCAGTCTGAGTTTGAAAGCCTTTTAATTAGGGGTGGGGGTGGGGGCTGGTATTGTAGGTTCTGATCAGAGTGTGAAAGCCTCAGAATCAGGAGTGCTGATGTCTGAGATAGAAGGTAGTAGATGTCTCAGCTCAAGCAGAGAGAGGATTTCACCCTTCCTCTACCTTTTTGTTTTATTTAGCTGCTTGCTCAAGAGATGCCCACCCATACTGGGGAGGGCCATCTGCTTTATTCTGTTGACCAATTCAAATACTAATCTCTTCCTGAAAAACCCTCACAGGTACATCCAGAGATAATGTTTTACCATCTTTCTGAGCACCCTAGCTCTGTTAAGTTGACACACAAAATTAATCATCACACAGCTAAAGATTGAAAAATAGATATATAAATCTCTCATATAATGATTAAAAATGTTGTAGTTTGTGGTTAGTCTTATAATGTGTTATATATACAGGTATGGATATCAACTCAAATCAAACTGTCCAGGTTTGAAATATGGCTTCAGCATTTAATAGCTGGATGATGAAGAAAAATTCTCTTGAACTGTTTCCCCATTTATAAAATACTTATAGTAATAGTATCTAACTGACTGAGTCACTGAAAATTTAAATAGAATAAGTGGAAAGGAGCATGTCAAAAAATTAGCACATAGTGAACTCAAAATAGTAGTAATATTAGGGCTCTCACAAATGATTCAAATAAGGTTATTCAGAGATACTTCTGACCAAGATGGAGTTACAGATGATGGATATATACCATCCCACTTGAAATACAACAAATGGACAAAATATAGGAAACTGGTTTTCAAGCTACTGGGTATGAGGCAATGGAGGACAATGATCCCTGAGAGATGGGAAACAAATGATTTGAACTCTATGATTATCCCTGGGGGTCTCCTGGCTGCAGTGCAAACGGGGAAAACCCATGTAGAACCTAGAAGACTGCCTGAGTTGAGAAGTTGGAGCTGAGAGTCTGGAGAGACAAAGGCAACTAGTTTTCAGGAAAAAGTACTGAAGATGTAAGAGCTTGGCTCATAGAGAGAAATCCAGAGGTCTGTAGAATATTTAGTGAAGTATTGATCAACACCATGTATGTGTGAGAAATCTTACCCATGGCTGAGAAAAGAGCCACTTGAAAGGATTAAAGAGAACACAGGGGCAGGAATAGTGCCTATTCCCACAACCTGGAGTGGAAAATTTCATAAATCAATGGGTTAGATTACTAAGAAGATCCTTGCCTGAGTGTTAGGAAATAATTATCATTAGACTAAGTATGGCTCTGATCATGTCTAATAAAGGTTAAAGGCAGAGCCTGAAAGGATCAAGCTGTTTACAAGTAACTTAACTGCATCCTCAAACAAAGCTCAAGGATGTTTGTGGGAATACAAAAATCTAACATCTAAGAAGGTAAAATTCACAATGTGTGGCATCCAATAAAATATTGTGAGGCAGATAAAAAAAGCAGGAAAATACAGTCTATATTGAGAAAAATCAACCAATTGCAACCAACCCAGAACTAACAAATAATGGAATTAACCAAAAATGACATTAGCAAGTTCAAATAACTTTATTCCATATACTCAAAAAGTTAAATAGAAACATGGAAGATACAAAAAAGATCCAAATATAACTTCTAGAGATGAAAACTACAATGTCTGAAATGATAAACAAACTGAATGAAATTAATGTGATTAGACATTGCAAAAGAAATGATTAGTGAACTTGAAGACATAACAATAGGAAATATCCAAGACAAAAGACAATGAGAAAAAGAATCAGCTATGGGACAACTTTGTATAGCCTAACATACATGTAACTAGAGTCCACAAAGAGGGGGACACAGAAAGTATACTTGAAGACATAATTATTAAAATTTTCCAAAGTTGATGAAAACTATGAACCCACAAATGCAGGAAGTTCAGATAACCCCAAGCATAAGGAAAATGAAGAAAATTACACCAAGGCACATCATAATCAAATTGCTTAAAACCACTAATAAAGAGAAAATCTTAAAGGAGCCAAGAAAAAACAAGCCACATTACATATAGAAGAACAAAGATAACAGTAGGTTTTTCACTGGAGAATGTAATTGAGAAAATGGAAGCATATCATCTTTAAATAATAAAAAACAAACAAACAAAATAACTTAGAATTTAGCTGTCAACTTTGAATTTATGCTCAGTAAAATATCTTTCAAAATTGAAGGTAAAATAAAGACTTTCAGAAATACAGAAGCTGAAATAATTAATTACCAGCAGACCTATATTATAAGAAATGCTAAAGGAAGTCCTTCAGGGAGAAAGGAAATCATATTAGATGGAAATATGAATTTGCATAAAGTAATAAAAGCATTGGAAATGGCAACTACATTGATAAATACACAAGATTATTTATTTTTAAAATTGCTTTACAAGATTATTGATTTTTAAAACAAAAATAAAACAGTACATTGTGGAATTTGTAACATATGTAAAAAAATGTATGACAAAGGCTGAGTAGAGAGAAATAGAAGTATACTCTTGTGAGGTTTTAATTCTTCATATGAAGTTGTTAAATGCACTATATATATGATACAATATATAAAAATGTATATATTTATGTATTTATGTATATATGTATGTATATATGTATATATGTATACATATAATACAATATTTATATAAATACAATATATATATAATGAACCACAAGGCAACTGCTAAAACAAAAAACCCAAACCTAAAAGACAGAGATTGTCAGATTGAATAGGCAAACATTATCCCATTATATGTTGCTATTAGAAAACACAATTTACAAAGACAGAAATAGATTTAAAATAAAACAATAGAAAAAAATATACAATGCTAACACTAACCAAAAGAAAGCTAGATTGTCTATATTAATATCAGATAAAGTAGGATTCAGAGCAAAGAATATTATCAGGGTAAATGAAAGTTATTTCATAATGATAAAGGGGTCAGTTCATTAGGAGGACATAACAACCTAAATGTTTAAGCATCTAATAACAAAGCTGCAAAATATATGAGGTAAAAACTGGTAGAACTGCAAGGGGAACTAGACAAATTCACAATTATAGTTAGGTATTTTAATATTTCCCCTCAATAACCGACTGAAAAGGAGGACTAAAAATCAATAAGGATATGGAAGACTTATTGTACTAATCAACCACCTTGATCTAATTGACATTTATATAATACTCCTCCTAACAACAGTTTTTTTTGTTTTTTTGTTTTTTTTTTAGTTGTGGAACATTTATCAGGTTAGACCAAATTCTGGACCATAGAACTAGTCCTAATAAATTTAAAAGGATTCAAAACATACAATGTGTGTTCTCTGACCATGTAGGAATTGAATTACCAACCAATGACAGAAAGATACCTGGAAAGCCCTCAAAACTTGGTAACTCAATTACACACTTCTAAATTACTCATGGATCAAAGAAGAAATCAAAAGGAATATTAAAAAGTATTTTGAACTGAATGAAAAGGAAAATGCAACATCCAAAACTTGTGGCATGCCAGCTAAGCAGTACTTATGAGGAAATATACCACACTAAGCACCCAGACTATGGGGTGTGTGTGTTGGTAGCAGCGAGACTTTTGTAAAGCTATAGTAAAGATAATTATTGTTATAAAGATAGACAAATAGAACACTATAACAGAATGGAGAGTTTGGAAATAGGAGTGTACTTGTGTAGGTATACATGACCATATAACATTAATTATAAATGACTAGATTTTATGATATATGTGTGTTTTGTGATGATACGAGCCTAGAAATGTAGTTAGGGGTCTTGCGTGTTTTTTTTTGGGAAAGTTCAAATATATTTTCCTGAATGTAATATAGTCCTTGAAAGATACAAAGGGAGAGTAACAGGATAAGATTTTTTTTTTAAACATCAGAGAGAAATGGTATGGAAAATGGATTATAGAAGGATAAGATTTGATTCAGATGGTATACTTAGGAGGCTGTGAAGTTGAGGAAAGGAGAGGGGTAGGTATAAGATGTAAGAGGATAGAACCAATAGTCCTGTCTGGATGATTTCATGGGTGAAGGGGGATGGAGTAAGAGCATCAAGGACAGCTTACAGATTTCTGTCTTGGAATTCTGAGCTGATATCAATGCCATTCACTGGGATAGGGAACTGGAGAATGGGTAAGTCTTGGAGGGCTCTTAATGATTCTGGTGTGAATTTTTTGAGTTTGAGATTCTTTGGGGCCTCCTAAAGGGACTACCTTCTACTCAGAAGGATTGTTGGGACAAGAGGTCAGAGGAGAGGACTGGTAAAGTGGTAGGTGTTCAACATTTGTATGGAAATTGAACCCACAGACTTGAAGTTTCACAGAAAGAATGTATAAAATAAAAGCATGGAAAACGTAAAACATGCATGTGGAAAGTAACAGAGTAACAGTATTTAAGGGATAAGCAGAGGAAGAGAAGCTACTAAGTGAATCTAGACTTTATTTCGGAGGTACCCAGGGGCATAAAATTCATTTGTGAGTAAGGGCACTGCATAGGGAGCTTGTTTTGAACCTATGTTTCCATCAAAGCACATTGTTTTTACTCAGACTATATGTTTATGGGGGAGGGCTGTTGAAGATTAATAGAGTCACTCTTGACCACACTAGGACAGACTCATTAAGGAGACTAAGAAGGTAGAGTCAGAGATAAGAAGAGAGTGGACATTGGTTATCAAATGGTGGAGAGCGGCAAGTAAGATAAGGACTGTAGTTTGTCAGGTTGTCCACAGGAAACAGATTGAGCTCTCAAATGGGTTAATTTGAGGAGCGCTTAATAAAGAGGCTGTTTACTAAGATGTGGGGGAAACTCCATGATGACAGTGCCTCTCACCAGGGCTAGTAAGCAAGTGAGGCCGTGACTGCTCCTCAGCCTAAATGGGCAAGAAGAGGGAGCAGTTACCAGACCCTGGCATGAGGGAGCTCTGGACTTTGAGGGGCTTTGCAGGGTGAGGCTGGAGGGAAACTATCCTGACACTGTCTTGACTCTTCTCCTACTCTTTTGCATGTGCTCTCCACTGGCCAAGCCCAATCAGAAGCAAGAAAGTCTGTGAGGTAGTCCATACAGATAAGCCTCTGGTGTGGAGCAAATTGGAGGAGAGATGGGAGTGGATCCCAAAGGAGCAAACAAAATGCACACAGCACAGATTGAGAAATGTTTATTGGAATTGATTATAAGAGGTCACTGGGGACTCTAGTGAAAGAGCTTTCAGCGTAGCAGTGGGGCAGAATGTAGATTGTGAAGAATAAATTGGGGATGGAACAGGAATGAAGAGGAGGAGCTACTGTTAAGGGAGAGTTTGGGGGGTGACTGGAAAATTAATTTGGGGTAGTGTATGGCAGATATGAGTCAAGGTGGCAGACCCTTATTCATGATTATATGCTGAGAAATACAAAGTTACTGACTCAAACTAGTGCCTCAGTTTCCCATGATCTCTTTCCAGTTTTCCAGAATTGTGAAGAGGATAAAGCCCAGATCAACATAAAGAGGCATTCATTAGGACCAGTCTGTAAGAGGATATATGTGCATGAGCTCTCACACACTGTCTCCCTCCCTGCATAGGAGAGAGTCCACTTGACATGTTATAACCTCAGTGCCTAGTTCAGTGTTTGAAACATAGAAGGTGCTCAGAGAAAATTATTGAACACAAAAAGGTTCAAATGTTCAAGACCCACTGAAACACTCCAAAAGCATAATCTGACATATGAACATGATTTGGTTATATTTAGGAAAGCTAAAAAAGCCATTTATAGCCCGATCCCTCTTTAGTATATACTCCATATCTCACTTTTACCATCTCTTCTGCACCTTCAATAAGTAGTTTCCTTAAATGAGTTTTAACACATCTTATCAGGAGAGAGTTTGATTCTTGTTTGACAAGTCATCTCAACTGTGCATGAATGCTGGACAACCTCTCCTGTGAATTTAAGTTCCTTGCTAAGCTGTTTCTCTTCATGAAGTTCTTCAGAAAGTTTTATTGGTGATTTTTCTCCTCTATTTAACTGGTTCCATTCCAATCTGATATTACAGTGTTTGAGTTCTAAGACTGAAAAATATTTCCTGGCCATAAGTGGGTAGAAAGTTGCTTTAAGTTACTCTATAACCATCTGGTTCTTTTGTTTAAGAAATAGTTTGAAACCAACACCACAGAAATACAAACAATAAGAGAATATTCCAAAAAACTATACGCCAACAATTTGGACTACCTGGAAGAAATGGTTAAATTTCTAGAAATGTATAAACTACCAAAACTGAAACAGGAGGAAATAGAAAGTTTGAACAGAATAATAACTGGTGAAGAAATTGAATCAGTAATAATAAAACAAAAACAAAAACAATAAAAACCCCAACTCCCAACAAACAAAAGTCCAGGCCCAGATGACTTCACAGGTGAATTCTACCAAACATTTATTTATTTATTTATTTATTTTTAAAAGATTTTATTTATTTATTTTGAGAGAGAGAGAATGAGAGAGAACACATGAGAGGGGATAGGGTCAGAGGGCAAAGCAGACTCCCCGCCGAGCAGGGAGCCCGATGCGGGACTCGATCCCGGGACTCCAGGATCATGACCCGAGCCGAAGGCAGTCGCCTAACCAACTGAGCCACCCAGGCGCCCTCTACCAAACATTTAAAGAAGAGTTAATACCTCTTCTTCTTAAACTATTCCAAAATATAGAAAAGGAAGGAAAACTTCCAAATTCATTTTATGAGGCCAGCATTACCCTGATACCAAAACCAGATAAAGATACCACTAAAAAAGAGAACTATAGGCCAATATCCCTGATGAACACAGATGTAAAAATTCTCAATAAAATACCAGCGAATGGAATCCAACAATACATTAAAAAAAATCATTCACCACGATGAAGTGGGATTTATTCCTGGATTGCAAGGGAGGTTCAATATTCACAAATCAATCAGTGTGATACATCACATCAATAAGAGGATAAGAACCATATGATCATTTGAACAGATGCAGAAAAAGCATTTGACAAAGTACGACATCGATTCATGATAAAAACCCTCAGCAAAGAATACCTCAACATAATAAAGGCCATCTATGAAAAACCCACAGCTAACAGCATCCTTAATGGGGAAAAACAGAGCTTTTCCCCTAAGGTTAGGAACGAGACAAGGATGTCTACTCTCACCACTTTTATTCAACACAGTACTGGAAGTCCTAGCCACAGCAATCAGCCAACAAAAAGAAATAAAAGGCATCCAAATGAGTAAGGAAGAAGTAAGACATTTACTACTTGCAGATGACATAATATTACATATAGAAAACCCTAAAGACTCCACCAAAAAACTGCTCGAATTGATCAATGAACTCAGTAAAGTCACAGGATACAAAATCAATGTACAGAAATCTGTTGCATTTCTATACACCAATAATGATGCAGCAGAAGGAGAAATTAAGAAAACAATCCACTTTACAATTGCACCCAAAATAGTAAGATACATAGGAATAAACCTAACCAAAGAGGTAAGGACTTGTACTCTGAAAACTATAAAACACTGATGAAAGAAATTCAAGATGACACAAAGAAATGGAAAGACCTTCCATGCTCATGGGTTAGAAGAACAAATATTGTTAAAATGTCTATACTACCCAAAGCAACCTACACATTTAATGCAATCGCTATCAAAATACCAACAGCATTTTTCACAGACCTAGAGCAAACAATCCTAAAATTTGTATGCACCCACAAAGACCCTGAATAGCCAAAGCAATCTTGAAAAAGAAAAGCAAAGCTGGAGGCATCACAACTCCAGACTTCAAGTTACATTTCAAAGCTATAGTGATCAAAACAGTATGGTACTGACACAAAAACAAGCACATAGATCACTAAAACAGAATAGAAAACCCAGAAATGAACCCATAATTATATGGCCAATTAATCTTTGACAAAGCAGAAAAGAATGTCCAATGGGAAAAAGAATATCTCTTCAACAAATGGTGTTTGGAAAACTGAACAGCAACATGCAAAAAGGAATACTTGTGCACTGTTGGTGGGAATGCAAACTGCTGTAGCCACTGTGGAAAACAGTATGGAGATTCCTCAAAAAGTTAAAAATAGAACTACCCTCGATCCAGCAATTGCACTACTGGGTATTTACCCAAAGAGTACAAAATCACTATTTGAAAGGATACATGCACCCCTATGTTTATAACAGCATTATTTACAACAGCCAAGATGTGAGGCAGCTCAAGTGTCCATCGATTGATGAATGGGTAAAGAAGATGTGATATATAAATGATGGAATATTATTCAGCCATAAAAATGAAATTTTGCCATTTACAATGACATGGAGTTAGAGAGTATAATGTTCGGTGTAATAAGTCAGTCAGAGAAAGACAAATATCATATAATTTCACTCACATGTAGAATTTAAGAAACAAAACAAGCAGAGGGAAAAAAATAGAGAGGGGCAAACCAAGAAATAGCCTCTTAACTATAGGGGTTACTGGTGGATGGGGGGATGGGTTGAATAGGTGATGGGGATTAAGGAGTGCACTTGTCATGATTTACACAGGGTGGTGGATGGAACTGTTGAATTAGTAGATTGTACATCTGAAATTAATATATAACATTGTATGCTAACTAGCTGGAATTAAAATTAAAAATTAAAAAAAGTATTTTGACATATTTAGAAGTTTTCAGTAATATTTTTTTGAAAGAAGAGTGTAAAGAGAATCTTGCTTCTTCTAACTCTTCAACTTTTTTACAATCCACATTTGTCTCTTCTAAGTTACATTATTTGAAACCAAATTCTATTCCTTCTTCTTCTTATGTCATTCACAAAACAATGTTATGAAGTACCATAAAAGCAAACTAGCTTGAACAACAAAATATTAAAACATAATGAAACTAGGATATTCTAAGTTCTAGAACAAAAGGCAAAATCAATATCTCTATTAAGAAAAGGAATCTCACAGGGACGCCTGGGCGGCTCGGTCGGTTGGGCGTCTGCCTTCGGCTCAGGTCATGGTCCCAGGGTCCTGGGATCGAGTCCCGCGTCGGGCTCCCTGCTCTGCAGGGAGCCTGCTTCTCCCTCTGCCTCTGTCTCTCTCTCTGTCTTTCATGAATAAATGAATAAAATCTTAAAAAAAAAAAAAAAAGAAAAGGAATCTCACAAATTTTAGTCTTGCTGCTGGGGCCCCTTATCCAATAGGCAGAAGCATAATGTTTAAGAGAGAATAAATCAAGTTGAGCTTGGTGTTTCTCTGATTTTAATGGTTTGTGTTTAACTTTTAAGAGCAAAGTCTCCCAATGGTTGTTTAAATTACTGTGGTAGGATTAATAGGCCTAGTCTTGCAGCAAAAGCAGCATTTTCTGCTTCTGAAATGTACAAATTTCACATGATGATGCCAGGATACATCAAAATTTTACCTGTTCAGTAACAGCTTCATTTTTAAGGTTCCAGAGTACATCAGCTAAAATGATACACATCTGCACATAAATATTGGAAGGGTTGAAGAAGGCAACATGATTTTTGCATTGCAGAGACTAGACACAATGGATTTCTATGTTGTATGTGTCCTATGTTTGTGGTTCTAAAACAAACCCAATTTATAGGATATGTTATAAACATGTTGCTCCTCACAATACTCAGTTAACATTTTATTTATTTATTTAAAAAGATTTTATTTATTTATTTGAGAGAGAGAATGAGATAGAGAGCATGGGAGGGGGGAGGGTCAGAGAGAGAGGCAGACTCCCTGCTGAGCAGGGAGCCCGACGTGGGACTCAATCCGGGGACTCCAGGATCATGACCTGAGCCGAAGGCAGTCGCTTAACCAACTGAGCCACCCAGGCACCCAACATTTTATTTTTATTAAAATACTGAAAAATATCTATTTGACTATTTAGATTGTTTCATTTTGACCATATATTTTGGTGTGTATAAAATGCTATTTAAGTAACTGAGAGTTTTTTCCTAAAAATTTGCCGAAAATTCAACCTTCTGTAATTAAAAATAAATCTTTGAGCTCAACACAGCAGTTATTTTCCCATAAACTTTATTGAAAGTGATAGAAATGGATAAAATTTAACCATGAATTGTGCCTATTTCCTATGAAATATCAAGTTTCCGTTTCATTAAATTTGGGGAGTTTTTTTAGGAAATAATATGATACTGAAAGAAAGGAAATAAAATTCTTAGAAAGATCTCAAAAGATATTAATAGATGAGATTTGAATAAGACTGATCAAATACTGGAATGGACGCTTTCTTTCTTTCTTTTTTTTTTTGATTGCCTACATTGTCTGGAAACTGTTCAGTATAACAAAGGGTTTTATGGATGAAAGACTGGTATGAAGAAACATGAATGTCAACTCAGGCTCTAAAAGACTGTCTGCTAATGAAATATTCTAAAGGTCATTTTCAAGGTGGTTGAAAGTTCTCACTGATGTGCACCAATGCCTTTGATAAAAAAATTATAGATATCAAATAATTACATAAGTGTTGGCTCTGGGACAGAGAAAATAAGGTTAGCTCATGTGCACCCAAATATTATGGAGAGGTTTGTGTATCATATTTTATTTCCATGGGTGAAAATTACCAGGCACCTGATAACATTACCTTGGTAGTAAATTTCTTACTTTTTACATGTGAAAAATGCCTTTTTCTGCTATCTAGGTTATGCTAACTAACTTTGATCTATGATTTACTACCTTAATGGTTAGCTCTTTATGTGCAAAGTGTAGAAAGGAGATGATTATCTTTAAAAATTGAACTTTCCCAAAACATCCTTGAGTGAACTTTCCTGATAAATGCAAGAAGTAATGACTTTTCCCCAAAGGTCCACTGATCCAATCTATTAATATACATACCTCCCCATGACACCTTCTTATCCTCTGTACTACAGTATGCATTTTGTCTTAGGATATATATGTATATATATATATATATATATATACATATATATATATATGAAATATACCTTTATATGGGTTTGTAATTGGATGGAATTTTGCATTCACATGTCCTTGGAATCTGTCTGCATCAGTTTTCTGTGACTTTGATTTTAATCATGCAAGTATGATGAGGACTCTTTTTCCGGAGTGTCTGTCATGGTGCCCCATACTGAGAGGCCCTTAATTAGGGTAACAGTGGTTCTGTGACATGACCAAATTAATGGATGCATGGTTCATTAGGCTTTTTAAACACTTTAAACACTCTGTATCAGATTGGCTGTGGGATGTCTACTTTCTGCCGCTATCACAATCCCAGATGACTGACTGAATCTCAGTGGTTTGACAACAGTATTTTTTTTGTTTTGTTTTGTTTTTTTATTCTTATGTTAATCCCCTACATTACATCATTAGTTTTAGATGTAGTGTTCCATGATTCATTATTTGTGCATAACAGCCAGTGCTCCATGCAGAATGTGCCCTCCTCAATACCCACCACCAGGCTAACCCATCCTCCCACCCCCCTCCCCTCTAGAACCCTCAGTTTGTTTTTCAGAGGCCATCATCTCTCATGGTTCGTCTACCCCTCCGATTTCCCCCCCTTCATTCTTCCCCTCCTGCTACCTTCTTCTTCTTCTTTTTTTCTTTTTTCTTAACATATATTGCATTATTTGTTTCATAGGTACAGATCTGAGAGTCAACAGTCTTGCACAATTCACAGCGCTTACCAGAGCACATACCCTCCCCAGTGTCTATCACCCAGTCACCCCATCCCTCCCACCCCACCCCCCACTCCAGCAACTCTCAGTTTGTTTCCTGCGATTAAGAATTCCTCATATCAGTGAGATCATATGATACATGTCTTTCTCTGTTTGACTTATTTCGCTCAACATAATACCCTCCAGTTCCATCCACGTCGTTGCAAATGGCAAGATCTCATTCCTTTTGATGGCTGCATAATATTCCATTGTATATATATACCACATCTTCTTTGACAACAGTATTAAGATTTGTATGCCTGAGTCTGGGTTGGGCTTGGTTTGTAAAAGGCAACTAATCCCTGGTGGGTAGACTCTATCTCCAGTTCATTTTATATTTTTATAAATGAAATTTTAATACATGCATTGTTGATGGAAACATAAAAAATAATTTTCTGTGATATTTAATGGTCTTTGGGACTGACTTGATCATAGTTTCTCAAGTATGTTATACATTTAAGTATATGTTTTTGCTAGTTTGTAATGCACTTCCCCCTTACACTATACTTTTCAACTTCAAACTCCTCAGCAGTCTAGATTCAAACACAATGCTGTCTTCTCTTTGAAACTCCAACTGAGATTCTTCTAACAAAGGTAATCACTTTGTACAATTCTTAAAGTATTTTTTACATATGGATATGATGACAATTTCTTATCACATTGTAAGTTTCAAGTATTTTTACATGTCTCATACGAGTCAGAGAGATTCTAGAGGTTAGGGGCTAGTACTTTACTCATTTAAAAAAAATCCCCAGGATCAAAAGTAGGCACTCAGTGAATATTAGTTTTTAAAAATTGTTCAAAGGTAAATAAGAGTATGTAAATAGGATCCTTACAGTTAATAAGAAAGCTTGAAAGAAAATGGAGTCCAAGATGTGGTAACATTCAGAAATAGTTTAAAAATGGAGTCACCTTGTGGGGAACTTGGAACCCATGTGCACTGATGGTAAAAATGTAAAATGAAGCCAGTGCTATGGAAAACAGCATAGCAATTCCTTAAAAGATTAAAAACATAATTACTGTATGATTCAGCAATTCCATTCTATGGATATACCTAACAATTGAAAGTAGGGTCTCAAAGAGGTATTTGCACACCAGTGTTCATAACATTATTCATAATCACCAAATGTAGGAAGCATCCCAAATGTCCACTGACAGATAAATGGGTAAACAAAATGTGGTGTATACATGCAATGGAATATTATTCAGTCTTAAAAAGGAAGGAAAATCTGATGCATGCTACAACATGCATGCATGTTGAAGACATTATGTTAAGACACAAAAAGATAAATGCTGTATGATTCCTTTTATATGAAAAGCCTAGAGTAGTCAAATTCCTAGAGATAGAAATAGAAGGGTAGTTGCCAGGGTTTCAGGGGAAGGGGAAATGAGTTGTTTAATATGGGTATAGTGTTTCAGTTTTGCAAGATGAAAAGAATTTTGCATATTGGTTGTGTAACAGTGTGAATGTGCTTCATACTACTGAAATGTACAATTAAAAATAGTTAAGATGGTAAGTTTTATGTTATATATATTTTACCACAACTTAAAATAATTGAAAAAAAATGAAGTCATCTTCATTTTACACATCACAATTATGTCAGAGTAATCTATCATAAAGGTATTTAATATGTATATTTGGGACCAGCTAGTCTAAATAGAGACCATCTGGTTGTTTCAGAGATATCCACATGCAAAGAGAATTTACTGTTTTATAATTTTAATACCAACTCATCAAGATGTATTTATTGCATACTCATATGTTTCATAGCCTTTGGTGGTTGGGAGAGAAGATGAAGATGAATAGCAAGAAGGTGAATACTTGACTACATTCTGAGGGTTTTTATATAAGTGAAGTCATTGCTCATAATACATTAAGGGAATTGACAGAGCTGCTTTGTAAAGTCAGACATTCTGGAATTGTTCTAGAATGAATCCTGACTGAGAATTAATTCAAGAAATTTACTGGTATCTAAAGCCCTGATACCAGTAAAAAAGGAGAATGAGCTTCCCAGCAACATAAATACTTGGCCAGTTGGATCTAGTATAATGATCCTTAAGTGCCCACCTAGGAATTGCTTTAGCAATATATTTTTCCAGAGGAAAAAAGGCCACCTGGAAAATCTAAGTCTTCTCAGCTATTTTTTAGCAGTAATGTAAGTCTTTTTTTTTTTTTTTTTTTAAATATAAGTCTTTTTAGTTAGATCTGTCCAATTTCACTTTCCTACCTCTGAAGCTGTTGGGGATGACCCAGGTTTGTTCATTCCAGAAAAGGACAAGTGGACAGGCGACTACCAACAGTTCAAAAGGAGTTGAATTTAGTCTGGAAATCTCAGAGATTAATTAGGGATTGAGACAACTATCCAGAAGAAAGGTGCGGACCCAAATACCCAAGATTGACAAAATTAGAGGAATTAAGGGGATCAGAGGAGAGACCAATAATTCTAGATAATAACTAGTAGATAACACTTATGGACCACAGACTATATCCCAGGCACTCTTTACTTGTATTAACTCAGTGAATTTTTTCAACAGCTTTATGTGATACTTATATTATTTAACAATGTCTAACCTTGGATTATCCTAAAAGGAGACTCAAAGACAGGAATTTGGGTTTAATCCCAGGGAAATGATCCCAGGTTTTCTATTTTCTTTGAGGGAATGGGTAAGGGAGGAGGGGCACCTGGGTGGTGCAGTCGGTTGAACATCTGACTCTTGGTTTCAGCTCACGTTGTGATCTCAGGGTTGTGAAATCAAGCCCCTCATCTAGCTCTGTGCTCAGTGTGGAGTCTGCTTGGGTTTCTCTTTCCCTTTGCCCGACCCTTCTCAAATAAATAAATCTTAAAAAAAAAAAAAAAAAAGGAAGGGAGGAAAACCAAATAAAGTTCTGTTAATTAGTGGTGTTTGCTGTGGGCAACCAGGGCTCAAATACCACTGGAGTTCGTATAGAACATGCCTCAGAATTGTTCCTCTGAAGGATGGGGAAGCTGGGTATTTTATCCACCAACTTCTATCCCTCATTGGCTAAGAGTTGCTTCTGGGGTATTAATTCCTACCCACTGTCATATTATCATATTCTAACAACAGGGAGATATAGGAAGTAGTCCTCGATATATAAGGAGTTGTAGATGGGGGCGCCTGGGTGGCTCAGTTGGTTAAGCGACTGCCTTCGGCTCAGGTCATGATCCTGGAGTCCCCGGATTGAGTCCCACGTCGGGCTCCCTGCTCAGCAGGGAGTCTGCCTCTCTCTCTGACCCTCCCCCCTCTCATGCTCTCTATCTCATTCTCTCTCTCAAATAAATAAATAAAAAAAAAATCTTTAAAAAAAAAGGAGTTGTAGATGGTGTCAGAGCTATGGCAGCCATCTGCTGCACTGAGTTTGCATATGAGGAACATGGGACACAGTTTTAACATCATGTAATTTGGATTTATTCTACAACTATAGACTGTTGACTGAAGCTAGGATTCTACATTTTGCCTGTGTTTATATGGGTAACTCCTGTACAGCTAAAGTTGATGAAACAGACAAGAATAGAAAGACATCTTACACATGGAATCCATAGGCAACACTGAGACACAGTTCATTTGTTCATTCATTCATTCATTCATTTCTTCTTTCATTCAAAAATTTATGAAATGCCAGTTTTGAGTCCAGTCCTGTTTGCAATGGGGATGGGATAGGGTGAGGGATATAAGAAGAACAATTATGACAAGATTTCTGCTCTCTTGGACCTGACAAGTTACTGGAAAGCGAGACAAAATAAATAAAAAATATAATTTCAAATGACAGTGAATACATTGAATAAAATCAAATTATAATTGTGACTAATTAGAATACCAGTAGTTCTTAGACATAATTGCTAAACAAAAAGGGAACCTACACTTATTACTAGCGTCAGATTCCTGGTATTGATATGATATGGAGTACATGGTAGCACACCAAAGAAATTGTAAACAGTTGCCAGCAGGGCTGGGTACATAGCCGCCCTGATAAGAATGATGAATTGTGATTTTTTTTTTAAAAAGATTTATTTATTTATTTGAGAGAGTGAGAATGAGAGAGAATACATGAGATAGGGGAGGGTCAGAGGGAGAAGCAGACTCCTCGCTGAGCAGGGAGCCCGATGTGGGACTCTTTTATCCCCTATCCTTAACGCAAAATAAATGAAGAAGAAGAAGACTATGCCTTCTCTCTTTCCTTTTTCTAAGTTTTTATTTAAATTCCAGTTAGTTAACATACAGTGTAATATTAGTTTCAGGTGTACAATTTAATGACTCAACACTTAACATACAACACCAGGTGCTCATCAAGACAAGTGCCTTCCTTAATGCATATCACCTATTTCACCCATCCCCCCACTCTGGTAGCCATCAGTTTGTTCTCTATAGTTAAAAGTCTGTTTCTTGGTTTGCCTCCCCTTTCTCTCCCTATGATCATTTGTTTTGTTTCTTAAATTCCACATATGAGTGAAGTCATATGGTATTTGTCTTTCTCTGATTAATTTATTTTGCTTAGCATAATACTCTCTAGCTCCATCTGTGTCATTACAAGTGGCAAGATTTCATTCTTCTTTATGGCTAAGTAATATTCCACTGTCTATATATACACCACATCTTTATCCATTCATTAGTCGATGGACATTTGGGATGTTTCCGTAATTTGGCTATTGTAGATAATGCTATAAACACTGGGGTATGTCCTTTGAATTAGTATTTTTATATTTGGAAAGACTGTATCTTTCTAAAACTAGAAGGAGAAGTATCACATCCTTGGAACTATGTGCTCATATGTCTCCTCCCATGCACATGAACCATGTCAGTACACCATCTCTAGCTCCTAATTCAACACCTGGCCTATACTAGGCATTCAGTACATATATACACATGATTTGTAATTGCTGGAAAGTATTTTATGTTTCCTATTTTATAAATCATGCTTGGAACTGTGGGATTGGCACATAAGATTATAAGATTTTTCGAATGAGAGATTTTTAAAACAACATACACTCTTTGAGTGCCCACTGAGCAAGTAGAAATCATAGGGACTCCTGAGGCTGAAGATTGTTGGTACATTTTGATGACTTATTGAACATTTAAAAATAATTATTTCTCTGGCTATTAGCTAGTCCTTATCTCAATTATAATATTGGTGAACTTGTTTTTATTTATTCATTCACCCAAAGTACATGTAGAGCATCTACTGGTGGTAGATATTTCTGCTGGATGTTGAGGAGATAAAGACTGCATAGTCACCATTCTTACTCCTTCAGGAGTATATTTAATATAAAAAAGGAAATGTGATACAACATCAGTCATACAGTTATAGAATCTCTAGAATGTGCAGTGCTGTCATGTATGGTGATGCAGTCAGGGTCTTATCCTCTCTGAGTTCATAGTCTGGTAGGGAACATGTGCAAAATAACTGTCATGCAAATCACAGCATGCTGACATTTATCACCAACAACTGTTGAATAATGTCAAATGATAAGCTTGGTTGTACATGTAAATGACAGAAATATACACAGCAGATTCTTGCGAGTGCACTAATTTACAGAGATTCTCCATACCTTACTAAGTAATGAGATATAACGTTGAGAGTTTTTTTTTCCTTTTTTCAAACTATTTCCATACAAATTTATTTTCACAAAATATTGAAAAAATTAGCATATCTTTGGGGCGCCTGGGTGGCTCAGTTGTTAAGCGTCTGCCTTCGGCTCAGGTTATGATCCCAGGGTCCTGGGATCGAGCCCCGCATCGGACTCCCTGCTCGGTGGGAAGCCTGCTTCGTCCTCTCCCACTCCCCCTGCTTGTGTTCCCTCTCTTGCTATCTCTCTCTCTGTCAAATAAATAAAATCTTTAAAAAAATAAAAAATAAAATAAAAATAAAAAATTAGCATATCTGTGACCCCACAAATATACTCCCAGGAATGTCTTCCAAAGATATATATGTAAGTGTAGAGACCCAGACACAAAGGCTTATTTTTATTTTTTAATTTTTAAACACTTTTTATTATACTAATAAGCCAACCTACTCCCTCCTCCATCTTTTATAAACTGAATTTGGAAGGCTCGTCATTCAGATTTCCACATGGCTAGCACATATACACCCTCATTCAGATTCAGATTTTATGATTCTTATAGCTTTATTGTAGAACTTAAACACCAACTGCCATATTTAATTGTGTGCATTGTTATTCTTATTTGTCTTTATCTCTCAGTCCCCAAAATGCAAACTCTATGAGAACAGAGGCTTTTCACTCCCAATCTGGGATGAGGTAAATATTGAGCAATGAACACATATTCCATAAATATTTGTTGAATGAATAAATAACAAAAACAAAACAAACAAAATGTTCATCAGTAGATTATTGACCAAATGCATTAGATAACTGTATAATGAAATTCTGTGCAGCCATATCCATATCATTTAAAATGGCATTCTTACAAATATATACAGTTTTTTTTTTAATGTGATAGGTTGTTTATAATAGTAAAAAAAGTATAGTTTGCAAAACAGGCTTTTCACTGTTCAGTATTATTCTCTTTCTCTCCCCATATACATACATATTTTTGTGTTTTTATGTATGTATGAAAAAGAAACAAAAATGTTAATGGTAATTATTTCTGAGTGGAGAGAATTCAGTTTAATTTGTTCTTTGAATGTTTTGTAATATTTTAAATTTATTCTTTGTTCTTTATATTTTTTACAAGTATTTTTTTGTATAAAAGAGTATAAAGTCATAAAGGCACTTTTAGTCGTCAGATAGATTAAGCAATCATATTTGGCATTAAGGATTTTGAGGGTTTTGCTAGTTTGTTTCTCCAGAATGACCCATATTGACTAAGTTTCAAACTTGTCATTGGATTGTTACTGTTGCCTCTAATATCTTTATATAGGTAGCCAGTTATTTAATGCTAAATCCAAGAATTTGGTAGAGTTCCTGTGTGCAAAAATACTTGCAGAGTAATATTACTGTATTGTACAGTATTTTAGCATCCTAAATACACACTTTTAAAATTGACACCTAAGGGGTGTCTGACTGGGTTGGTCAGTAGAGCATGGAAATCTTGATCTCTGGGTTGTGAGCTTGAGCCCCACATTGGGCATAGAGTTGACTTTAAAAATAAAAATAAAAATAAGATTGACACCTAATATATGTTTTCAAACAAATAACAATTTAATGTAAATAGCAAATTTGTCTTCTGACTTTAATGTGGCTTTTGAGTTTTGTTTACTTTCCTCTCCTCTTTGTCACATTTAGTGTAGTGCCCTCACGAAAAGAATCTATTTATCCATTCAGTCCTTTGATAAGCCTGGCATCCTCAGATATATTTACAAGAAAGTTATGGTGCTACTGCTTTGAGAATCTAAGAAGGTAATTTTATGAAAATAATTCTCCATCTAAGTGGCAATCCTCAGGCAATCTCTCAGAATTTCCCCCAATATGGATCAGCCTATGAATTCCCAAGAAAGATTAAAAATACATTTTAAACTTATTTAAACTTTTAAAATCTTAAATTAAATGCTTAACTCTCTTTAAATGTGTGACACCATCCATCACAATTTTATATTTAGACACATAATAATGTATAATCTCAGCTTCTGTCCACTTGTAAAAATGGGAATAGACTTGGAGAAATAAGCAATTTCCCAACAGAAAATTGGAAATTCTGCCAACCAATTCCAGGTGACCTGCCATCAATCAGTGTTAAATTCTCTGGAGCTATTGTTGAAGGGTATTGCTATTAGTGAAGGGCTTCACCTGGTGACTAATGGTATATAACAAATACATTGAAGAACTATAGAAACACCCTGAATCTGTAATTGTCTGGTAACTTTCAGCAGAGACCTTTCCCAGCAATTGAGAAAGTGAGATTTTTATAACCTTCTTGCAGTTCTTTTATTAAAATATCTGTTTTTAGAGAAATAGGTGAAATGATTATGCCATGCAATTAAATTAAATTAGCTGACAAAATATTTCTTTATGACTAAACTGTTTAATGTAGGCATTTGGAAATACATGGTATCATTTAGAATATGTGCAAATGTGACAATTTTTCTGATTCTGAAGTTAAATAAGAAGTCTCAGTAATAAAATCTCCTTGTTTGGTATTATTAAGTAATTATGATTAATGTCTAAAATGTAATGTGTTCCATGGTTATAATTTTCTTGTTTGCTTGAGTGAGTACATTAGGAATTCATTAAAAATGCAAGCTCTTTAGATACCTGCAAACTACAAATGTAGTGAGGACTTTGCTGGAGGTTAGGAAGCATTTTTCAATAAGAAGCCATGAGTGGGGTGAACCAACAGCTGGCAGGTAACTATGATGGATTTCTAGTACTGAAATGCAGGGATAGACAAATGGGTTTGTTCACTGATGTCAAAAATCAAATCCATTCTGATGTAAAAATCTAATTGCAAGGCATCCCTGCCATTCCTCCAACTCTTAACTGTAAGCTGAAGCAGGTAAGATCAAAAACTCACAAAAGTGGCTAATACTGATGAGTAAGCCATGGATATACAAAGGCAGCTAAGAATTTGATGTCTTCAAAAAGTAGTTTGTCTTAGGGTAGTGAAAATAGTAAAATCAATCAGTTGATTGCTTGATCAGTCATTCCAGAACTCCTGGAGCATGTGCCTCACCAGTTGGTTGTAAAGGGTAGATAAAATGAAGTACATAAAACACCAAATCTTGTGTTTGTTCTATCTGGAAAGTGTCCTTTAAAGCGTTGCCCCATAGTGAGTTGTGTGGCGATCAGTCAGTTGGCTAGGATGAAGTGATGCAATGAAGAACAACCTCCATCCCCTGGGGAGGTTGAGAAAGTTGAGCTCTGGTGTCACTTCCTCTTTTTTAAGGACCATAATCCCATCATGAGGGCCCGACCCTCATGACCTCATCTAAATCTAATTACCTCCCCAAAGCTCCACCTCCTAATGCCATCATATTGAGAGTTAGGGCTTCAGCCTAAGAATTTTGAGGCCATAAACATTCAGTCCATGCCAGGGGTTATGAGAGCATATCCTTAAAGCCTATAAATCATGACAGGTCTGCAAGGGCGAACTTCCAGAATAATAGGACCAGGATATCCATTTCTACCATTTCATAACTTGAGAGATTGACTAGGCAACAAAAAGATCTTGATACAAGACTTGGTAACATGGGATCTGTTATCATAGACAGTGTGCCATAGTGAAAAGGTGATTGGATAGGACTCAGATTTGCTGTACAGCCCTAACCATTGTCTGCCTGTGGACACGTCTGTTCAGTTCTCTAAAGCTAGGTTTCCTTATCTGAAAAATAGAAGTCATAAAATTTTTGCTGAACTCAGAGGAAGGTTACAAGAACACAAGTGTATAATGTATATGAAAGTTGGGCCAAATGATGGGCAAATGGAAGGAATTATTATCATCTGTATTAATTTCCTATGGCAGCTATAACAAATCACTACAAACTTTTAGCTTAACACAAATTTATTATCTTACATTCTGGAGGTCAGAAATCCAAAATTAGTCTTATGGGGCTAAACTTAAGGTGTAAGTAAGGCTATGTTCCTTTGGGAGTCTCTAGGGAAGAAGCCATTTCTTGCCCTTTCCCAAGTTGAGAGGGGCTGCCCATATTCCTTGGCTTGTAGCCCTGTGTCACTCTAAACTCTGCTGCTGTCATCTTGCCTTCTCTGACTCTTCTACTCCTCCCTCCCCCTCATCCTTTTTTATAGTGGTGAAAAACACACAACATAAAATTTCCATATTACCATCTTTAATTGTGCACTCCAGTAGTGTTATCTATGTGTATATTTGTTTTGCATCAGGACTCTAGAACGTTTTCATCTTGGAACAGTGAAACTATACACATTGAATAACAACTCCTTTTTCCTATTGCCCTGTCTCAGTCTTATGAGGACGGTTGTGATTATATTGGGCCCATCTAGATAATCTAGGATAATCTTCTCACCTCAAAATCCTTAATTATACCTGTAAACTTCTTTTATACTCACCAGGCTCCAAAAATTAGGATGTGTGGACATCTTTGGGAAGCAATTATTCTGTTTACCATGTTATTTGATAAGACAGTTCAGTTAGTTAATATAAGCAGCTTAGAAAAGGAATCAAAAATTACCAGAAATGTTCAAGGGAGTGAACTTACTCTGTATAACTGTATTTTCTTTTCTCCAGTGAAATTGTATTTTGGGAAAATGGAATTAGATACATTAATGGATGGTAGAGTCATATGGATCAATTAAGAATATGATTTAGGGTTTCTTTCAATTGTCATTAAAAATAAAATGGTTTGTCTTAATTTTTAAAAAATTCCCTAAAAAGTGCCTGAAGATGAATGATTTTTTATATGTTCTTAGGCTATGGCACATGTTTCTTAGTGAGATGGGGGAATGAAGAAATAATGAGGCTCGTCTTCTTCTGAATGCTAATTCCACCTTTTTCCCCCCCTGTCTTTGATATTAACAAGCCATATGTTCAGGTCTATGACTAAGAGACCAGCCTTATACAAGTATTCAGGAGAGAAGCCTTCTGTGAGCTTATAGGGATTAGAGAAACGAGGTCCATTTTGACTTCTTGAATTTTAGAGCTAGGGGCAACTGTGTAATTTGAGGTGCTTCTAGTATTGTCTCCCAGACTTGCTGAGTGATAAGACAGCCTACCAGATAAGACAGTCTACCAGCAATTTATTCTAAGAGACTGTTGCAAGATCTCCTCCAATGAGAACAGAGAAAGAGTATAACAGCAGTTACCTCTTTTGGGGTGTAGTCATAAGCATGTTCAGTATATGTTCTTTGAGGACATAGACATTTTGGCTGACCTTGGTACTCCCCCAGGGACTTTATCAGGAGGCATACTGTCATGCATTATGCTTGAGAACAGAGGATGAGTGATCCATGCTGAACCTTCAAAATGTCCCCTAAAGATTAAATTCACTGGGAACCCAGCAGGAGAAGGTGGAATAAGACTAGATAATGGAACTTCCCAGTGTTTAGGTTTGGCTTCACATTTGGACTAAATGGAAAGAAGGCAGCCTTCAAACTCTGGAGCCTCCAAAATGAAAAAAGCAAGAATTAAGCATGGTGGGAGGTAGGACGATCCCCCATTTTTGGATTCTCCAGAAGTTACCTCATCGATTAGTTTTTATATGGGCAGTACATGAAGCTCTTCAATTGCTGGACCCAGATTTGAGTTCCGTTGACCACTATCACCATTGGAAGTCTGATCTCTTAGTTCTAAACCTGCCCCTCCCATGTCCCCTGTGACTCCTCTACTCATGTCTATCCTTCTGAGTATAACCATATAACCCACTGTATCTTTGATCACCATTCATCTGCTAACTAGGTTTCCAACCAGGACTGTCTAGAATATACTTTCTCCTTCCATTATCCTACAGATTTATAATTATCCTTTAAAATTTGGTGCACATGTGATTTCCTTCAGAAAGGCTTTCCTAAAGCCCAGTATGATATAAGTCATAATCTCCATCCATAAGGAGTGTGACTTATCCCTTTTTATATTAGAGCCACTACATAACATAGGGTCCAGCACATAATAGGTGCTTAATGAATATGTAAGTGAAGGAATGAATAAATGAATGCATAAGAGCTCTTCCAGCCCAAGGCTGTGCTGCTAAAACATAACTGTATAACTCTCTTTAGAATCATGCCTGTTACCAGAAGATGAAACTTTATGAAAACAGAGAAACTTATCACTTTTCATATTTGATTCACTCATAATTTTACCTAATTTAGAGAAGCCACAGATACACATGTTGGCAGTTACAAACTTTTCTTAAAAATAAAGACTATACCATCTGGTTTTTGAGAGCAATAGTCAAGTGAGATGTTTATTTTGAGAAGTGATACTACCCATTAATTCTATCAGTGACTATCCTGCATTGGGTCTTTGTGTGTCAGGTGTTATGCTAAGTGCATTTGTACAGAATTTAATTCATAGAACCATTTGCTTTCATGTGCAGAAGAGGAAATAGGACTAGAGAAGAGAAGGGCTTATTCTGTGTTTTAGAACTAGCACATGCCTTAGCTGAGGATCTAAATCTGACTGCTCCTACTCTAGAAGCGATGCTTTTAGCCATTATGAGGTCGTGTCAGATTGGGTCATCTGAAAAGTCTAAAATGCTCTGGTCATATTTTTCAATTATGATATGCACTTAGAATCTCTATAGCAACAATAGGAAAAAAGAAGCCCACTGTAATAAATAGCTAATAGGGACAGGATTGTCCAGAAATTAAGGAAAATTTGTACTATATAGTTTTGTAAAATGTGAAGCCCTCTTGTTCTAAGGGAATGACTAGTTCAATGAGAGAAAAGGGACCATATCAGACTTCCCATTGCCTAGAATTTGCCTGGTTGTCATGCCATTTCATATCACGCCCCAGGTTCACCACATTGCAGCTGTATTAATTTCTTTCCTGATCTTTGAATTTTTCAGCTATTTCTGTCTCTGGGCCCTTGCATTTACTTCCCCCACTTTCTGGAACTCTTGTCTTATAGCTCTTTGAATAACTGGATTACTGGATTTGTACATGGAGCATACTATACAGCCAGTAAATACTTTCTGAACAAAGGAAAGAAACAGGCAGATGAGTTGTTGACCTCTTGAGCATTGGTTTTATACTGATTTACCTCTAGGTCTCTTTCTCCTTTACTGTACTTTGAGATATTATTGATGGTAAGCATGTGCTTAAAAAAAGTTTTTTTTACATCCCCAGAAGAGGGAGAAGGGAAGTAAGCAAATGTTAATTATTTGATGTACCAGATTCTTATATATAATTGCCCCTTCAATCCTCAAAACATCTCTTTGCAGTAGTTTGCAGACATGAAATTTGAGGCTCAGAGAAGTTAATGGTGTAGTCAAAATTGTTCAAATATAGAACGAGCCTTATATAACCCAGGTGTAGTGGCGCCTGGGTGGCTCAGTCGGTTAAACATCTGACTCTTGATTTCAGCTCAGGTCATGATCTCATTTTGGTGAGATAGAGCTCTGCATGGGGCTGCATGCTCAGTGTGGAGTTGCTTGAGATTCTTTCTCTCACTCCCTCTGCCCCTCCCCGTGCTCACATTGGCTCTCTCTCAAAATAACTAAATTAAAAAAAAATCTTAAAAAACAAAATCCAGGTCTATCTGATTCCAGAGACCATTTTCTTTCTTTCTTTCTTTTTTTTTTTTTTAAGATTTTATTTATTTATTTGAGAGAGAGAATGAGATAGAGAGAGAGAGCATGAGAAGGGGGAGGGTCAGAGGGAGAAGCAGACTCCCCGCCGAGCAGGGAGTCTGATGTGGGATTCGATCCCGGGACTCCAGGATCATGACCTGAGCCAAAGGCAGTGGCTTAACCAACTGAGCCACCCAGGTGCCCTCAGAGACCATTTTCTTCCCATGATACCAGAGTGACTTGCATGGATGAAATAATTAAAACATTTATTGTGAAAGAGAAGCAGTGAAGAAATAGGGACTCACTTTGGGATATTAAGAAAAATGTTTACATAGATAGAACTCTTGGGTTTCCTCCATTTAGTGCATGCCCTTCCTTGTCCTGGGGTCATTGGATTAGCTATCTGGCTAATCTGTCTTGCTAGACTATTGAGAGAATAAGAGTCTGAGTGGTATTTTAATAGTAGTTTAATAGTAACAGACAAAGCAATATTACAGCTTTTCTCTACTAGTAAAGTTAGAGGAACAGGAATTAGGATATAGAAGCAGGAACATTGGTCAATGATACATTTCAGAATGGACCTCAGGTATCACGGGTTGATGCTTTAAAAAGGAAAACCAGAAACTGAGGGTAGGGAACATTGCATGGAAACCTCTTCTGCTCTCACATGCCATTTTGGGCTAGATCATATGGAGAATCACCTCTATCTTCTCATTGAGCACTGAATCATATCCAGTGTGTGATCTTTTTTTTTTTTTTTTTTTAGATTTTATTTATTTGAGAGAGAGAGAATGAGAGAGAGTGAGCATGGGAGGGGAGGGTCAGAGGAAGAAGCAGACTCCCCGCTGAGCAGGGAGCCTGATGCAGGACTTGATCCCGGGACTTCAGGATCATGACCCGAGCTGAAGGCAGTCACTTAACCAACTGAGCCACCCAGGCGCCCTTTTTTTTTAAATTTATTTTATTTATTTTTTATTTTTTATTTTTTTAAAGATTTTATTTATTTATTTGAGACAGAGAGAATGAGAGAGAGAGAGCACATGAGAGGGGGGAGGGTCAGAGGCAGAAGCAGGCTCCCTGCCGAGCAGGGAGCCTGATGCGGGACTCGATCCCGGGACTCCAGGATCATGACCTGAGCCGAAGGCAGTCGCTTAACCAACTGAGCCACCCAGGCGCCCCAGGCGCCCTTTTTTTTAAAAAATTTTATTTATTTGAGAGAGCATGAGCAGGAGTGGGGGGAGATGGGGGAGGGGCAGAAGGAAAGGGACAAGCAGGGCACCCCTCCCCCACCTGCAGGGAGCCCAATTCAGCGCTGGGTTCCAGGACCCTGGGATCATGACCTGAGCCACCGAAGGTAGAAGCTTAACCAACTGAGCCACCCAGGTGCCATCAAGTGTGCTATCTTTGAACCTTAGCTGGTAGTAGTGTGTGGGGGGACTAGAAGCATGGATTTTGGAGTCACGCAGACAGGAACTTAATTCCTAGGCAAGTCTTCTAGTTACTGACTGACTGACACTTAGGTCTTTAAACTGTTTTGGCCTCACTTTCTTAAAAAAGAAACGAAGAGAATCAACCCTAGGGTTGTGTGGATTAACTTCAGTAGTGCTGCAAAAAATGCTTTGTACAGAAAAAGTGTGAGCTATTGTTATATTTAATAATAATATTAATATTAACAAATGTAATCCATCCTAATGCTAAAGATATTAGAAATAGTAATGGTGCATTATTTTGTATATAACATCTAATCATTAAATAGAATTACTTGTGATTTGTTTTTTATGAAGTGGTAAAGTTCATAAAAAAGATGCTTTACTTGAATTGTATATCATTTATGTACTTAATCTTAAAACAAGACATTATTCCTTCAATAGATATTTAGTGCAGTTATGGATTATGCTGTCTTCCTTCATTTGTTTGAGTAATTACTTTATAACTGAGACTTACAGAAACTTGATTAAAAATCACCAATAATACTGTTTCTTTTCTGCTTTTCATGTTATTTAGTAAGGTGTGAAAAACAATTATATCTATTAATAAAAAGCTGACTATTTAAGCAGCTGAGCAGTCAGTATTGTTACTTTTTTTTTTTCTTCCCTGGATTTTCAAGATAATCAATGGCCATTTTTGTAACAGTGAATAACTGAGCTCTCCTTTGGGAACCTGAAAATGGAAAAATAGAAGAAAAAGGAAAAGGACCTTAAAAATTCAGAGTCACCAATACTGGTTCTGCATACTAATCTCACACTTTGCCCGAGGGCATGACAATTCTCTCCCAGTCTGGATCATGATTCCCAACCCCGTGGCTCTCAAAGAGTTGGAGATCAGAATCAAACAACATCTATGCTAATAATACTTTTAAGGCATTTAAGGAAACCATTTATCAGGATCAAGGTGTTTCTAAAGTGGTGTTTGGCAGCGGAGACATAGAACAAATTAGAGATCTGTTCTAATGACAAAGAAGAATGAGGTTAAGTTAATCAAATAATTTGCCAAACTTTTGCTTTGGTAAAAAAATTAAACAGTCTGGAAATTAGATGAAGGGTCTGTGTAGAGCTGGGGTCTATATGACCACTGAAAAAGTGTTTCAGAAAGGAATAATGTATAGCCCCATAGAACACTGAATTCCCTTGAAGGTTTCCCTCTTTTGTGGTGAAAGCATAAAAGTAAGAGCAAGGTAGTGATTTTTTCTCAAAATGATTTTTGCTTCATTTGAAAGGTACACATTCTGAGATGGTATCATCTCTATCTACTTACCAACCTATGTCTGATCTCCATCATCATCTTGCCTATCTCCATCATCATCTATCTATCCATCTCAAAATATTGAGGCAGATCAACATCATTCTCATTTAACTTTGCAATTTAATTGGTTCTTGAAATTCCAATTTTGGGTGCCAGTGACAGAGAGTCAAGACTCTAAGGATTACCTTCTAGTTCCAGGCCTACTGTTAATTGGCTGGATAATCTTCTTAGTCACCTTCTCCAGCTAAAACTCAGTTTCTCAGCAGAGATTTATTACAGTGATATAGATAATTTGGCCCAGTGCTACACAAAGTGTGGTCTGAGAACCAGCAGCATCAGTATTACTTGGGAGCTTGTTAAAAATGCAAAATCTCAGGCTCCATCCCAGACTTACTGAGTTAGAAATTCTGGTAGTGGGAACCAGAAATATGTATTTTAACAAGTCCTCTAAGTGATTTTGACATACTCTAAAGATTGTGAACTAGTACTAATTTATCCTATGGAGATGGTGTTCTTGGTTATAGATGATTTACAGTCAAGATTACTTAATTGTAAATTTCACTCTTGTTAGAGGGTGTTGTCTACTGAGAGCTATTAACACTTTCTCACTTGGTAACCATAATAGTTGAGGGAGTGAATAACTCTTCACGAGTCAGATTCCTTGGCACCTTCCGTTTGGAGGCTCTAGGAGATGAAACATTTCTACTTAGGAGAGCACTCATTGTTTTGCCCCAAAGACTCAGTAGTTTGTCTTGCTGAGAAGAAAAAACTTGGTGAAAGGAGATAGTATGGTAAAATGGGTAAGAATGCAGGTTTTGGAGTTACTTTCTATTGGGTCCTAATCTTATACAAGATTAACAATGGCTTCCCTTATTAATCCCCTAGGGTCTTTGTAAATGATGATAATTGTAAGGTTCTGTTAAAATTAAATGAGGGCGGGGCACCTGGGTGGCTCAGATGGTTAAGCATCTGCCTTTGGCTCAGGTCATGATCTCAGGTCCTGGGATCGAGCCCCACGTTGGGCTCCCTGCTCAGCAGGGAGTCTGCTTCTCCCTCTACCCTTCCCCCTTCCTTCTCTCTCTCTCTCTCAAATGAATAAATTAAAAAAAAAAACATTAAATGAGGGGGCACCTGGGTGGCTCAGTCAGTTAAACGTCTGCCTTCGGTTCAGATCATGATCCCAGGCCCTCGGATTGAGCCCCATGTAGGGCTCCCCACTCAGCGGGGAGTCTGCTTCTCCCTCTCCCTCCTACCCTACCCCCTGTTTGTTCTCTCTCTCTCTCAAATGAATAAATAAAAAATCTTAAAAAAAAAGATTAAATGAAATAATGCATGCAGAAAACTTATCCCTGATCCTGGCACAAGTGAGTGAGTGCTAGATCCACATTGCATATTTTTGGAGATTAATAATAATAAATTAATAATTTACCTTCAGGAATAAAAGAGCAAAAAGGCATTGGGACATATATCCAACCCATTGATCCAGAAATTTTATTTCTGTTTATTTACCAATGAGAAATACAAAATATGCCCACTGAGCACAATTTTCATCATAGCTTTATTCATAAAAGCCTAAAATCGGAAACAACTCAAATGTCCATGAACAAATGACTGGACATACAAAATGTGGTATTTTCTCACAATAGAACACTAGTCAGCAATAAAAAGAAATGAACTTCTGATGTACACAACATAGATAAATCTCAAAACATTCTGTTGAGCGAAAGAAGTCAGACATGAACATTGCCTATTGTAAATGCTGTATATGAGTTTCTGGAACAGACAAAACTAAGCTAATGTGAGGAGCTGTAGTTGTCTTTGGGGGGAAAGTTGACTAGAAAGGTGCACTGGGAACTTTGGGGGTGATGGGATGGTACTTGTGAAGATGTATATTTTGTCACAACATAATATGTCAAAATGTACACTTAAAATATGAACATTTATTGTTATGTAAATTAAAACTCAGTGAAAAAAAAGACAGCCCAAGAAAATGCACTATATATGCTAGTTACCATCTCAGAAGTTCATGAGAGATCATGGTCTATAAGAACTTTGTAAGATTTCATAAACTTTAGGAATTCTCCATTGTTTCCTCATAGCAATTCCCCATGATGAGTAGCAATCCAACTCCAAAGTGCAAAATAAATCAATAACATCATTTAGAGCAGAAAGAAGCCAGAGATGCTGGGCTGAATCCAAATCTACTTTATGAGAAGATTGCCCATTAGCCACCATTTACTGCCTTTGAACTCCCAAGGAGAAATGTTGTTTTGCTTCCAAATTCTCTTAGAAATACTTTGTTAAAATTAAGAATAATTTGCCTTGAATCTAGTCTCATTACTACCCAAGCATCTATTGCCACTAAGCTTATCATATTGAGTACATTCATTCAGCAAGCAGTCAGCATGCATTAATTGAATACCTACTTCCTGCCCAGTAGGGCCTTTAAAGAGGTGAAAAATAGGTGTTAACATGACATTTTAGAGCTAGGCAATCTGTGTGGTTAAAGAAGCTTTTATACAGGTGGAAATTGCAACAGAGAGGGCAGTTGGCTTATTCAAGTTCACTTTTGCACTCCTGGGCCTAAATCTCCTCAATGCCAGTCGAAGAATCTTCTCATGGAATCCCGTTGGTTTTAGAGGATTTATAATCTGTTTGTGATATTCCTGCAAGCACAAGCCAGAGATTAACTAGAACATAAACAAGGAGACAGGAAAAGAGGGAAAAGAGATTTAATGTTTGATCATCTACCATGTGCCAGATAATTTTCTGTGTTTTATTTCTCTTAACTACCCAAGAAATGGATGTTTTCATTTCCGTATCATAGTTGAGAAATCTGAGGCTCAGATGGTTACCTAAGGTTTTAATGGTGGAAAGTGAGAGAACCCAGGTATGTCAGGCTCAAAATCTTTACATGATACGAAGTTGGAACATTATAATACTCAACAGAACAAATGAATCAATTACCTTTCTTGTTTTCAGTAAGGAAAATGGAATTTCAAAGCCACTTTGGGATACCCAGTGTGGACTGGGAATTTGCATGTTCCCTAATGACAGAGAAGACATGATGTGAGATAGGAGGATTTATCTGGCTTTTTTTTTTTTTTTTTTTTTGCTTTCACTATTAGTGAAATAGAACTTCTAATCAAACATTTAATACTTTCTTTTTTGCCACTCAGTAAAAGGCTTTTTATTTCAGTTCGCCTCCTAGGTGTTCTGTGTCAGGCAATTACTCTACCAGAAGGTTTTCAAAGTCTAAGAAATTAAAGGGGGTGGTTCTTAAAGCAACACTGTCTTGAAAGCATAATTGCAGTTAAGTAGTAACAAACCTGAGCGCACAAATTGGGTTTTCTTCTTTTCTCAGCACCCAGGCTCCTTCTATTAGTGTGAGTTCCCAATGTATCAGAAAGGAAACCAGAACCCCACATTCAGATCAGTCACCTCTATGATCCAGAAATGAGAGCATGCTGCCTAACTGTATCATATTAGGTTTGCAGAAAATTACCCACCCCCTTTTTTTGTTTAGTTATTTTCTTAGTTTATTGTATTTTTATAGATGATAGATTACTTGAAGCTCCAGTGTGAAAAAGGACCGAGATAGAGCCCTGGAGGTACTTAGGAGGGAACTCTCGGGCAGAATATAGTGGGATTGCATTAATTCTGCTGGAATCTAGGATTTCCAAGGATATTCAGACCCACCAGCCTGACCAACCACAAGATAGCACAGCTTTCATCATGTGAGGAATCTGCTCATGGCATGGCTCATGAAGCCTACCTGAATGAGTCATTTTCTTTCTTTATTTTTAAAAATTTATTTAAATTCAATTTAGTTAACATATAGTGTATTATTAGTTTCAGGGGTAGAATTTAGTGATTCATCACTTACATATAATACCTGGTGCTCATCACAAGTGCCCTCCTTAATGCTCATCGCCCAATTACCCCACCCCCCCACCCACCTCCCCTCTAGCAATCCTCAGTTTGTTTCCTATAGTTAAGAATCTTTGGGGCACCTGGGTGGCTCAGCCGGTTAAGTGTCTGCCTTCGGCTCAGGTCATGATCCCTTTTATGGTTTGCCTCCCTCTTGGTTTTTATCTTATTTTATTTTTCCTTCCCTTCCCCTAAGTTCATCCGTTCTGTTTCTTAAATTCCACATATGAGTGAAATAATATAGTATTTGTCTTTCTCTGACTGGCATATTTTGCTTAGCATAATACCCTCTAGTTCCATCCATGTCATTGCAAATGGCAAGATTTCATTCTTTTTGATGGCTGAGTAATATTCCATTATGTATATATACACCACATCTTCTTTATCTACTCATCTGTCAATGGATATCTGAGCTCTTTCCATATTTTGGTTATTGTGGATATTGCTGCTATAAACATTGGGGTGCAGGTGCCCCTTCGAATCACTATATTTATATCCTTTGGTTAAATACCTAGTAGTGCAATTGTTGGGTCATAGGGTAGTTCTATTTTTCAATTTTTTTTTTTAAAGATTTTTATTTATTTATTTGACAGAGAGACACAGCGAGAGAGGGAACACAAGCAGGGGGAGCGGGAGAGGGAGAAGCAGGCTTCCCGCAGAGCAGGGAGCCCGATGTGGGGCTCGATCCCAGGGCCCTGGGATCATGACCTGAGCCGAAGGCAGACGCTTAACGACTGAGCCACACAGGCGCCCCTCTATTTTTCAATTTTTGAGGAACCTCCAGAGTGGCTGCGCCAGTTTGCATTCCTACCAAGAGTGTAAGAGGGTTCCCCTTTCTCCGCACCCTCACCAACACCTGTTGTTTCCTGAGTTGTTAATTTTAGCCATTCTGACTGGTTTGAGGTGGTATCTCATTGTGGTTTTGATGTGTATTTCCCTGATGCTGAGTGATGTTGAGCATTTTTTCATACGTCTATTGGCTATTTGTATGTCTTCTTTGGAGAAATATCTGTTCATGTCTTCTGTCCATTTCTTGACTGGATTTTTTTGGTTTTTGGGTGTTGTGTTTGATAAGTTCTTTATAGATTTTGGATACTAGCCTTCATTTGTGAATATCTTCTCTCCTGAATGAGTAATTTTAAATATGGTGGCAGGCAGAATTCTGAGGATATCCCCCAAGATGTCTATCCTCTGGTTATTCAATTAAATGCTAATCTAGGTACTGCTGTGAAGGGGTTTTATAAGTAGAATTAAGATTACTAATCAGCTGATCTTGAAATAGAAAGATTATCATGGAGTATCAGTAAGCACATGAGCCCTTAAAAGTAAATAGAAGAGGAATTCAGAAGAGCCAGTCAGAGAGATGTTGTGGAAGAAGAGGAGGCAGAAGAGATGGATAGTTGTTAGAAGAATTTTTCTCAACTTTGCTGGTTCTGACATACTGGGGGCCACATGCAAGGACTGGAGAAAGGCCTCTAGGATCTAAGGATGGTCTCCAGTTGACAGCCACCAAGAAAACAGCACCTCAGATCTACAATTGAATGGAACTGAATTCAGTTAACAACCGGTAAACCTGGAAACAAATTCTCTCCTAGAGCCTCCAGAAGGGAACACAGCCCTGCCAACACCTTGATTCTGGTCTTCTGAGACTTTAAGCAGAGCAACCTGCTGAGCCCACCAGATTTCTGTTCTATAGAACCATGATATAATAAATAGGTGTTGTTTTAAGCCACTAAATTTGTGGTAATTTGTTATGGCAACAATAGAAAGTTAATACAAATCTCTTATGATGGGGACTGAAGAATTTCCCTGTTGTATTTTCAACCTGACTTCTTCAGGTTTTAGGATGAGACTCTTTTGGCGCAACTGATAACTTTTCAGATTCTAATTAAGAACATCATTTTGTTGTTGTTGTTTAAGGATGGAGGGAGTAAGAAAATGCACATTGAGCCAAAATTTCATTTGGGTAGAATTAAAACTGTGATTAGGTTCTCTTCTCCACTATAGTTTCCATCCAGTAGACTCTCGAGGTTAGTTTTCCAAGTCCGGACAATGGGTCCTTCTAGAGGTTTTAGCATATTGTTATTCAACTGATTCAATACAGTGGTAAAAAGAAATTGTATTAGATTCCTAGTGTGGTTGTAACAAATTACCTCAAAATGAGTGGCTTAAAACAACAGAAATTCCTGTGTCTTATTCTAGTTCTGGAGGCTAGAAGTCTGAAATCAAGGTGTTGGTAGTTCTATTTCTGTCTCCAAGGACGTTAGGGGTCTTCCTTCCTTGTCCCTTCCTAGTTTCTGGTGGTTGCCTGCAATCTTGGCATTCCTTGGTTTGTAGATGCATCACTTTAGCCTTTGTCCCCATTGCTATATGACGTTCTCTCTGTGTGTCTTCACATGACGTTCTCCTCTCTATGTGTTTGTGTCCGAATTTCCTTCTTATAAATACATCAGTCCCTAGGAGCCACCCTAATACATACAACCTCACCTTAACTTGACAGACTACATCTGCCAAGACCCTGTTTCCAAATAAGGTCAGATTCTGGGATTCTGGGTGAACATGCATTTTGAGGGGACATTGTTCAACTCAGTACAGACATGATGTGTGCCTCCTATTTTAGCTTTGGAAAGAAAAATAAAGCAAATATCAATAAAGCAAAAATAAGGAAATGTTTGAAATTTATCCAAATTCATGGTGGTTTCCTCAGTTAAACACTTCACATCTGTTGTTTTTGTCTATGTGGTGCCATGTCAAAATATATGAGATTTAACTCTTAAACCTTATTGAAATGTTTTATATTTTAAGGCAATAGAACAAAGATTATGTCATCATTATGTCATCAAAGGAGACAGTGACTAGTTTAGAGTTACAGAATGTTGGATTTGGAAGTTATGTACCTCCCAAGAATTATAAGAACCCTTCAAAGATGGTTCTCTGCTGTAAGAAAACAAACCCCCCCCCCCCACAGTATGTTGGTCTGATCAATCTGCATGGGAGGGTGTGAATGAAGAGTATTTATAATACCAAAGGGTTAATTTTTAAAAATTATTATGTTAATCACCATACATTACATCATTAGTTTTTTTTTTTTAAAGATTTTATTTATTTATTTGAGAGAGAATGAGAGAGAGCACATGAGAGGGGGGAGGGTCAGAGGGAGAAGCAGACTCCCTGCCGAGCAGGGAGCCTGATGCGGGACTTGATCCAGGGACTTCAGGATCATGACCTGAGCCGAAGGCAGTCACTTAACCAACTGAGCCACCCAGGCGCCCACATCATTAGTTTTTGATGTAGTGTTCCATGATTCATTGTTTGCGTATAACAACCAGTGCTCCATGCAGAATGTGCCCTCTTTATTTTTTTATTTTATCTTATTTTTTTAAAAGATTTTATTTATTTATTCATGAGAGACAGAGAGAGGGACAGAAAGAGAAGCAGAAGGAGAAGCAGGCTCCCAAGGAGCAGGGAGCCCGATGCAGGACTCGATCCCAGGACCCTGGGATCATGACCTGAGCCGAAGGCACTTAACCATCTGAGCCACCCAGGCGCCCAGAACGTGCCCTGTTTAATACCCATCACCAGGCTAACCCATCCCCCCCATTCCCCTCCCCTCCAGAAACCTCAGTTTATTTCTCAGAGTCCATAGTCTCTCATTGTTTGTCTCCCCCTCCAATTTCCCCCCCTTCATTTTTCCCCTCCTGCTATCTTCTTCTTCTTCTTTTTTTTAACATATAATGTATTTGTTTCAGAGGTACAGGTCTGTGATTCAACAGTCTTACACAATTCACAGCACTCACCATAGCACATACCCTCCCCAATGTCTATCACCCAGCCACCCCATCCCTCCCAGCCCCCACCACTCCAGCAACCCTCAGTTTGTTTCCTGAGATTAAGAATTCCTCATATCAGTGAGGTCATATGATACATGTCTTTCTCTGATTGACTTATTTTGCTCAGCATAATACCTTCCAGTTCCATCCATGTTGTTGCAAATGGCAAGATTTCATTCCTTTTGATGGCTGCATAACATTCCATTGTATATATATACACCATATCTTCTTTATCCATTCATCTGTCGATGGACATCTTGGCTCTTTCCACAGTTTGGCTATTGTGGACATTGCTGCTATAAACATCGGGGTGCACATACCCCTTTGGATCCCTACATTTGTATCTTTGGGGTAAATACCCAGTAGTGCAATTGCTGGATCGTATGGTATCTCTATTTTCAACTTACCAAAGGGTTAATTAATGACAGAAGTCTTGCATACCAAGAAAATGTATTTAACATTTGGTTAACAGCCCCAAATTCAATTCACAGACAATTTTTATTGTAGAAAGTAAAGCATACCTTAATAAGTTACATACATTCACATGCTTAATTTGCATGGACTTCATTATTTTCCACTCTCACATTAAGATGCAAGGTTCAAATATTTAGATAATCGGAACCAAACCTTTCATTAGCCCTGGCTACTCAATATTTTACATTTGTCTGTGTGTTCCCTGATAGGCTAATTCATAATAGCTAATGTATTTTCATCAACTTTGGTACTGCACCCAAAATGTGGTGTTTCTGTGTATATAACTCTCCTAAATCCTTCAAGCTATTTTTTGATACTGATGACAGGTGGTATTTAAAAAAAATGAAATGAGTGTCCTCTTCATCCCTGTTTGTCCTCTTTAAAGATCTGCTGTGGCACGGAGAGTCCATAGTGCCCTGAAAGAACAGCTAGTACCTGCTCAGTGCTCATGAATCTGGATCCATATTGCCTCCTTTCACCAACTCCCCCCTTTCCCTCACCATCTTCATTGTTCTTGCTCCCTTTGCATTCTGCTTTACCTAATCTTTTCAGGGGATCCCTCTGGGCTTCAGAATCTCTGCTTCATTTCCTTAGTACTGTTCTTGTCTCTTGAGCCTTAAGTAACAGCTCTACAGACAGATCTAGAGAGCACCTCCTGACCTCTGAACCTGTGCCTCTCTTAGTCTCCCAACTTCTAGTCCTGTCCTACTCCAGTCTGTTGCCCAGACTGCAACCCCAGAAATCCAGTAAGTCAGTCTGATTCTCCAACTCCTCTTGCGTTCAATGTCTGAAATCATCAATAGGGCTTGTGAAGTTCTTCATGATGTGTCCCTGCTTATGCCTCTGATCTCATCCTTTGTGTCCCTTGTCAGTGACCCATCCTGTGCTGTAGATATAGTAGATTACTCCATTTAGCTCCCCACTTGTTTTATGTTCTCTCTCTTCTCAAGGCCTTTGTACATTCTGGGTCCCTGCCCCTCCCCCCCCATTCCTGGTCTGGTACATTCTTTCCTTTCCTCTTTTAAGTTAATCACACAGTTGCTATTTGTCTACATTGACCTGAATGTCATGTTCCCTAGGTAATATGCTCTGATCTCTGAGGATTTTATTAGGGAATCTTTTCTGTAGTTACGTCACACTAAACTTTCCCTAGTTAGTGCATATAACTGAGCATCATCATGATTAATTTATCCTATTTCCCCAAGGTTAATTTGTAAGCCTGCATGTGTTGTTACCAGTATGGCGCATAAAAACAAGTCAAGAAATATTTACTATTCAAATCTGAAACGAAAAAAAAGAAAAATGTTTATCATTCAAGAAATGAATGTAGGAATGTTTGAGTAATGACTTTTCTATTTGAGAAGCTTTGGAATATATGCATGGTTGAAGCTCACGGGCAAATCCTAGACATGTTCTATGTAACATAAGATAGGTGTGTTAAGAAGTGAAATGCTACTGTTGGTAAGAATGAAGGTTGCTGGCACAAGCTTGAGTACAGGAAAAATAGGCTTGTTATTGTAAGGTCAGTCTAGAATTCAGAATACGGATGTTCACAGACCATCAAACCATTATCATCATGAATGCACAGCCTCTCATTTGTGGGTCTCTTTCCTAAGAGGAGAGACCCACAAATGATTAATAGTTACGGTTTATGTGAGCCAGGTGTAAATTCACAAGTTGTGCTCTTACTGATGAGCAGAGTCATTTTGGATGCATTTGAATCAGAATGCTTGCTGGGCTTATCTAATGCCTGCACAATTAACAAATAATCATTTTGCAATGTGGGCTGCCAATGTGCTGTTTGGACATAATAGAGGAACAGACAGAAGATTTTGTTGTGTTTTTCTCGATGATGGATATACCTAGAAAAGGGCTATTCAGCCTCTCAAGTGCATGGGATCACTTGGGGATCTTGTTAAAATGTGGATTCTGATTCACTACATCTGAAGTGGGGCCTGAGAATCTGTATTTCTAGCAAGGTATCAAGGAATTCCAAGAACCCTACTTTAGATAGCAAGTTTCTACGGAATAAGAGGTGAGGCTTTCTTTTTTTTGATTATTATTTTTAAAGATTTTATTTATTTATTTGACAGAGCACAAGCAGGGGAAGCTGCAGGTAGAGGGAGAGGGAGAAGCAGGCTCCCCGCTGAGCAGAGAGCCTGACGTGGGACTTGATCCCAGGACCCTGGGATCATGACCTGAGCCGAAGGCAGACGCTTAGCCAACTGAGCCACCCAGGTGCCCCTATTTTTGTTTGTTTTAAATTCTGTCACTAGATACTTCAGGATCTTCCTCCAAATGAGCAACAGAAATAGAAGTCAAAAAGTGGAAGCAAATGCTTCCACTTCCTTTGTTCTTACAAGTTTGTACCAAAGAAAGAAAATCACCAACAATAACAGAGACCTCTACTTCCCTGCCATGCACTTGATTCTGATTTAGGGTCTAGATTGGCTAAAATTGCAACGGCCGGATTTAATCACTTCCTCCAAGAGTGTATTGATTGACAGAGGTTCTTTTTACTTGAACTTTCAACTCCTATTGTCTTATTTGACATGAAAAAAAAAAAGCTTAGCGATGAATCTCAGAAGGAGTCTGGAAGATTCCTGACCTTCAGTTTTCTGCATGGTCATCAGCAAGCATAACTAAGATCTCTGCCAACGGGTCATGATCTACCCTAGCACTCTCCTGCATTTTCCTCAGATGGTTTCTCAAATCTTTGCTTTTATATACTTTAAAAAAAATCAAACCAAATTTTCATCTAACATGGAACATTTGGTTCAATCAGCTTCAGTATCTCATCTATGTATGAAAATGAATATATTGTATTTGTGAAGCCCTTTATAGTTAGTCGGTGAACATAATCAGGTTTTACCTTTTTGTCTAGTTAAGGTTTTCAGTGTTTATGTTAGAATAGAGTGGGTCTGTCAGATCTAACAATCTGATTAGAAAAATATACTAAAAACTCTGACTTTTAGAGTAAGACCTTTTACAAAATACCCTCTATGTGCCAGGGTCTATGCTAAGTACTTCACACATGTTATTTAATTTAATATTATTGTAACAATAATTTATTGGTGTATTTATACCTCACTAACCTTCTGCCAGTTAATACACAAATTTTTTTAGAAATAATGAAAAAAACGAAACCAAAGCAGCATTCAGAAAAGATAAGCAAAGCACTCAAGGCCATCCAACTAGCAATGTTCAAAAAGAAATCAGAAATGTGCCTCTTGTACATCCTCTACTCTTTCACTGCACCCTTCCTTGGAAGGTCAAGAACTTTCTCTCTAATCCCATTCCACCTTTTCTATCTTTCTCTGCTCCCGAGTTTCCTGTTTATGAGTCCATTGCAATCATTTATATGTCATGAAGCACACCTGGGAGTCATTGCAATTTGAAAACATTTTTTGAAAATTGACCCAACGTGTGTACAGTTTCCCTGGTCAGCTTCCAAGTCCCACTATATCTTTGGTATGCTGTCAAGCTAAGAGCTGTAAATTAAGCAAAGTGACTGTCTTAACCCCGGGAAGCTGAATTACAAGATATTTTATCAAAATAAATGACCTGAATTAAATAATTTTGGCTGCTATTTAACTCTGTTGTAGGTAGCAGGTTTAGAGGAAGCCCACCTGGTGCAGAGAAGCCCAAATTCTATTGGGTTCTTGGTTTATACTAATGAGCCCTTGGACAATATCATCACTCACTTTCCACGACACTGTTACAACATACAGAGGTCTGTTTACAACAAAGACCATTTTGGTTTTGCTCCTCAGAAAGCAAATGAGAAGTTCAAATTCTAGCCTGGCATGTTCCTTCTTATTTGGATGCCATCATTGACTTCACCTTTGGCTGGAATTTTGTGAAAATCTCTAGCCTCTTTAATGGTAGTGGCTGAAAAGATCAGGCCAAGCTTTGACAGCCAGTAAGCTTTTAATTAACGAGCAGATGCATGCACTAGACCTTTAAAGAACTCATAACCATAGCTACACTTGTAATGCGACTTACAATGTTCTAAGAACTGTGCTAAACTCATCAAATATATTTTCTCCTTTAACCTCCAGAACAACTCTCAATTTACAAATGAGAAAGAAAGTTGAAGCCCAGAGAAGTCATGCCATTTTCTACAAGATAACATGCTGAAATCAAAGCTGGAATTTGACCTCGTGTCTGTATCATTGCAAAGCTCATGCCCTTTGTCTCTAAGTCTCTGGGTTCAATTTGACTGTAGGACACATGATATGCCCTCTAGCAACAGATTCTCTTGTTGAGAGCTCAAGAATTAAATACTGCGGTGCGATTGTTTTTCCTCATCTAGGTTTTTCTTTCTTTTTTTTTTTTTTAAGATTTTATTTATTTATTTGACAGAGAGAGACACAGCGAGAGAGGGAACACAAGCAGGGGGAGTGGGAGAAGGAGAAGCAGGCTTCCTGCAGAGCAGGGAGCCCAATGCGGAGCTCGATCCCAGGACTCTGGGATCATGACCTGAGCTGAAGGCAGATGCTTAATGACTGAGCCACCCAGGTGCCCCTAGGTTTTCATTTCTATATGTGAGTTTGCACTTCCACTGAAATTTTAAGAACTTCATTGGTTTGTTCCTCAGCATTTTGAACTTCTGTCATACATTCTGTATTCCTGAATGTATCAAAATTCTTAAAATTGATTTTTGCACATTTATGTAAATGCCTGAAGTAAAAATATTACCATAATATGTTCTCCATAAACACCTTTCCTCTTTCTTCAAGCCCTTTACTGTTCCGTTAGGACCCATGCCTAGCGTAAAGTGCCATGGAAGGTCACATTTGCTCAGGGCTCACTGGGCTAGTTGTGACTCACTTGCTTTGTCCCATTCTCTCCATTGCTTTCTGATTCTTTCTCACAGTTTCCTGATCTTGTTAGTTGTTCTTACATTTCTTGTGTCTTCTCACCCCCGGACTTGACAAGGTCTCCCTGGATATTGACTTCCTTCCCTCTAAGCCATACTCTGTGTTCGCTCTCAATGACACGTTCTCATTCTTTTTTCTTGGAAAAATAATCTTGGTGGCATAGGAGTTGGTAACATTCCTACCAAGCTTTTGCCCTGGCCCCTCAAAGGAAAACCAGGCAGCATTCATTCTGAAAAAACAAACAAATTAATAAAACTTCAAACTTTAAGAAGGTATCTTCTTGTTATAATAGCCTATTGTATAATAAGTAAACAAACATTAGTTTTGGAAGTCAATTATAATGTCACACAATAGAGCTTTTCTTTCTTCCTTCCTTCCTCCCTCCCTCTTTCCCTCCCCCTTTCCTTCCTTCCTTCCTTCCTTTTTCCTCCTCCTCCCTCCCTCTCTCTCTTTCTCTCTGTCTTTCCCAACATCTTGACTTCCTTTCTTAACATATCCATGAAATGATTACTAAATAGATACTTAAGTATTCTAGTCATGGAGAACTTACTATTTCCTGAGGCAGCCCGATCTGTTTTTTATTCCACTCTTTTGGAATGCTCTTCCTCATATTAAACAAATTTATATTTCATTGTCTAAGTTCTTTGCAACTACATAGAACAAGTCTATTTCCTCTTACACAGACAATATTTCAACATTTATAGATAACTCTTACTGTGCTAACTCTTCCCATTTATTTTTACCATTCCTTGTAGGAACTGGTTTGGAAACTTCCATATCCTTGTCTCTTGTCTTGGGTGGGAGGACCTTACTTTTTCAATATCTGGTTTAAATGATCTAACTACCTTTAATCCCAATGTGGCTTGCTCAGAATAGAGTGAGCCTGTTATTATCTTTGTCATAGACACTAAACATGCTTGTTCACTAATAAATATGTATCAGGTCTCTTTTGGTTGCAAGTTGTAAAACAATCCAACCAAAAAAAAAAAAAAAAACCCACCAAAAAGATGAATTTATATTAGGAGTTAGTGAGGTATGCGCAAATTTGACTAGGCTTCAGGAAGATCTGGAGCCCAGTACATAAATGCCTAAATGTTTTGAACCTAACCCTTTTAAATTTTGGCTGGAATAATAGAATACATAAGAGAGCAGAGCACTGTGTATCCTGCCGACTCTCAATTATCTCTCCAAACTATCCCCTCCCCTTCATCCTGTGCTACTGCACTTTTTGTGCTGACCTTTAGATTTCAATTGAGTTACAGCAATAACCTCAAAAGGGAGGCTGTGGCCATAGCAATTCACAGTATTACTCTTGTAGATGCATTCTGGTTTCATAGAAAGTAAGATCCTAAGCAGATAGAAAGTAAGATGCCCCCTCCCCCGCCAAATACCAGAGAGGTTAGACTAATAATTATGGTGCATCCAAATGATGAAACATAATGGGCCCTTCAAAATCATGGATTGAGAATTTATAATGACATAGGAAAATGTTGATGATATAATTTCAGTGAAAATTGAAGGGCAAGAAACTGTATAACCCATGTGATTCCAATTACATTAAAAATGAAGACTTCCACATGGAAAATGAATAGCAGCTCAATAGTGATAATATCTAGACCATAGATTATGGATGATTTATGGTTTCCTCTGAATATCTTTCCACAGTTTCTATGAGGAACATCATTAAGTTTATAAAAAAATAAAACATAAAAGCCAAAAATAAGCAATCAACATTAAGGCTATTAAATTAAATAGGTATAAATTTTGATAATTGTGAGGATTATGAGAGTTAATACATATAAAAGACTAAAAAAGAGTGACCAGTTGTAGGTGCTCAGTCAGTTTCTTTTTCTCTTTCATTTTCTCTGTTCAGTCCTGAGACTTTACATAAAATGATCTGTCTAGATACTGCATACAAAGGCCAGATCAACAGTGAATAGAATTTAATGTAAGTCAACAGAATTAAAATAAAGTGTGTTGGAGAGAGAAAATAAATAAGCTTTGTGGGTTGAAGTAGCCTCCGGGGTGACTTTTAAACTCTGGGTTTTGCCTGAGTCTATGATCTACTCCAGTATGGTCCAATTAAATGTAGCATAATTAAGGAAATAAAATTCACATTTATATTCACAATAGTGTAAGTGTTTATACGTTCTGAAGGCTAATTGCCATTTCCAAACATCAATGTGCCAACGCTCTTTAAGGAGGACTTCTAACTTCACATGTGAACTTTTCCTATGAGGGCAAGGCCAGCGTGTTGGAGTCCCCCTGATCTAAACTTACAGAAATAAGTTTGAGAGTCAGGAAGTATTCTTCAGTGTAAAGTAGAATTGGAGCCAAGTTGCATTAGAAATGTTTCCTATTCAGTTTTCCTTTTTTCTCTTCTTTTCTCTCTTTTTTAAGTTTGAAACTCTTTGCTAGTTCATTGTTCTGTCAGAATATTTAGAAAAAAAATTTATCCTTGGCTTTTGTGTAACACATCTCATGTTTGTACTGAATCTTCCCCAACTCCCTTCTGTACACCATTTTGCTTTCTTCGCTGTGAGTTTGATGCATTTAAAAGCCTGCCTCAATGTACAATTATAAGCATTTAAGATGAAACCAAGACACAGATTATACAAATGAAAGGAGCAAAAATAACAGCATTTTGTATAAACAAGGGCAGAGAGACAATTTGTTCTAGTCAAAGATAAATAAAGTTAAACTCTACCCAAATTACCATGTGTCAAGCTAATCAGAGGAAGCGTTGTTTCTGCAATGCTATTGTGCAAAAATAATTGAAATGACATTTTACAAAATCTAGCAGAGGTAATTTTTTTTAAAGCAGGCCTACAAACTTCCAGATACTTCGGTTCACCCTAAGAGCTATTTGTATTGTGTGCTGAACTGAAATAATTGAAGAGCATAGTTTCAAAATGTGTTCTTTCTGCTTGAGAGAATCAGGGCCATCTCTTGGGGTTCAAAGTAAAACTGGCTATGTTAAAGGGACCACCCAAATTCCCTAGACTGTCCTTTTGAGATTCAACCCATGACACTTATTTTTTGTTTGTTTCTATCAATACCTTTATATTACCTGTCAATGTGCTCATAGTAAAATCCATTTACCTGTCATCTTTTCTTGCATATTGTAGAAGAAATGTCTTGACAATGAGTCAGCTTTCTCAAAAGAAAATTGGTGTAAGTTTAATTCAGAAATTAATTTAGACTTTTATTGGGGGCAGTTATCAAGTAGGAAGACTAGAACAATGATGAATAACATATTCATTCTTTTTGTCTCTCATTCTTTCTATTCTTCTCCGAGGTCAATATTGCTTAAGGTTATAAAATGAAAGTTCTACAAATCACAATCACATAACAGTCAGGAGCCTTATTAAATTTCATTCAGTTCTATACCAATTCTTAAGGGACCATCACTATCCTCCAATTTACGAAAAGACTGAATAAAAACTGATCAAAGATTTATGGGATTGAAAAGTCATTCTAAATTTGATCTGCTATTACTGGAGTGCAAACTAGGCCAAGAAGTCTAGCCTGTTAGGCAGTGGGGAGCCATCGAAAGCTTGTGAACAGAGGAGTGACATGATTATATCTGGCAGTGACACAGAAAATTGATTCCTTGATCATTGCTTACACTTTTTTTTTCCTTTTATTATGAAGGCATAAAAAATATTGTAGCAAGCCAAAGCATACAGACTTCTTGGAAAGTTAAATCACTGTGGCAGACAGTACTCACAAAATATTCATGCAGTGTTCTCCATTTCTTAGGCTTCCTTGGAATTAAGTGACTTGTTCTGGCTGATGGTCTCTAAGTGACATGTGTCATGTCTGAGCTAAGGTGGGAGAGAATTGGTGTGCCTTTTCTGTCTTCTCTCCCTCTCGTGGCGGCTCAGAGTCATGAGATGGAAGCTGCCAATAGCAACCAAAAGGAGGAGAGTTGTTCTGGAGCGTAGACTAACATAAGAGATAAAAGCTTGTTGAGTTATGTCACTGATATTTCAACATGGCCTAGCTTATCCTATTACAGTGCCAAACTAGATGAGAAAAGATACTCAAGCTTACTATAATGGGTAAAAGACAAATTAGAACAATGAACGAGGTACCATTTTACGCATGACATTGAAAAAACAACAGAAAGAAAGTACCAAATTTGATGAAGAATATGGACAAATGGAAACCTTTTTGTATTTCTGGCAGAGATATAAAAAAAAAATGATACAGACATTTTGGAGAGTTTTACAGTTTATAATGAAATAAGGAATGACAGATCTGTAGACTAACAATCCCTACTTCTGATTATCTATCCCATTAAAAATGTCACATAGGGGTGCCTGGATGGCTCAATTGGTTAAGCGTCTGACTCTTAGCTTTGGCTCAGGTCATGATCTCAGGATTGTGGGATCAAGCCCTGTGTCGGGATCCTCACTCAGTGGGGAGTCTGCCTGAGATTCTCTCTCTCCTTCTCCCTCTGCTCCTCTCCCCACTTGTATGCTCTCTCTCAAAATAAATAGATCTTAAAAAAATGTCACATAGGTCTATAAAGGGGATATGCTCAAGATTATCATACTGTCCCTTCTTCAAGGGACTGTCTCTCTCTGCTAACATGGTTTTTTTTGCTGATCTTTAGATTTCAATTTGTTTATATACTATTTGTGGTAATGAAAACTTTGAGGTAACCTATGTGCTTGTTTCTGGTAAAATCACAAGCAATGAACTGGGTACATATAATAAAACTTGGATTGATTTTAGATGTATAGTTTTGAATTATAAATTAATTAAGTATCATTTATGTAAGCTGAAAACAAACACACAAAACAACATTGAATGTTTTATGGAATTATGTACACAGTCAAGAGTAGTGAGGAGAAAGGAAATGGGCACTGGTGATAGGGGGAAAATAAAAACAGTAAAACCAGAGAAGGGTTTGCATGGAATAATTGAGCAGCATGTTTAATTCAGCATTGTAAACCCAAGGTAATAAACATCAGAAGGAAAAAAATAATTACCTGTTGACTTTAAATTCTGCCTTGTGGAATATGTTCATGTTAATATACTGGTATCTCCTTTGCCATGTGTATAAAACACCTATGAGATTGATCTTTGCAAACACCTACATTACCTCCACTTGCAGGGACACATCTCTTCCTACATGACCTGTGCAGAGATTCATAAAACATCAACTGAAAACTTCCTTAGATAGCACCTTGTCCAAAGAATAACCCCATTTTACCATACTCTGGCTCAAAGATCTGAACTCAATTTTTCAAACTAAAAGAAAAATTCAAGGGTCAGTGTCAGCATGGAAACTTAGATCTCCCATAATCACTAATCAGCTTTTCCCATATTTGTGTTACAGATAAGAGTGTGGTAAGTGTCTGCACAACATCAAAATAAACATCATCAGTCTGAATATTAGTCGGACTAATTCATGTTACACCAATTATGCCTGCCACTTGAAAAATATATTTTAAGATGATTTTTCAAGTGCTCAGGCACCATTTTCAGAGGAAACTGTGACGGTATTAGAGACTGAGCTGTTGATTACAAACAGGGTGGTTTTTTGGCTTCATGTGATTTGTTTAAAGAGGCAGCAAAATGAATTGAAGTGGAAACAGTGTTCTATCTGGGTCCTGTTTATCCTCATAGAATTTGGTCCTTACACTCAAATAAGAGGAATTCTTTAGCTGTTGTTCGGTTTTGTTATTACATTGGTTCAAGCATAAGAAATGTAAATGATTAAGAAACTTAAAAAAATTGTCCAATTGCAAGTACGCTCAAAGAATTTTGTCCCTAAAAGGCACATCTACTGGGATTTTAATCAGACAAGACAGTCATTTTAATTCATTTTTTTCCATAGTATTCAGTTTCTGGAATATCTCCAAGGAAACTGACATGCTATATAAGGTTGAGATAAACAGTGAAGAGGATCATTGCCTGAAATTGCTACTCCCTAAGCTCTTCCACTGAAGGTCAATGTGATGGTGGTTAGCGTATTTGTAGGATAAACCGTAATGTGCATTGGCTTAGTAGGTAAATGAACATGCATGTGCTTTTTCAAAAGGACTTTCTGTAGGTGTAATCTCCAAGATCCCTATTTGAAGTTGCAAATATAGATTATTTTGAATAACAGTATAGCCCTTATCAACTCCTGTGAAAGAATGAAAGCAAAATGGCAATAGATAACAAGACACAACAGCAGATATTTTCACTTTATAATATTGTGGACTACAATCTGTTTTTCAGTATAACCTTTGATCTAGACTTTTACAGTCATATAGTACCATAGATGTTAACATTTATGCTTGAAATATTTTTTTTTTTTTGCTGGAAAATCCAGAAATAGAACACAATCATTTAAAATCTTGTTTAATAAAATAATGTTTTTTTAAAATGACATTTTTAAAATGTTTGTGCCAGAGTGTGAAATTGGCATTGTTTTTTTTTTGTGGTGGTATAAATCGATATAATTGTTTTTTTTACTAAATAATCTGTGAACTGAGAAGGTAATTTTTTAAAAACAATTTTACATCTATCAGTTGCGTGACCCAGAGCATATATAACTTAATCTTTTTGAGCCAGCTTAGTTTTACAACACCACTACCCCTGAGAGCTAACATTTTTTGTACACTTATTATGGGACTAGTAGTATACTGAAAAGTTTTACTTATCACACTGCATCTGTGTGGAGTAGGTATGATTAACCTCTATGAGCTTTAGTTTCTTCATCTGTAAAATAGGGATAATTGACTTGCCTAGAATTTCACAGCTAAGAAGTGGCCAGGAATTGAGCCTAAGTGTGTTGTACTCTACAATCTAGGGCACTTTTGACCACATACAATAGTGCCTAGTGTATTACCCTCCCATGGCAAGGAGGGAAATACATCCCAACCCTATGTGTTCTGCGGGCTGATACTTGGTGTATTCTTTCTTCTCCCTTCCAATATACTAATTTAGGTCAAGACTACTAGATTTTCCATCCTGCTTCCTCCCTTTCCCTTTGATTTTCTGGAAGGAACAAAAAACCCAGTCTTCTTAAAACACAAATTTGATTGTGTTGTTCTCTGATAAAAATAATTTAGTGGTTTCTGATTGCTCTCAGAAGAAAGTCTAAAATACTTACTACCATTTTCAAAGTACATGATCCAACCCTGGCTATCTTCCTGGCACCATCCTGCCTCATGCTTGCTCTAGGTTCCAAGGCTCCACACTTCTTCCTGTTACAGGTTCTTTAGAGGAACACTTCCTTTTCTTGGAGACATTTTTCTCTACTCATCATCTATTAACTTTCTCAAGAAAATGTTTCCTTTCCATATAGTCAGTCAGTTTCCTTGGTTAAATGCTCTAAGTGAAAAGCATTATATTGCTTTATAGCGTTTAGCTCAGTTCATAGTGTTTTCTGTGCATTTGTTGACCATCACACAAAAGATCCGCCTTCTTATTTAAGAGAGGACTAGAGGGTGACTTCAGCAAGATAGTGGAATTGGAAACCCTGGACCCTCTTTCCCCTCTTGAACACATTGATTCAACAACAGTATATGGACAAATTCCCTTAGTGAGAAGTCCAGAAATTAGTTGTGAGATTCCTGCACCAGGGGAGAGTACAAAACCAGCCACACTGAAGTGGGTGGGAAAAATCGACACACTCTCTGACCATAACCCAACTTCTGACATAGCACCATACAACCAGAAGAAACCCCCAGCTCCTAGCTTCTCCCTGGGGGAAGGAAAAGAGCTGGGCTGTGAGTCCAGTGTTCCAACTTTTCTGGGGGCTGCTCAAGATACTGGCTTCTGTCTTACCTGTCTTGGCACACTGATGGGACCTGGCATGTTCTAGGCACCTCAGGATCAGTGAGAACAAAGATGGTGGTTTGAATTAGCATGCAAACAGTCACCATAGCCCCCCCTTCAGGCTCCACACCCAGCAAGCAGGTAAAAAAGCCCAGATCCCAGCTTCTGCCTGGGTGGGGAATAAATTGGACTATATATTTAAATTTTCCAAAATTTCCACAGGCTGTCCAAGGTACTAGAGCTGTATCGCCTGTCTTGGAGCACTGATGGGACCTACCATACTCTACATTTGGTAGAGTACAGAGAAGGCTCTTACTTCAGTAGTGAGGAATAATTATCCCTGGACTGAGCATACCTCAGTGCTACCTAATGAATATCAATAGAAAAATTAAAAAAGATCAAATTATTTGGAGTAACTTAAATGCATTTCAGAACCAAGCTCAAGAATATGGGAATACAAAAAATCCTGTACCCAACAAGGTAAATTCTAAATGTCTGGCATTCAGTGAAAACTTATGAAGCATGCAAAGAAGCAGGGAAATACAGTTCATAATGAGGAAAAAAATAATCAAAACCAACTCAGAACTGACATGTATTAGAATTACAGGCAAGGACACTAACACATTTATTATAATTGTATTCTATATATCCTAAAAGTTAGTTAGACACATAGAAGATATAAAATAGATCTAAACTGAAATTCTGAGTATGAAAACCATAATGCATGAGATGAAGAATACACTGGATGGGATTAACAGCAGATTAGATATTGTAGAAGAAAAGGTTAGTAAGCATGAAAAGACATAACAGTAGAAACTGAACAAAGCGAAGAGATAAAAGAGAATAAAAAAATGCATAGAGCATCAGTGAACTGTAGGAAGACTTTGAAGAGCACTGGAAATGTAACTCTATGGGCAAATACAGAATTTTATTTTTTTTAATTTTAAATTTTACTTATTTCTTGTTTTTAAATATCTTTGAAAGATCATTGGCTGTTCAAACAAAAATAACAACATAGTGTGGCTTTATAATATATATAAAAACAAAAAATATGACAACAGTAACATAAAGGGGGAAGTGGAGAATAGAAAGCATACTATTATAAGGATATTATACTATATGGGAAGTGGTATAATATCACTCAGAAGTAGACTGTGATAAAGGTGAATACTGTAAACCTTAGAGCAGTAAAAAAAAAAAAAAAACCCAACAACAAACCCACTAAAATAACAAGACAAAGAATTATGCCTCATAAATCCACAAAGGAAATAAATTGAATTCATAAAAATATTTAATTTATATAATAGAAGGCAAAAAAAATGAAAAAGGAACATGAAAGATAGGACTAATAGAAAACAATAAGACAGAAACCTAATTATATGAATAATTGCTTTAGATATAAATACTCTAAATACCTCAAGGAAAAAGTGAAGATTTTTAGGTTGGTTAAAAAGCAGGACATTGTGTATGCTGCCTACAAGAAATGTACTTAAATGTAAAAGTAAAACAATGGAAAGTAAAAGTAAAACAATGGAAACAGCTACCATGCTAACACTGATCAAAAGAAACCTGGAGTGACTATTTTAAAATCAGACAAAGTAGATTTCAGAGAAAAGACTCTTACCAGGGAAAAAGGTGATTCATAATGATAAAGGAATCATTTTATCAAGAGGACATAATGATTCTAAATGTGTATGCACCTAATAACAGATCTTCAAATACATGACAGTAAAACTGACAGACCTGCAACTAATAAATAGACAACTCCACAGTTTTTTGTCATAGATTTTAATACATCTCTCTCAATACTTGATAGGAAAAATAGATATTTGGTCAAGAAGACTCAAAATTGTTAAGATGTATATTATCCCTTAACTGATCTATGGATTCAGTGCAATCCCAGTCAATATCCCCAACAGTCTTTGTGTGTGGAAATAGACAAACTGATTCTAAAATTCATATAAAAAACACAAAGAACTTAGAATAGCCACAACTTCTTTGAAAAAGAAGAATAAAGAATATCTGACCTGATTTCAAGACTTAATATAGAGCTGCATAATCAAGACAATGTGGTGATGGTTTCCTGAGTGTATACATATGTCAAAACGAATCACTTTTTACAGTTTAAATATGTGCAATTTATTGTATGTCAATTATACCTCAATAAAACTGCTAAAAATGATTACTGCAAAGAATCATGAATTTTAAATTATGTCAATAATGCAAGCAAAAAAGCAAACACTGGAAAATGATAGAGTCACATTTTTTTTATTCCTCTACAAGCCTGCTGGCATGCATAGGGAGGCTAAAAACAACAAGCTAATCAAGTCAAACAAGTAGACTGAAAAAAAAAAAAAGAAATTTTCTAGGAAACTACTTGATATATACATTACAGACATGATTATTAATATACCACATTCTGTTTATTTTGCCTTGAGATATTGACTAAAGCTTGTATGAAATCACCCTTAGCAAGATATTTAAAAATGATACATCCAAAACATGAAGCAAATCCTATGTGATTGGTAAATAAGTATTATGACTTATTTTAGGAAGCTGATTATGTTCTTTCTTTTCCTTTTTAAAGATTTCTGCGTTGTGGGGGATAGCTAGTTTAGCTTTGCTAAAACATAGTTTTGAAAGAATTGAACTAAGAGCCAGACCTTTGAATCATAGTGATATACTTTTAATGACAGTAACAAGGTTGCTTATTCCAATAATACATTAAATAATTATTTTTAAAATATGGGTCATTTCATTTTTATTTCATATTTAAAAAAAGTCTTTTATCCTGTATTTATAATGTATGGGTAGACTTGTATATATATAAAATTTATAAATAAGTGTACGTATATTAGGGGAAAAATCCAAAGAAGAAACAAGCCTCTTGGGAATATTCAAGAAGTGTGCAGACTGTCTAAGTGAATGCTACTGAATTCAGAGAGAATTTATGAGTGTGTTTCTTGCAGTTCACCCTACAGGGCTAGTTCAAGTTTGAACTTAATAACATTGGAACTTAATAGTCCTGAAAAATACAGCATTTTGGACATACTCTATTTTGTGTTTTATAGAAAGTTGTTGAGATGTTGACCTACAACTATTTATACTAAGCCCAAAAAAGATTTCATATTGCAGAGAAAATACTGGAAACTTTCTCTAGTCCTATTGAATGGTGTGGGGCATACAAAATGTGGAATTAAGATCATGCCTCTATCTTTACAATTCATGTTATTTATTAAGAGCAGTCAAAGCTTTAAAAAAGTCAAAGAACAGTAGTCACACACCTAGGATTTACTAAAACCATCTCAAATCAAACAGTCAAATAGCAAATTTATTGCAGAGTTTCTGTTGTGATTGAGGAAATATTTTGATTCAGTAGTAAGAAAAATCATAATACAAATATAGAGGTTATGATTTTAATTATCTGCTCAAATACATTTTGATATCTGTCTTTTTAGTTTTGTTTTTAAACAGAGTAGTTGCTTTGGGATATGGATTTGTTATTTTATTTCTGCTTTTTTTTTTTTTTTTAAGATTTTATTTATTTATTTCAGAGAGAGAAAATGAGAGAGAGCACATAAGAGGGGGGAGGGCCAGAGGGAGAAGCAGACTCCCCGCCGAGCAGGGAGCCCGATGCAGGACTCGATCCCGGGACTCCAGGATCATGACCTGAGCCGAAGGCAGTCGCTTAACCAACTGAGCCACCCAGGCGCCCTTTTATTTCTGCTTTTTAAATTGATATACTTTACACATTTTATATGATTATATGTTTCTTAATTACCTGAAAAAATTCTCTAACAGTTTTGGGTAGCTTTACATATCATTTCACATTTTTTACTTTTTAAAAAATCAATTAAATATATTTATAATCAATGTGATTTTAATCTTACAACTTTAAAAAATAATCATTTAAAAATTCAGAAAATGGGGCGCCTGGGTGGCTCAGTCGTTAAGCGTCTGCCTTCGGCTCAGGTCATGATACCAGGGTGTTGGGATCGAGCCCCGCATCCGGCTCTCTGCTTGGCGGACAGCCTGCTTCTCCCTCTCCCACTCCCCCTGCTTGTGTTCTCTCTCTCGCTGTCTCTCTCTGTTAAATAAATAAATAAGATCTTTAAAAAAAAATTCAGAAAATGGGAACTCTCTTTTGTTAACCTATGAACCATATCTTTAATTTCAAAGAGAAATTTATATCATAGGGCAGTGACATAGTGAGGATATTTTGTATAAGATACTCTTTGCATCTCTATAAGTAAGCTTTTTTTTTTTTTTTTAAAGATTTTATTTATTTGACAGAGAGAGAGAGAGACAGAGAGGGAACACAAGCAGGGGGAGCGGGAGAGGGAGAAGCAGGCTTCCCGCGGAGTAGGGAGCCCGACGTGGGGCTTGATCCCAGGACCCTGGGGTCATGACCTGAGCCGAAGGCAGAGACTTAATGACTGAGCCACCCAGGTGCCCCTTTATTGTCATATTTTTCTCCATATAACATATGTTTAAATATGATATGGGAACTAATCTGTACTTTCTCTTTTTAAGTTATCATATTAGAGATGCATGCATTTTTGAGTAGCTTTATGGAGATATAGCTCCCCAAATATGGCTATGGATATGGCTTCATAGCTTTATGGAGATATAAATAATATACAATAAACTCCACATATCTAAGGTATATAATAAGTTTTGATGTATGCTACACCCATGAGATCATCACCACAATTAAGATAGTGAACACATCCATTACCCCCAGAAGTTTCCACATGCCCCTTTGTAATTCCTATCTCCCCAGCTGCACAAACCTTTCCTTTACTCCCAACATGCTCTTAGGCAACCACTCATCTGCTTGCTGTCACTACTGGTTAGTTTATGTTTTTTATAATTTTACATAAATGATATTATACAATAAGTACTATTTTTGGTTTCTTTTTCTTTAATGTACAGTGTTATATTAGTTTCAGGTGTACAATATAGCAATTCAGCAATTCTATACATTACTCAGTGCTCATTGTGATAAGTGTACTTTTAATCCCCTTTACTTATTTTACCCATCCCCCTCACCAACCTCCCCTCTGGTAACCACCAGTTTGTTCTCTGTAGTTAAATAGTTAAGTTTATTTTTTGGTTTGTCTCTTTTTTCTTTGTTCATTTGTTTTATTTCTTAAATTTAAAAAAAAATTTATTTCTTAAATTCCACAAATGAGTGAAATCATATGGTATTTGTCTTTCTCTGACTGGCTTATTTCACTTAGTATTATACCCTCTGGGTCCATCCATGTTGTTGTAAGTGGCAAGATTTCATTCTTTTTTTATGGCTGAGTAATATTCCATTATATATATATATATATATTTATATATATATTTATATTATATATAAATATATATATTTTTTTAATTTGAGACAGAGAGAGAGAACATAAGAGGGGGTAGGGTGAGAGGGAGAAGCAGACTCCCTACCAAGCAGGGAGCCCGATGCGGGACTCGATCCCAGGACTCCAGGATCATGACCTGAGCCGAAGGCGGTCGCTTAACCAACTGAGCCACCCAGGCACCCTAAATATATATATTTTATATATTTTTATATATATATATACCACATCTTTATCCATTCATCTGTTGATGGACACTTGGGCTGCCTCCATAATTTGGCTATTGCAAATAATGCTGCAATAAATATAGGGATGCATATATCTTTTCAAATTAGTGTTTTCATATTCTTTAGGTAAATACTCAGTGGTACAGTTATTGGATCTTAGGGTAGTTCTATTTTATTTTTTTTAAAGTAGTCTCCTTGCCCAGCGTGGAGCCCAATGTGGGGCTTGAACTCATAACCCTGAGATCAAGACTTGAGCTGAGATCAATTGTTGGGTGCTTAACTGACTGAGCCACCCAGGCATCCGAGGGTAGTTATATTTTTAATTTTCTGAGGAACTTCCATACTGTTTTCCACAGTGGCAGCATCAGTTTGCATTCTCACCAACAGTGCACAATAATTTTTTCTCCACATCCTCGTGCTCTGGCTTCTTTCATTCAGCTTAATTGTTTTGAGATTCATCCATGTTTGTATTGTTTATTAATAATTTATTTCTTTCTATTTCTGAGTAGTATCCCATTATATGATATACCAATTTATTCATCCATTTACCCATTGATGAACTTCTGGGTTGTTTCTAGTTTTTAGCTTTTACAATTACATCTTTTATGAACATTTGTGCACAAGTCTTTGAATGGACATATACTCTAAATAACTAGAAGAGGAATGGTTGGATCATATGGTAGGTGCATATTTAACTTTTAAAGAAAATTCCCATTTGTTTCCAAAGTGATCCTACCATGTTACTTTCCCCTTAGCAGTATATGAACATTCCAGTTCCTCCACATTCTTGACAACACTTGGTATGGTCATTAAAAAATTTTTTAACCATTTAAGTGGATGCATAGTGGTATCTAGTTGTGATTTTAATTTGTATTTTCCTAATGACTAATGATGTTGAACATTGTCTCATATGCTTATTTGCCATTCATATGTTTTCTTTGTTGAAGTTTCTGTTCAAATCTTTTGCTCATTTTAAAAAACTGGGTTGTTTGGTTTCTTATTGTTTTGAGAGTTTTTTTTAATATATTCTGAATACAAGTCCTTTATCAAGAGGTGCTTTGCAAATGTTTTCTCCCAGTCTTTTGCTCATCTTTTCATTGTCTTAAGTGTCTTTTAAGGAGGAGTAATTTTAAATTTGATGAAGTCTGTGGTGATTAATTTTATGTGTTATCTTGAGTGGGTCATAGGGTTCCCAGATATTTGGACCAACATTATTCTGAGTGTGTCTGTGAGGATGTTTTTGGACAAGATTAACATATGAATCTGTATACTGAGGAAAGCAGGTAGGGCTGTTATCCCTGATTTGGGAGCCCATTGACCTGTGAGTAAAAGGGAACTCCTAACTGACTGCTTTGAGCCTAGGACATTGGTCTTTCCTGGCTTTGGACTCAAATGGAAACATTGGCTCTTCTTTTGTCTCAAGTTTGTTGACTTTCAGATGGAATTATACCATCATCTCTCCTGGTTCTTAGGCCTTTGAACTCAGACTAGAATCACATATTGACTGGGTCTCCAGCTTTGCTGACTACATATCTTGACACTTCTTAGCTTCCATAATTGCATAAGCCAATTCCTTATAATAAACTTCTTTCTATGTATACATACTATTGGTTCTGTTTCTCTGGAGAATACTAATACCAAGTCCAATTTAACAATTTGTTTTTTAATTGATCATTGTTTTAGCTTCATATCTAAGAAAATTTTCCCTAATCCAAGTCACAAAGGTTTTCTGCTATGTTTTCTCTGGAAGTTTATAATTTCCAGTTTATATTAAATCTGTGATTGATTTTGGATTAATTTTGGTATGTGGTATGTATCAAAATTATTATTATTTTTGCTTATGGATAGCCAATTATTCCATCACCATGTGTTTATTTTATTTTCTAGGGGGGGAGAGAGAGAGAGAGCACAAGCATGCAAATGGGGACGGGGGGGTGAGAAGCAGAGGGAGAGGGAGAGAGAGTCTGAAGTGGGTTCCACACTTACAGGGAGCCCCACATGGGGCTCTATCTCATGACGCTGAGATCATGACCTGAGCCAAAATCAAGAGTTGGACACCCAGCTGACTGAGTCACCCAGACTCCCTTCCATCAGCACGTGTTTAAAAGATTTTTCTTTCTCCACTGAATTGTTTTTATACCTTTGTTGAAAATCAATTGTTCATGTATGTCTGGGTCTAATTTTTGAATTCTTTATTCTGTTATATGGACCTATTTATTTTTATGGCAATAACTCACTCTTTTGATTATTGTAGCTTTATAATTATAATGTTAGTCCTCAAATTTAAAAGTTGTTTCGGGGATTCTAGGTCCTTTGTGTTTACCTATGAGTGTTAGGATCAGTTTGTCCATTTCTACAAAAAAATTCAACTTGGGTTTTGATTGTGTTGTATTGAATTTATAGATCAGTTTGGGTAGAACTTCTGTCTTCTGATTCATAAACATGGTTTATCTCTTCATTTACTTAGGTCTTCTTCAGTTTCTCTCAACAATGTTTTGTAATTTTCTGTTTTCAGATTTGTTCCTAATAATTACATATTTTTGTTGCTATTGTAAATAATATATTGAAAAATTTCAACTTCCAGCTGTTTGTTGTTGGTAGATGAAGATATAATTGATTTTGTATCTCGATCTTATATCCTGCAACCTTTTAAATTCACTTACTGGTTCTAGTTGCTTTATTGCACATTCCATCATATTTTTTTTACATAGATAATCATGTCATCTGTGAAAAAAGACAACGTTTCTTCTTCCTTTCCAAACTGGCTGCCCTTTATTTCTTTTCCTTGCCTTATTGCTCTGGCCAGAGTCTCCAGTACAGCGTTGAACAGAACTGGTGAGAATGGGCATCTTTATTTTGTTCTTGTCTTAGGGGGAAAATATTTAGTTTTTTACCATTATGTTTGATGGTAGCTATAAGCTTTATGTAGATGCCTTTATGGGGTTGAGAACGTTCCCTTCTATTTGTAGTTTGTTGAGAATTTTTTTAAAAATAAGGAATTAACACTGGATTTTGTCAAATGTATTTTCTGTATCTACTGAGATTATCATATAGTTTTTTAAAAAATTAATGAATATGGTATTTTACATTGATTTTTGAATGTTTAACCAATAGTGTATTTTTTTAAACCATCACAAATAAGGTTTTTTATTTGTCACCATTAAATGTCTGAATTTTAAACAGATTCTTGGACTGGTGGCTCATATCAATCAGCTCGTTCAACTTTAGCATGGGTCTCATCCCCGGTAGCTTTTCCAGAACTACTGCCTTCACCATGAAGCTCCATGAGTTTTCCCAATTCAAACTTGGGCTTCTTCAGCATTTTTACTTTTCTAACGAAGATATCATGGAATGGATAAATAGACTGACAAACTTTTTCTATATCTTTTCCAATGCTGTCTGGAATAAATTTATTGACCACTTCTTTCAAGTCATTTGTCTGCACCTCTTGGGTCATGATTTCCATCATCTTTTTCTGAATTTGACAGACCTGTTGGTGCTGAGCGTAAGAGGTCTTCCAAATCTGATTATTGCTTTTTTTAGTAAAACCAACACAAAACTGATGAAGCAAATAATCGTCGGTAGTCTTGACATCAACATGAGCTTCAATCATGGTCTGCCATTTTTTGACCATGGAGCACATTTTGTCATGGGTAAGATCCATGCCATGGAAATTAGTCAGGCAGTTTTTGCCCTGAACATCCTCAGTAATTAGCTTGAATTTTCTAAATGCAACTACATCATTCTGCAGATCAGCAAGGCTCATTTCAAAAACATGACCCTTGAGGCCGTCAGATGTGATTTTGGTTCCTTGAGTTCTTGTGACTGATGTTTTCCCAATATTTCTTTTTTTAAATTTTTTTATTTTTATTTATTTTTTTTAAGATTTTATTTATTTATTTGACAGAGAGAGACACAGCGAGAGAGGGAACACAAGCAGGGGAAGTGGGAGAGGGAGAAGCAGGCTTCCTGCGGAGCAGGGAGCCCAATGTGGGGCTCGATCCCAGGACCCTGGGATCATGACCTGAGCTGAAGGCAGACACTTAACCGACTGAGCCACCCAGGCGCCCCCCCAATATTTCTTATATTGAACATAGCTGGTGCTTTTACATCTTACCAATCTTTCTTAGAAAATGGATCAACCACTTTCTTCTTGGCTTCCTTTTTGCCGCCTTTCATAAGGCGCTTGTTCTTGCCCACCGCCATGGTGCTGCTCAGGGAGCCAAAAGGCCAATAGTGCATTTTAAAGATTAAATTCAACTTGGTCATGATGTATTATACTTTTTGTACAACATTGGAATTGTTTTGCTAAAATTTTGCTTAGAATTTTTGTATACATGATCATGAGAGTTATTGGTCTGTAATTTTCTTTTCTTGTAATATCTTTGCCTGATTTTTGTATTAGGATAATGCTGGTCTTATACAAATAGATTGGAAAGTACTCTTTAATTTTTAAATTTCTACAGCAGTTTATGTAGAATTGGTATTATTTCTTTGTTTAATATTTGGTAGATTTTACCAGTGAAGCTATTTGGGCCTGGACTTTTGTTTGTGGGAGAACTTTTAACTCCAATTACAATTAATGTAATAGATATGAGTTATTTAGGTTACTTCTTCTTGAGTGAGGCTTGGTACTTTGTGCCTTTCAAAGAACATGTCCATTTCATCTAAATTGTTTATTGACATAAAATTATTCATAATATTTGCTTATCTTTAGAATCTATAATGATTTTGCTTCTTTTATTCCTGATATTGGTAATTTGTTTTCTCTGTGTCTCTCTGAAAAATTTTGGGAGAGGTTATCAGTATTTCTGGTTTCCCAAAACAACCAGATTTTGGTTTTGTTGATTTTTCTCTCATTTTTCTGTTTTTTATTTTATTGATTTTCATTTTTTAATTTCTTATCCTTTGTTAACTTTGGGTTTAGTTTGCTCTTTTCATTTTCAAGATGAATGCTGAGGTTGTTGATTAGAGACCTTTCTCCTCTTTCTCTTCCTTGTCTTTCTCCTCATCCTCCTTCATCTTAAATATAGGTATTCAGTACATATTTTGTCCCAACTACTACTTTAGAAGTATTCTTCAAAATTTGATATGTTGTGTTTTCATTTTCATTCATTAGAAAAGCTTTCTAATTTTTCTGTTAATTTCTTCTTTGACTTATGGGTTATTTATAAGAATCTTATTTCATTTCCAAATATTTTGGGATTTCTGGAGATATTTCTGTTAATGATTTTTATCTCAATTTCATTATATTCAGAGAATATACTTTGTTTGACCTGAATTTTTTCATATCCACTATCTTCTTCAGTTTTTAATTTTTATCTTTAATTTACTTCTAATATTTCAACCATCCTTCCACCTTCCCTCTGGTAACCATCAGTATGTTCTCTATAATTAAGGGTCTAAGTCTTGGTTTGTCTCTCTCTCCTTTTTTTTCCCTTGCTCATTTGTTTTGTTTCTTAAATTCCACATGTAAATGAAATTGTATGGTATTTGCCTTTCTCTGACTGGCTTATTTTACTTAGCATTATACTCTCTAACTCCATCCACGTTGTTGCAAATAGCAAGATTTCATTCTTTTTTATGGCTGAATAATATTCTCTTATATATATCTTCTTTATCTGTTCACCAATTGGTGGATGCTTGGGCTGCTTCCATAATTGGTTATTGTAAAAAAAAATGCTGAAATAAACATAGGGGTGCATGTATCCCTTTGAATTAGTGTTTTGTTTTTTTTGGATAAGTATCCAGTAGTGCAATTACTGGATTGTAGGGTAGTTCCATTTTTAACTTTTTGAGGAAACTCCATACTGTTTTTCACAGCAGCTGCACCAGTTTTCTTTCATTCCTACCAACAGTGCATCAGGGTTCCCCTTTCTGCACATCCTCTCCAACATTTGTTGTTTCTTGTGTTTTTGATTTTAACCATTCTGACAACTGTGAAGTAATATCTCATTGTGGTTTTGATTTGCATTTCCTTGATGATAAGTGATGTTGATCATCTTTTCATGTGTCTGTTGACCATCTGTATTTCTTCTTTGGAGAAATTTCTGTTTATATCTTCTGCCCATTTTTTAATTGGATTATTTGTTTTTTCAGTGTTGAGTTGTATCGGTTCTTTATATATTTTGTATACTAATCCTTTACCAGAGATGTCATTTGCAGATATCTTCTCCCATTCAGTAGGTTGTCTTTTAGTTTTGTTGATTGTTTCCTTTGCTGTGCAGAAGCTTTTTATTTTGATGTAGTCTCAATAGTTTATTTTTTATTTATTTATTTTTTAAAGATTTTATTTATTTATTTGACAGAGAAAGCAGGGGGAGTGGCAAGCAGAGGGAGAAGGAGAAGCAAGCTTCCTGCTGAGCAAGGAACCCGACACGGGGCTCAATCCCAGGACCCTGGGATCATGATCTGAGCCGAAGGCCGATGCTTAACTGAGCCACGCAGGCATCCTGATGTAGTTCCAATAGTTTAGTTTTGCTTTTGTTTCCCTTGCCTCAGGAGGCGTATCTAGAAAAAAGTTGCCACATCCAGTGTTGGAGAAATTACTGCTTTTGCTCTCTTCTAGGATTTTTATAGTTTCAGGTCTCACATTTAGGTCCTTAATCCATTTTGAATTTATCTTTGTGTGTGGTGTAAGCCAGTGGTGTATGACCTGAATTTTTTATGGCTCAGAATATGCTCTGTCTGTAAATATTCCATATGCACTTTAGAAGACTATATACTCTGCTTTTATTGGGAGGAATGTTCTAAAATGCCAATTAAGTCAAATTTGTTTGTGATTTTCAAGTGTTCCATGTCTTTCCTGATAGACTTTCTACTTTTTCTATAAATTATGTATGACTGAATTGTGGATTTGTCTACTTTTACTTGAAGTTCTCTCTTTCTGCTCCATTTTTGTATGTATAAGTTTGTGATTTATAGATCTTTTGTTTGACAGATAATAGACACAGCTTTTGCATGTATCTTAGTAATAAAATGTAACACATCTTAATCTACTTGAGTATCTTTCCATTTCATAAGCCCCATAATTCACTTCTTTTTGTTTTGAAGGAAAATATGAAGATGTGATCCTTTCTCTTGCTACAATTATTTGTTTGATTAATATCAAATGTATGTTCTGTTACTGGGACTCTGTTTCTATGATTTTCTTTGTATTTAGTCTTTCAGTTCAATGCTGAATTGTAACATAATATTTTCAAAGATATTTTACATGGCAGTTAAACTCTATACATGTAGTTTCGACAGTATGCGAACTCCAATGAAGGGATAAAAATATGAGCTGCTATGACCAACTTTGACGATGTGTAAGCAATGTCAATTATATCTTAATTGCTCTCTGAATGACATTAAGTGTAACATACACCTTGATGTTTAAATGTGGAAAAAAAATGTATCTTAAAGTCTAAGAAATACTGTAAATGTTAGATAGGAATATAGGATTCTATACAGTGCAATAGCCAAGATTACTGTCCTCATTGAGCTTACATTTTAATGTGTAGAGGCCAAAGTGAAACAAGTACAAAATAAGCTAGATAATTCTCACCCATGGTATGCAATATAAATATGATTAATGGAGTCGATTGAAGGTGCCTTTAACTGGGTCATCAGTGGGGGCCTTTCTGAGGATATCATGAGTGAGATGAATGGTACCAACACCTGAATAGTGAGAAGAAACCATTGGGAGATGACTTGGCAGAAGAAGATGTGGGTGAGAGAGAGCAAGTTTAGCAAAAACAAACAGAAAGCCTTTTGCTTAGCAAGGAGCTTAATACTAGAGAAACATAAAGAAAACCGATGTGGCTGGCATTTAGTGGGTAATGATAATCATGGAACCAGGTGAAAGTAGAGAGGTAGTTGGTAGGGCTATTTTTGCTTCCATCTCTCAAAAGTTGAGTCAGAAGATTAAGTATTCCTTTAGTACAATGCATTAAACACATTGCAGCTCATGGATCTGTTTCATTTCAACCCTGACTGGGGACTAAAAGCAGAAAGAAATAAGTTGAGCCTCCCAGGGTGCTTAGCATCTGTACTACATGCAGTTTAGCACTTGGATATATGTTTCCATGTGTTACTTGCAAATTGTATCATCTGTTTAAGCCCTTTCACTCTGAGGGGAAAGGGCCATATTATATTGGTTCGATTAATATTATATGGTTCCTCAAAAGGATGGTTATAGTTGGGGGAAGCAGGGGGTAGAAAAGGGTTGATGCAAAATCAGCACGTTTCCTGGCAATTATATTAACCTGTTAGCACTTAGGAGTATAACTGGAACATCTTTCTAGAGTGCAATCTGGAAATATGTATAAACAAATCTAAGGATTTTTTTATGCTTTTATGTAAGAAAGTATATGAAAGAAGTGATCAGGACAAAGATACTTTAACTAGGATGTTCATTGAACTTTTTTTTTTATAATAGCAAAGAGATTGTAAACAAGTTAATGTTGGAAAACAGAGTTACCATGAAATATGGGGTGTTAAAGTTGTGATACAAATTTTTATTTCTTGATATGAAAAACATTCTCTAAAATAATTTAAGTGAAAAATATGGACAGAGGCAGAGTATAATCCTAGTGCAGGAAAGTAGCAAAGTTGTGTATGTATGAACAGAAAAAGAAAAAATTCTGGCCATATGCAAAATTGGAAACAATGGTTATTTCTTTATGGTGGGGTTATTGGTAGGTTTCCTTTTATCTTTATACATTTTTATAATGTCTGGGTATTTATAATGAACATACATGATGTATCTAAAATAATTAAGAAGACACTCTTTCTATTTTGATAAAAAAACATAAGGGTAAGTAAGCTGCTAAAGGAGCTGATTTAACGAGTAAAAGGATTTATGAAGTAGAGCTAAGAACACACTTGGGGCAAGTCAGAAGAAAGTGGTTTCTGGCATCGGTCCTGACATGTAGTAGATAACAAATAGTAAGTGGTTGTCAAGGGCTGAATTTTGTCCCCTCCAAAATTCATATATTGTTGTCCCAACCTCTAGTACCTCAGAATATACCTGTATTTGAAGATAAGGCCTTAAAGGTATGATTATGTTAAAATGAGGCCATTACGATGGGGCCCTAATTCAATATGACTGGTGTTAAGAGGAAGAGACACCAGGGATGCACACATACAGAAAAGCCCTGTGAAGACAAAGGGGAAGGCAGCTATCTACAAACCAAGGAGGGAATCTTCAGGAGAAACCAAACCTGCTGACACCTTAATCTTGGACTTCTAGCTTCCAGAACTGTGAGAAAATACATTTTTGTTGTTTAAGCCACCTAATCTGTGGTATTTTGTTATAGCAGCCCTGACAAACTAATGCGGTGTTTTAAAAAAAATGATGGCTGCTTATATTGATAAGAGTTATCAAATCCCAGCTACTGCATAAAGTAACTTTACATGCATTATCTTATTTATTCATCACAAAATCTTAAGAATTAGATGCTACTGTTCATGCTCACTTTGCAAATAAGGTAACTGAAGCTTAGAGATCTTATTTCATCACATAGCTAGTAAAGTGGCAGAGCTACGTTTTGAATGTAAGTTGTCTGATGTTATAATCCCTGCCCTCAAGCGCTGTACTAATATTAGTACAACTGCACAGCAGGGTGCAAGGTTAGGGTTCAAAGACGTTGACATGGCAAAATCAAAGATTTAGCACATTATTTCAACTATAGGTAATATAACACATTATAACTATTTTCGTATAATGTGTACATTTTTTTTTTTTACAGTTTTTATGTCCTTTTTTGTTGAATTCAAAAACCCCACTTCCTCTTTATAATAAGGTAAAGAGGTTTCATGATACCTTGTTTGTTTGATTTTGAATCCCTGGGGGTATAATTCCACACAGCTCTGTAAGAAGAATAATTAAGTACTAGAACCAGGACCAGGGTCTCAAGAACAAAAAGGAAGTTATTATTTGGAACTTGAAGCCCTTAAAGAGCCAGTGCCCCCTGCCCTTTTGCTTGGCCCTTTACATGTGGATACTCCTTCATGTACTCTTCAAATCAACCTTTTGAAGAAGGTTCTACTATCAGGGAAGAAACTTAGATTCTGGGAATTTAAGCAACTTCTTTAAACTCACAGGTCTGGCAGGTGCTCCTGGGTCTTCCTAGTCCTGTGACGTGCTTGCACAGGAGAGCCATGCTCGTTAGGGGAAAGAACCCTTTCTCTGTAGTCGTTAATTTATATTTACTTCATGTTTATTCTACAGAAGACATTCGACCTTGTAGAAGAAACTCTGGGCTGCTAACACCAGGGAACTTTGAACTTACAAGCACTTGGTATTGCCCTGGGACCTACATTGGAAGAACTGCCATTTTGATTCCTGATGCCCCCTGCCTGCCATCAGTTTAAGCCACTCATTTGCTTCCTCCTTTATAAATTGGATGTGGTGGAAAACTGCAGTGCACAACACAGACTCACCTCCCCATTAAGTATGAGCCATTCTTTTCCTCAGACCCTGGGCTGGTTGGCTTCTAACAACAGTATAGAGCTGACTCCCTCTCTGGGAACTTCCTTTAGCCAGGTGTGTGGTCCTCATCCAATGACTAGTGGACTTCGGGTAAAAGCACAGGTTAACACTGAGGAGCCATGGAGAACTGCCCCTAGTTTTACTGGGGCTTCTTTGTGGTTTATCTGCTTTCTCTGCCCAATCTTGCTTCTTTTATCTCTTACAAGTGTTTTCCCAGAGAGCGCTTCCCAAAACATCTGTACTCCAGTCTCTGCCTCAAAGTCTAGTTCCTAGGGAACCTGATCTAAGTCAGATGCAGGATAAAATTCTGTTTGTTCGTTCATTCATTTATTCGTTCATTCGCTCATTCACCAGGTAGTATCAAACACCTGCTCTTTGCTGGGCACTATTCAAAGTCTTGAGAATATATTGGGATTCTTGGGATTTCTGAAAGCAAGATCTCTGTGGAGCTCCTTACTGCTTTCAGTAAAAAAAAAAAAAAAGGCACTTTAGGCTGGGAGAAAGGCTTAACACTTTATTGTTCTTTAGTTATTGCTTTTCTACTGAATTACAAAAATTACCCCAGTCCATATAAACTCTGATTTGGGTTACAGCATCTGCCACTCCAAATTATTAAAATAACTTCTTCCTAGGTCTTCCTAAGTAAATCTCTTTGCTTCACTTTGTCCCTACTTTTGTTTTCTTCTTGAAAATCCGATCATTTCAAGCATCTGATATGATGCAACTTTCTTGATATATAGCAAAGAAGCCTTACAGACTGGCTCCATGCAGTATTTTCAGCTTAAACTCTCATCCCCAAACTTAACTGCTGTCCCTCAGTCTCACTGATACCCCTTTTTCTTCTCGTGGTAGAAATAATTGCTATGGTCATATTATTTCATGTTCTTGAGGCTTTTGTACATTATTCCCTCGTCCTGACAGGCCGCTCCATCTCCCACAACATCTGCAACCCTTATCAACATTTCTGCTTATTAACGTTCTGGCTTAAATGTAACCTCTTAAGTTTTCATGGTTAATGATCCTCCCTCCCCCACATAATATCAACCAAATACAGTAGGATAATTCCTTCCTCTTCTATCCTCCCGTGACATTTTGTATGTCATTCTTTGTACACTTGACCAAGTTGCATTGCTATTACCTATTTGTGTCCTTTAAAGAATTGTTACATCCTTGGGAGCAATGACTATGGCTTGTTTATCTTCATGTCTCCAGCATTTTAGTGTGTGTACAGCAAAAACTGGAAGTACTGCAGTTGAATGCATCTCTCATTTTCCTGTTTGACTACCAGAGACACAGAATTAGCATTCCATTCCACTGGATTTCCTTTATACAACAAAAGTGATATTTTCGTATTAATTTATATTGGTTCCTCCAGGGTAAATTTCAGCCAAGGAGGAGAAACAGATACGTGGTGGTGGTAGCGCCTTTCTTTTATTTAAATGATCTATTTCTTTGTTTTTGCTGCTATTTACCATTGTCTTTTTGCACTGACTTAGTTCATAATGCAAATCTCTTCAGTCAATAGATACGCTTGGAATAGTTAGCTTGTATTGTGCTGTTTGAATAACTTTTCATCATTCAGCCTTCTGCATAACAAGTACTGTAGAACGGACTTGGGGGCTCCTGTTGGGAGAGGGGAGCTACAGAAGGATGAGTTATAATGGAGAGCAGGAAAAGGAAAAACTGGGAATCTTTTCTAGTTTGGAAGAGTTCAATCATCTTTACCAAAAGTAATAACAGTTTTTTAAAAAATTTTATTAGTTATTTGAGAGAGAAAGCATGAGAGAGAGCGAGAACATGAGTAGGGGGAGGGGCAGAGGGAGAAACAGACTCCCCACTGAGCAGGGAGCCCGATGTGGGGCTTGATCCCAGGACTCTGGGATCATGACCTGAACTGAAGGCAGATGCTTAACCACCTGAGCCACCTAGGCACCCCTAAAAGTATTAACAGTTTAATTTTTAAGAATTTTAAGATTTTAAGAATTTTAAAATTTAAGAACTATATATATGCAGTAGATACTAGTCCATAGGAACAGGAATAGCATTAGTTCTATCCCTCCACTTCTGCTCTACTTTTCATTCATGGTTGGACAACTTGTGATTAATCCCACTAGGGTTTTCCAGCCTCCCCACGATCCACCTGCCTCTTCCTGCTGTCCCCCACACATGCACCTCAAATGCTCCTCTTCAGTCGTCAACTGTCACCTCCTGTTACCTTTCCTGATTCCCCCCAGATCAGAATCATTTATTTTTTCTTCTGTGACATCATGTTAGTTTGTTTGCATCTATACTATTATTCTGGCAATGGCATTATTTCTCAGAGAGAACTTTTTATTACTTTTATGTACAGAAAATTCAACAGCATACACTTAGCCCAGTTTGGTGGCCAGTTCTTTAGCCTTTGCATTTTCCAACTTGACATTGTGAGCCAGGACCCAGACGGTTACCTCCCCAGTGATGGCAGATCTCATCATATCTGTCATTGTAATTGGTCCTGATAGATTCCACCAGCTTAGCCAGAGCTCCTTTGTCTTCTGAGTTAATCCGTGTGAGGGCAACAGTGGTGCATATCTTCTGTGGACCATAAGCCCAGCCTGGCCTTCCCCTTGATAAGGCAGTAGGGAACCTGCTTTGTACAACATAAGGCAGGCAGGAAGACAACCAGCTCAATGGGATCCACATCATATGCAGTCACTACCAGCTGAGCCTTCTTGTTTTCCACCGACATGGTGACAGTAATAACCCCAGCTTGAAGACAGCTGGCCTCTTAGTGAGGACCGCCCCTTCACTAGCAGCTTTCTTCTCAGCTTGGGCCAACAGTCTGCTTCTTCTCTTGCTTTGTCTCTGGTCCATATTTGTAGGCCAGCTTAAGCAGCTGAGTAGCTCTTTGGTGGTCCAAGGTCTGGGTGAACTGGTTAGGCACTTTTAGAAGTCTATAGAGAATAGCCCTTTGCCGCTGCAGTCAGATATAGTGGGGCCATTGTACAAAGCAGGTGAAGTCCCTTTTGGGCTGGATGTCTTGTTTGGTGCCAAAATTCTTGGATCTTTTCTCAAACATGGGATTGACCGCCTTCTTGGCTTCCTGCTTCTTCACAACAGCAGGGGCTGAGGCCACCTTCTTCCCCTTAGCTTTCTTTCTTTTCTGCATCTTTGATGGCTGGAGGAGAGAGAAAGAAAAGAGAGTTCTCCTGGCAGTGGCATTTAATTATTTGTTTGCATGGCTCCAAAAGAGAGGCTTGGATGACTCCAAAAGAGAAGTCAAGTCTTATACCCCAAGGCATTCTCAGAAGTTGCATGGTGAATGGGACAGGGCAGTCGGTAGAAAACATGTATTGGGGCGCCTGGGTGGCTCAGTTGGTTGAGCGACTGCCTTCGGCTCAGGTCATGATCCTGGAGTCCCGGGATCGAGTCCCGCATCGGGACTCTTCAGGGAGTCTGCTTCTCCCTCTGACCCTCCCCCCTCTCATGTGCTCTCTCTCATTCTCTCTCTCTCTCTCAAATAAATAAAATCTTTAAAAAAAAAATCATTAAAAAAAAAGTCCCAATCAGGGGGCGCCTGGGTGGCTCAGTTGGTTGAGCGACTGCCTTCGGCTCAGGTCATGATCCCAGGGTCCTGGGATCGAGCCCCACATTGGGCTCCCTGCTCAGCAGGAAGCCTGCTTCTCCCTCTGACCCTCCCCCCTCTCATGCTCTCTCTCTCTATCTCATTCTCTCTCTCAGAAAAATAAATAAAATCTTTAAAAAAAAAAAGAAAATATGTATTATACAAATGATTCAGAAGAAATACTTATTACGGGTGTTTTTTTGTTATATTACCTAACACAGCTCTTCCAAGATATTTTTTTTTAAAGATTTTATTTATTTATTTGAGAGAGAGAATGAGAGACAGAGAGCATGAGAGGGAAGAGGGTCAGAGGGAGAAACAGACCCCCTGCTGAGCAGGGAGCCCGATGCGGGACTCGATCCTGGGACTCCAGGATCATGACCTGAGCTGAAGGCAGTCACTTAACCAACTGAGCCACCCAGGTGCCCTCTTCCAAGATATTTACCCATTTCAACAATAATTTGTTCTTGGGGCACCTGGGTGGCTCAGTTGTTAAGCGTCTGCCTTCGGCTCAGGTCATGGTCCCAGGGTCCTGGGATCGAGCCCCACATCGGGCTCCTTGCTCCGCGGGAAGCCTGCTTCTCCCCTCTCCCACTCCCCCTGCTTGTGTTCCCTCTCTCACTGTGTCTGTCAAATAAAATCTAAAAAAAAAAAAAAAAAAAAAAAATTTGTTCTTGCTCCAGTGTGATGAAAAGATTAGTACATGGCAAAGACAGATTAGAATTAGAAATACCACCAATCTATTTTTTTGTTTGTTTCTCTTTCTCTCAGACACGGAAAGTCTTTATGATTTAAACCAGAAGGGTCTAAGTGACTGTTATTAGATGTAGCATAAGCCTTTAGTATGTTGATTATTTAGGAAACCAGAGCTATTGTGTGATTAAAAATGTCAATAATGGAAACCTGATAGAATCTTCTTATTCTTCTTATTAATGTTATTTCTTCATGGAAATAAATGGTCCAAGTATGCGTAATAGGCAGGATATTAAGATTGACTCAGATAGGATATTTATGTGTAATGTTTTGTGGTTGATCATTGTTGTGCCATGATGTCCATTACTTCTTTAAAAATGTTGGCTATGGCTAGCCCTAATCTGATGTATACCTGTTCTTTCTAAAGTTCATCCCTGTATACTTCACAGTATTATAGGTTTGTTATTTTGAGAAGGATGAAAGAAAATATTGGTTAAAATTTTAAGTAATCCCCTTCCCTAAACCATTCACTAGATGCAGAAATGGATACCAGTGGGGAGCCTGGGTGGCTCAGTTGGTTAAGCGTCTGCCTTTGGCTCAGGTCATAATCCCAGGGTCCTGGGATGGAGTAACGCATTGGGCTCCTTGCTCATCAGGGAGTCTGCATCTCCCTCTCCCTCTGCCTACCCTCTGCTTGTGCCCTCTCTCTCTCTTTCTCTGTCTCTCTCGCTCTCTGTATCTCACATAAATAAATAAAATCTTTAAAAAATGGATACCCAGTGGTCCACATCAGCTATAAATATTGTATGATGTAGGCAATTAGCCTTCGTGCAAACAGAAGTTCTGTACTTACCGATTGTACTAATTATAATCCAGCTTCTCTACTAGCTTCTTCTTAAATGGAAAACCATTTCTGTTTAATCTCTTCCACTAAGTTCAAAAACAAACAAATAGAACATCCTGAATATTTGAAAAAGTGACTTTTAAGAACAGGGTTTGGTGCTTGAAACCTGAATCCCCTGGAACTTAACAGAATATAAGGCATTGAAACTAGGGAAAATGTAATTCTGATGTATGGCCTTACTTGAGGCAAGCTGAACTCAAGAGGTGTTTAGGGAATTGTAAACCAAAATGTTCCATCTTTAGTACTCAGTCAGGGTTAATGGAAGGAAAATGTCATAGTCCCGGCTACAGGGGCTGGTCCCTGAGGTCTGTTCTGGGTTACAATGTCATCCACTCTGGTCTCCTAGGAGGGCTGCAATTGACAAGGCAATAAGAATCAATCTGGAGGGAAGAAACAAGCTATAGACTAAGAAACAGAAGGCACCAACAAGCTGATTTGGCTCAAAGGAGGGGTATTCAATCGACAATATCACTATCATGACATGTATAATTGTGTATTTTTTTAGTGATTATTTATTTATGATTTTGTTTCTCTAATAATAGTGAATTCCTGGAAGATCAACCTTATCTCTTCAGTGGCAAGAATCCTGTTTGGGAAACACACACACGTGTGTGCTCTCTCTCTCTCACACACACACAAAACACAGATACACACATACACACAGATACATAGGAAAACAATCTGTATCTTTTGAGGTATCTTTGAGTCCTACATTGTCATTATCAAATGACAGATAATGAATTATTGCAGAAGGAAAGCAAGGAGGGAGGAAGGAAAGAAATGTTCTTAATCTTGACTTTCTCATCAGTCTTGACTTTTCCTTGGGAAAGTCCCAGTATCTCAGATTCTTCTTCTCCAAAGTAGTTAGATCAGCCTCGATATATTTTCTAAACATTTTCCAGAATTAGTATTTTATAGTTCCTTTGAAATGTTTGTTGTTATCAAGAGTATTATTGAATACTCTTGCTGGTGAAGAACTTGGTGCCATCGGACGTTGAAGAAGTAAACCTTACCAGTATTCACTGCCATTTCCAGGCTTATTTATTACCAGCCTTCAGTGAACATAAGGGGGCCTTCCTGCCCATGTCACTGGGCTGTCAGAGTGGAATGGAATGGAGGGCAATTAAGAAAAAGTCCTTTTACTTTGTAAGAAGACTCTCAAGAAATGTCCGGACAAAGTACCTGCCTCTTCAACATTGCTGGCATGTTTTAGGGGATAAGGAATGATTTCATGGAGGGGCTTCAGAATCACAGAGAAATGTGGCCCTATCCCTTATACGCATGTGACAGTGGGCAAGTCACGTAACATTTCTAAATCAAATGTGTGAAGTAATTGTATATTTTAAGGAACTCTAACAGAAGTTGAAGGTATCAATGATTATTACTATGGATGTTAGTTATTATTATAATTATTTCATCTCTTAAGTGGGGATGCTCAGTCCATTATTGTTCTCTGAGCAGGAGGTCATAAAAGTTTTCACTAATGCATTTATCAATACTTTTTTTTTTAAATCTTGTGATGAAATCAACCTCATGCAGGGAGAGAGGATGCTGAAGTAGATGATAGCACAGGAATTTTGGAGTTATAGAGATCTGACATAAATACGAACACAGTCTTTTAGGATATATGAGATGTTGGCAAATCAATAAATATCTCTGAACCTTGATTTTCTTCATGTAAAACAGTGTTTATATTTCACTATCAGGGTTCTTTGGATGATTGACTAAGAAAACACATAGTCAACTTCTTCTAGTGGGGTTTTGGGAACAAAGCAGACATTCATTCGTGCAACCAAAATTTATTGAATACTTATTGTTTCCTGATAATAAAATACTTAACAAAAATACAGTCTCTGTTCTCACAAATATGACTGTTTAGTTCCTTTAAATTTCAATGTTTCCTAATAACAGAGAACACACACTCAAGGGAATGTGCATTAAGATGGTGAATATTGCCAAGGGTGGTATAGATTTGTCAGTCAGTAAAAATGGTCTCTGTTCTAGGGTGTGAGTAGGGCAAAGAAGAATCTGATGACAGGAGGGGCAGACATGGTTGAAGAGCAGCCTAAATCTTCACATTGTAGTCCCAATAATATTACTTGAAAATAATAAAAATTAGTTATTTAAATATAATCTTTGGGGCACTTGGGTGGCTCCATCAATTAAGCATCCAACTCTTGATTTGGGCTCATGATCTCAGGGTTGTGAGATTGAGCCCCATGTCAGGCTCCATGCTCAGCAGGGAGTCTGCTTGAAGATTGTCTCCCTCTGCCCCGTCCCCCACTCACACACTCTTTCTCTCGAATAAATTAATGAAATCTTAAAAAAATATAATTTTTTACTAAATTAATTTATTTAAAGGTAGTAAGTGTTCCATAAATATCTTTGTAGCTTTTTCATGCTTGCACAAGCCTTAAGTACAGAGGACCCGGTATTTGTTGAGTACTTTTAGTGGGTATTTGCTCATTTAATTCTCTAAGCAGACTTATTTGTAAGTAGCATTTGTAAGCATTCCCATTGTATGGATGAATAAACTTGCGAAATTAAGCAGTTTGCTCAGGATCAAACATTTAATAAGTAGCTCATGTGGAATTGAACTCAGGTCTCATTAGTTTAAAAAAGTTATCCCACTATACTTTGTCAAAATGTAACAGCAAAGAAAGGAAATGTAAAATGAATAAAGGAAGTACTGATTTTCTTTATTTGAGTGAAACCAGAAATTACTTGTGTCTTTAAGAGGATAATATGCCCAGTTTATCTTTTCAAATATTTATATGAACTGTGGTGAATAGTTGTTTGTCAAGGAATAATGAACCCTTCACAAATCCAGAATTTTCTACTGGCTACCGACAAAAATTTTCAATTGGTCACTGTTAAAGTTGTTAAATGTTTGTTAACTTGAATCTATTTCCTGTCTAAATTATTGCCATGAGTCAGCCTTCTGTTATTGGCCCAAATTATTTCAGTAGAAGATCTTTGGCATTTTCCTTCATAATGCCAATTCTGTGCATAAAACCTGTGAGATTATGAGTAGGTGCCTCTGAATGCTTTGAAAACTGATTTGTGTGGCTAACTTAAGCACATGAAGAAAGGATGAGGAAGTCTGTGAGTTAGAACTGTGTAAGCATGAGTATGTATCCTCTCAGTTCTCATAATTTTATCATAAACAGAATGACAGTGACCTTGCTTTAAGTCCCTCATGCCATCTATCAAAATATGAGGTGAATAAAATATAAAGAAGATAAAGAATGTAACACAAGTCTGGTCATCACTCAGAAAAGGAATTCTAGGAAATGCCCTAGGCATTCTGTCTTCACAGAGATAGGAAATTGTCTGGACATATACTCATAGTGGTAGAAACTGCTGGAAATATAGCTTCTCTAGAAATTCTTCCTCCTTGTGAATTTCTGGTTAAGTTGTATAAATACATCTTTACCAGTTGGAGGTTTAGCTCTATCCATAAATTTGGAGAGACCTTCTTACCTAGACAATTACACTGCCTACCTTGATATAGCCAGAACACATAACTCATCTCTTGCCATCCAAGTATGTGCATGCCCGCCTGAGGACAGGAGGAAAACAGTTTAAACCCAAAGCCAGCATAGTGGTGGCCCTGCTGCATACCCGTGGTTGCTCCCAATATTCCCTTGGCCCATTTGCATTAGCCACATGGGTGAAGAGAGAGTATTCAATGGGTATACTTGATCTTTTCACTTCTTTGACATTCCCAGTGTCTCAATCTGTGACATGTTACATTATCCCGGAGTTTGGCCAATCCAGATCAGCATCCTTCTTTGGAATGTAGGGAAGGGGGAATGAGACCTCAGGAACCTAGAGCTTCATTTAGAAGCTTACCCATCTCACATGGATCTTGTTACAAGGAAATGTGATAAGTGAACAAGTGCATATTAAATAGTCCACTAGGTGGCATTTGTGAAAATGCCTTGTAAAATCAATTCTGATTTAAAAAAAACAAACTGTAGGGGCGCCTGGGTGGCTCAGTTAGTTAAGCAACCAATTCTTGATTTCAGCTCAGGTCATGATCTCAGGGTCGTGAGATTGAGCCCCGAGTCAGGCTCTCACGTCTGCTTGCGATTCTCTTGCTCTCCCTCTGCCCCTCCTTCTGCTTGTTCTCTCTCTCTCTTTAAAATAAATAAATCTTAAAAACAAAACAAGGGGCACCTGGGTGGCTCAGTTGGTTAAGCGACTGCCTTCGGCTCAGGTCATG
>NW_023270469.1:25432265-25487528 GCF_011800145.1 Mirounga leonina | reverse complement strand
AGTTGGTTAAGCGACTGCCTTCGGCTCAGGTCATGATCCTGGAGTCCTGGGATCGAGTCCCATATTGGGCTCCCTGCTCAGCAGGGGGTCTGCTTCTCCCTCTGACCCTCTTCCTTCTCTTGCTATCTGTCTCTCATTCTCTCTCTCTCAAATAAATAAATAAAATCTTAAAAAAACAAAACAAAACAACAAAACTATAGCCTGCTACTAACCTAATTATAATAATTTAAATTTGAACTATATAATATGGGCCTAACAGAATAAATCAGCCAGCCAGAATTTGGATTAGTTTTGTCATCTAGCTACATTTTAGAGGGAAACATATTGGATGTAATATTACAAACAAGGTATTAATGTAATAAGTGAGAATATACAGAATTAATATATATATTCCTTACACTGAGAATGCCATTGTTATTGGTCAGATACATCAATTCTTCTGAAAACCTACGGGAACGAACTCTCCACTAACACTGCACAGCACCAGCTGCCTCACTTTCGTCCCTCATCAAAATTAGATTTGGGGTAAATGCAGTGTTTCCGTCACTGGCTCCTATTTTCGAATCTATATGCCCATCTTCCTCTCTCTGTATACCATCTCGCATGAAACCATGCTGAGAATAAAGTCAATTATCAAAATCACTTTTTAATAAAATTTCCTCAATGGGTCAGAGAATTTCAGTAACAATGGAATTTTTTTTCGTTCATGCCAAGAAAGGCTCACATGCTACCAAAACTTTCTTTTTAATAAATTTTTAAAATAGGTGGACGTAAGTTTAGCAGTGAAGCCTCAATCCTTTCATTTTCTGCTTATAATCGATTTAGGACTATTTATCCTATAAAAGAAATAAGAGGAAAAAACTAACTCAGAAATTATAGACTAGCATGAGTTATGCTCCACAGGCCATATCTTTAAATATTTTCACATTGTGAGAATAATTGTTTTTGTCTTCATAGTCAATTTATCCACGTTTGACTAAGCATTAAATTATAAATTTACTTAGTTTTTCCTGTGTTATCCTACTTTTGCTTTAAATTTGTGTGAGTTGTACTAAACTTGTATCATATATTTTACTGGTAGAATCCTTCAGTTTTCCTTTTTATTTGCTCACATTTCACTGTTAGCAGAGAAGATTTGACCCCATCAATTTCCTTTCTGTGACTCAAATCTGATGACTCTATGCTTTAAAGAATAAACTCTAAGATTTTAATGTTTTTCCTTCTGTTCCCAAAAAGCTGTCATTCAGAGAGGAGCAAAACAGCATGTTTTAAACAAATAAGAGTGTTTATTGTGCAAATTATTGGTATAATGTGATGCGATGTGACAACTATACCTCAGCGTGGAAGCTTGATATTACTCTATTATTATCCTTAAATGGGAAAAAAATATCCTTTATTCCGAGGGTAACCATATGCGAAGTGTTCATTGGAATATTGCAGGATCTTTGGGATTTGGTTGAAACATTGACTCTTGAATTAACACATCTTCACAGGTCTGTTATGAGGGCAAGTGCATGAGCAAGTTCTAATGTGACAACTTCTCCCCCAGTATTTAAAAAAAAATTCAGGGGGTGGGTCCAAGATGGCAGAGGAGAAGGAGACCTAAATTTCGTCTTGTCCCAGGAATTCAGCTAGATAGGGATCAAACCATTCTGAACACCTATTAACTCAACAGGAGATCGAAGAAAAGAATAGCACCAACTCTATGAACAGAAAAGCGAACACTTTCTGGAAGATGGGGTAAGACATCTTGTTGCTGTTAATGAAAAAATAAAAGATATCAGTTATTAAAGAGAAAAAAATAATTCAGACGGTTTATACTTTTGGATATTGCAAAGCCCAAACCACGGGTCCTTTCATACTTGTTTAGGAGCTATCTGTTGCATTTGGATGCATCTCTCCATCAGAACAAAAAACACAATGCTTTCAAGGCTTCACAAGCAGGTACTTATTATAGCTTTCTAAAAATGCACAGGTGCTAATTTTCTAATAATTGGAAATCAGGATATGAGAGGCCTTTTTAGTGGGTGAGCTCCTGCTCCTTAAAGAACATCCCTCTAGAATATCACACGCATGCACATGATTGTGGTACCCTCTTCATCTCCTTTTTTCTCTTGCTTACTCTTGTGGAGGATTTGTTACTAGCCTTCATATTCATACCTTACATAGTTTGGGTGCATCCCATTATGATAGTTGAGCCTGGTTTTTCTTTCGCTAAGTGCGTTAGCGTTGACATCTGCCAGTGTTCTTCTGAGGTCCAGTCACCAGTCCACTTTGTATCCTCTTACTCAAAAGCTGGGGTTGACTATTTTAACTAGAAGAAGTCAACACACTTCTCACACATTACAGGGTTTCCATGCAAATGGAAGTTTGAAGCCTACAAAATAGAGGAGGGAGAATGGGTTCAACAGATGTTAAAAGTATTCGTAGGAGAAGCAGCACTTACTGTGTGCTGTTATGTGCCAGGCAGTGTTCTGAGTGCTTTTCCTGGTTTATCTCAGTATTTCCTGAAAACAAGCACTCCCTGGGTAAAGAAAGTATCATCTCTGGGAGACGGTTAGTATTATTATCCCAATTTAACAGATGAGAAAATAGAGGCAGAGGTCGGTTATATATTGAGCTGAAGCTCAAGAAACTGATGAGTGTTTGAACTAGGATCCAAACCCAGACTGAGTCTAAGCTCTTAACTGCTCTGCAGCATTTCACCCTGGGAGCAGGCAATTGTAGGTGGAAGGTAAATGTAGGGAGAGGCGTGTGGAATTGAAGAAGAAGAAAAAAAGCTTTCTACATGATAGTGAGAACTACTTCCTCTAGGACCGATAGAGAATAATTGCAAAATCTTTTGCAAACATTATCCAATTTAATTTAAAAAATAATGCCGGAATTTAGATGCCTTTATATCCATTGTATGGCTAAGAAAACTGAGTTGGGTTGGAATCTTAGTGTGGCATTTTCAACATTATGATCTGAGATATATTTTATCTCTCAGGCTCCAGCTGATTTCATACTCTTTGTTCATTTTATTATGTGTGCTAAGGAAAAAAAAACCACAGAGACTAATTCCATTTGCTAGCTTTAAGAAGCAGTAGTCAACTCTAGGCATGACCGATAAAAATTTATTTGATTGCATAGTATTTACCTAACTCTGCTGAGGGAGGCAGATTTCCTCTAGTGCAGTAACAAAGAAGCTCCTATGTGACCTGAGCATTTTTCAGGAAAAGGTGGGTATTATATTCTCCTAAATGGAGAGGAATATTTTTCCCTTAGTCCTATTACTGACAGCTTCTAAATTTAATAACACAATGCTCACCTACAAATAAGAGTAATAAAAGCTTAACTTGCCACAGGGGGAAAAATGCTATGGTGTAACAGACCCAGGAATAAGTGAGATTCCTGGGAAAGTCACTGCCTGAGGCTGCTCAATAAACTCTAGCCCTTATATGTACCCACTGTTTGATGTTTCAGTTTTGGATGCTGAGCCTGGTCATAACATACCCGTCAACAGTTTCTTGTTTAGACTTCTCAAGAAGGTGACAAAATAAAATCAGTGTAAAGCTGTCAAAAGAAAGGTCATCACTGAATTATATTTTGCTCAAGTAACCCATCTGAAACCAAATGTGTCCTTTGCTCAACTCTTTTGAGAATTCAGCCAATGAACACCAAGGGGCTCCATGACCGTTTTCCATCCAAATCTCTTTTCAGAAAAATGCAAGCAAATTCCTGAGTCGACCTTGTTCTGATAAGTCTCCTTGAAGCAAGGTCATCATAATTCTCACCCACGTTTTTCTGCTGTCTTGTTAGATGAATCCGTGAAATTCACAGATTAACCCAAGTCCCTCACTTAGACATTCTAAACGTGCCAAATGTTCAAGTGTAACAAAAAATTACACATCTGGTAATTCTGCATGTTATTTATAGCCTTTCTGATAGAGGCATAATTGATTCAGAAATGTAATTTACAGCTTGGCATCTCCATTTCAAAACCTCAATTCTATGACATCCACCAAGAGAGTAATCTCACTTTTGTGGGGAAGCAGAGATAATAATTGTAAAGAATTTTTGTATGATAGTCTCATGCTTTGGCATAAAGTTTTTCTTGCTCCTTGTCTTTCCTTTGCAAAATGGGCACTATTCATGTCAGCCACACACTTTTAATTCCACAGTATGATTTATGGAGACATAAATGAAGCATAAAGTTGATCAACAAACCCTGGGGTGATGGCAAATGGCTAAGGCAAGTTTCTCTTGCCCTCTATTTTTAATTGCAATCCTCATAAGAAAACACTCTTTAATTTAACTAAGTGATTGTTCTTTTCGAAGAGAACATTTATTATTTAGTTCCATTTTGAAAATTACTAAAGAATGCTGGAACATTGTCTTCATCAAAGAATAGTCATAAAATTGCTTCCCCTCCTTCCTTCTGCCTTTGGCTTCTCCACCTTTCTAAAACATAAAATGATTCTTTCATTTACTGCTCTAACCACTCTCTAGCCTGTGCACATTTTGAAGAAGATATATGGAGGAATTAATTTCCATTAGCCAGTGGGGTCCAGTATGAGTTTTATTGACATCAGTCTAGGTATCTTATATTTACCTTCATGCCACCAAATCATTATCCTAATTCTGACCATGCATATCTAATCTAGGCAATGGAAGACTACTTCAGTTCTTAATTAGCAGCTCAGATTTCTCTCTGCTCGCAAAAACTGATCTGTTTAGTCTCCTTATTTTGGCATTGTTGGCCCACCCAGATCCAGACTATATTGTTTTTTTTTTTAAAGATTTTATTTATTTATATGACAGGGAGAGACACAGAGAGAGAGGGAACACAAGCAGGGGGAGTGGGAGAGGGAGAAGCAGGCCTCCCGTGGAGCAGGGAGCCCTATGCGGGGCTCGATCCCAGGATCCTGGGATCATGACCGGAGCCGAAGGCAGACGCCCAACGACTGAGCCACCCAGGCGCCCCCAGACTATATTGTTATTAGTATAATTTATGATACTAGGAGCTATTCTGGGGAATTTCTCCTGGCCATTCATTGAGCTCCGACTTCTGGACTTGTTCTTGGCTCCCTAGTTTTCATTGCTGCCTTCAATAACTGGTGTCAGACCCAGTATATTCCACCTATCTAACTTTCAGCATTAGCTCTCTTCTGAGAATCCAGCTATGATGCTCCACATCTGCAAATGTGACTTCTTTGGTTATGGATACTGGCCCAGGTGAAGTCAGAATTCACTGCAGCCCTTTTGTTCTTCTATTATTTTTTATTTGATTTATCACAAGAAATCAGAAATATACTTCAAAGCATAATAAGCAAATAAAATTTATACATAAGCCAAATATAAAAGCTATCATATTTTGTATATTTTCCAGTCTGTCATCTATCTATCTATCATCTATCTATCTTTCTATCAGGTTAACATCATATTGGTAATGCAGATATTGTTTGATTTTTACTCAGTATTTTGTCATTTCTATGCTCCCATCTATGAAGAATTTCAAAAACCATTTTTTTATTTTGAAAAGGAAAAATGCTATTTTTTACCTTATAGATGTGCGCAAGTTTGTTTATCCATTTCTATATTTTGGCATTTTGCGTAGTTACCAATTTTTTGTTTTTGTAATCAAACCTTGATGAATATCTTAGTATTTATTTAAAATTATTTACTGAATACTTATTTTGTGTGAGACCCTGTTTTATGCATTGAAAATTCAACAAATGCAGTTGCTGAATTTAATCTTGGAAAAGCAGAAGTCTAGAGAGGAATAGGAAAAAAAAGGCAATTACATTATTGTGTGAAAAGTGCTGGGGGCATATGATAAGTACTGGGTAAATTTGGAAGTCAGAGAAAACTTTATTTTTTTAAATTTATTTGAGAGAGAGAGAGAAAGAGAGCATGTGGAGGGGAGTGGCAGAGAGAGCCTTAAGCAGATGCCTCAGTGTGAAGCCCAAGGTGGGTCTCCATCTCACGGCCCTGAAATCAGGGCCTCAGCTGAAACTAAGGTCAGATGCTTAGCCATCTGTGCCACCCACGCACCCTGGAAGTCAGAAAAAACTTTAAGGAAGAGGCAGTCTTTATACTGAGACCTCAAAGGTGAGTAAGAATTAACCAGATAAATGAAAATATTGGGGAAGGAGCCACTGTTCTAAGTGTAGTCAACAGGAAGTGCAAATACCTATGAGCAAGAAAGAAACCTGACAAGTTAGAAAAGCTACAAGTAATTCAGTATATCTAGAACCTTGAGTGTGAGGGATAATAGGTTTCTTGAGAAGACAACTTGGGGCTAGATCAAGAAGAGACTTTTACAGAATTTTAAGAAATTTGTTCTTTATTCTGAAGGCAGTGAAAATCTTTAAAATATTTTAGCCATGGGGTTGGGAGGACAACATAATTAGAAATGCATTGTGAAAAATTACTGGTGACTTTGTGGAGATTGCATTGGTAGGAGCAAAGTTGACAAAGAGGCTAGGTAGGAAATAATTCCAATAAGCAAAGCATAGATGATGATAGCTGGACTTAACGTAGTAGGAGACTGGGAATTAGGATGGAGAAATAGGATGTTTTTTCCTTTTAAATACTACTGATAAGACATGATAGTTTTACTCAGAATGTCAGGAAGGAGAAGCAGTCAAAGATGGTGTTCATTGGGGGAGGTTGTGGTGCCATGTGCTTAGAGAGGGCAGTGTAGGGAAGAGTAGGTTTGTTTGTTTGTTTGTTTTTAACGATTTTTATTTATTTGAGAGAGAGAGAGAGTTGGGGGGGGGGGGGAGGGAATGGAGAGAGAACCCGAAGCAGGCTCCATGCTAAGCACAGAGCCGGAGAGCTGACATGGGGCTTGATCCCACTACTGTGAAATCACTACCTGAGCCCAAACCAAGAGTCAGGTGTCTGACTGAGCCACCCAGGCACCCCGGGAGGGGTAGGTTTAAAAGCTGTGATATATTCCTGAAGAATTTTGTTTGTGACATTTAAAAGAGAGATTTGAGTGTGGGGAGAATAGAGATTTGAGAGTGAGAGATATGTCGACTCTGATCATTTTATTACAAGAGAATTCTGGAAGTGAAATTATTCATTGAAGTTTATTGATGCATTTGACACAGTGATGTTTAGAAAGGTCACAGATGTTGACCTGTTGGCACAATAATTTGGATTTGGGGCCAGTCTGTCCCTGTATTCTTAGAGAGCTTTTGTACTCCGGCTTTATTGCTTGAGACCAGAATGTCTCTTTCTCTTCATTCCACTGTTGCAGCATCAGAATGTCTGCAGGAGAACCATTGTACATCTTGACTCATTTCTCTGGTCCTCATGGGATGGGGGGAGATTAAATGCATGACATCTTTGAAGTGTTGCTTTAGCATTCTGAGGAGCACCTGGAATACTTCTACCAACAAAAAATAACACAGTGAATGAGAGACCTTTCTCGGTATCTGGCTTCTACTCAAATTGTGGACTCAGCTGTGATCCTTAAATATTTTAATTAAGGTCTCTCAAAGGGAGCTTTTACTAATGCAAATGAGAGGCACCATGATACATATCCATTTATGTACTGAAGCTTATGAGCAGGGGGTTCTGACATTCCCTAAAGATCTTACCTTTCATCTTGGAATAGATGATGCTTCCTACTCAGATGATAGGTCTGCATTCCTTCTACTATATCACTCTATTCCAGAAGCAAAGGAAAGGAATTAACCCCTTAATTAGATAGTGAGGCACTCAGTACAGGAGAATGGGTTTTGCCTTAAAATACATTGGGGTTCTAGGACTGTATTCATACAGTTAGGTAGCTTATTAATTTCTTGAAAGGAGAGAGTGACTGGGAAAAAAATATTACATGTGAATGTACTCTAAATCCATTATAAGAAGATTCAATGCCATCTACCTAAGACAGAACACTTTATTTTGCTTTAAGTAATAACTGGTATTACATTTTGGCTATTTGTTAGGTACCCAGGAGTTATGTTAAACACTTCACATGTATGATCTCTTTTAAGTCTAACCACAAGTTTGTGGTATGCACACTATCAAGATCATCATGTTGTAGAAGAGGAAACTGACTTAAAAGATGAAAGATCTTGTTCCAGACCATATTAGGAGTAAGTAGTAGAACCCATATTCAAACCTGGGGAGTCTAATTTCAGAAGGTGAATTGGCGATTACACAGGATGCATGGTGAAGTAGTTCAAGAGTGTCTAGAACAGAAATCATTCTTTGTTCTCATTCTGGGACTCACACTATGTCATAATCTCACAAAGGAAGGCAGATTAAAGTGTAATAATGGTGTCAGTGTGTATGGAAAACAAGAGTTTCTAAATGTCCTGTAAAAAAAAAAATTCCTTGTATAATTTCTAACAAGGTATAAGCAGATTGACCTTCTGGTTCTATCTGTTCTTACCCTTAATTAGCAAATATTTGTCTTCTGTGAGCAGAAACTGAATAGTCATTGGGGTTTAAACAAGTCATAATCCACATGAAAATAAAACAGTAATTTCTTTTTGGGGAAGGGATGCGATTTCATTATTTGATTGGGTTTTTAAGGTCTCAACCTAGCCAGTGGATATCCACTGAATCCACAGTGGATCCCCTACTAAAGCAAAAGGCCAAACTCCCTTTCTTTGATTAGTAAAGAGGTACTTCAGGTAAAGTCAATATGAACTCTGTGGGTGTGACAGGACTGTTGGGAAGGGCCACCGACAATCCTCTATACCACCGAACCCTTCATTCTCAGCTTTTCCATTTGCTTTCTATCTTTGATTGACCTTTGAAAAGTTAGTCATTTTCACATTCTATACATATATATTTAAACTTTTTTTATCAGCACTCTTAATAGCTCTTCTGTAGTGGTTAATTCTGTCTTCCATAGAACAAGCCAGCATTAATCTCTTGATGTTTAATAATACTGATTAATTTCCCAGTAATATTTCAATATTCATCAGTAATGAATTTTTATAAGGGCTGATCTTTGAATCTCTCTTCTGTCATCTAGGATAAACTCAAGTCGACCTGGTGTCTGTATTTGGAGGATGATATATGACTTTTAAGGACTTCTAAGGTCAAACAAAGGAGGTTCCCAACTGTGGTGATCTATGGACGTACTGTTGATAGTTGACATAACACATTAAGATCACTCATTATCCTAAGGGCTAAAAACCAGAAATGTTGGAAAACCAGCTAATAATAGGCAGCCCCACATTAAAATTAAGTGCTCATTTTTCAGTATTTATTGGGGAGTCCTGGGATTCTTTCACTTCCCGTTTATTGGTGGCACTAGATTAAGTGGCAGAATTATAAGAATAGTCTGGGATTCTTAAGTTTAAGCCAAGGTTGGGCTTCTGTGAATGCCGGTGCTACTTTAGATCTTTTTCCAGCCTGCGACATGAAAAGCTAAGGAGCCCACTAGGGAATGAAATTGGTTAGACTGGCCTGTCTATCATTACTGAGTTCTTTACTTTTAATACTAATAGCTTAATTTTAATACTAATAATAATACATGAAGCAGCTCATGAAAATCCCATGACATTCACAGGCATAGTCACGTTGGAATTTTAAAACTGTGTGTGTGGTTGAGGGGATGTTATTATGTAATAATAAGAAAAGAAAAGAATGAAAAGATCCTTCAAAATCAGAAAATGTCAGGATGGAATTACATCACTACTGTTCATTAGCTGGGCAATTTACACAAGTCTTTTATCTCCATGTGAAATTATTCTGTTTGCCTACTTAGTACCCAGTCTTCTTTCTTCATCCTTTCATTACTTAATTCCTTCATTTCTTCGTTTTTTAAACACATAGCACTTACTATATGTCAGATCTTATTCTAAGCACTTTACATATATTAACTCTTTATTAACCCTGATTTTGTTCAGGGTTGCACATGAGTTTAGAATACTCAATTCACTGGCTTCCCTTACAGAGATAGGTGGTTCTGTGACGGAGTTCTGAACAAGAGGATTAAGCTTTGGGTGGGGATTCCAGAAAATCCATTGTCATTTTGATAAAATGGGGAGATTTGGCTGGCAAGGCCTTCTTGTGTTTATCCTTTGCTCTTTATCTTCCCACCTGGAATGTATTTACAATGTCCAGAGTTTCAGCAGCCACGTTGAAAGAGTAAGGATAAAACCCACATGCTGGGGATGCCGTATCAGGGAGGCAGAAGGAGCCTGAGTCCCTGAAGGCAACGCTGACCCTTTGTTCTAACCTCTACTAGCCACCCCAGACTTCCTATTACCTGAAAAACAGTGTTTTACTTGCCCAAGCCACTTTTAGGTTTTCTGTAGTCTGTACCTGAATGATTCTGTTAAACTCTCTTTGGGTTTCAGCTTATTCATTTGTAAAATGAGAACTATATTTTCTGAACGAGAGGACTATGAGAATAAAAGAAGATAAAGTGTCTAAAACACAAAGCACTTAATGTTGTTCACTAAATTCTTCTTCTCCTTGCCATGTAGACATAAACTTTCTCTATTTTAGCACACAGGGGGATAGCGATAAGAGTAGGACATCAGATGATTTTGATTGCCACTGACATTTTATACTCATTTGGTTAGATTTTAAACTATAATTTTCTTTTCTTTTGAGGGGAGGGAAGGGGCAGAAGGAGAGGGAGAGAATCCCAAGCAGATTCCCTGCCGAGCACGGGTCTCAATCTCACAACCCTGAGATCATGACCTGAGCCAAAATCAGAAGTTGGATGCTTAACCGACTGAGCCACCTAGGCACCTCTAAACTATAATAATTTTTTATTCTCTCATTTTTTGTCTTTATTGCCCCCACAGACAATGCTATGAGGGCACAGCAATTGCCCACTCAATGTGAAGTCTTGTCAAATTTGCCTTTAAAAATTTCTTCTTATATTCAGTGGCAAGGGAGGAGAAAGAGTAATGTTGATGTAGGACTAGAGAATGGACACTATTATGTTTTTGAAAAATATGTGCTTTGATGATAGGGTGATGTGCTTTCGAGTTCCATCTCCTTAATATATGACCATACTGGCAAGTTGCTTAACCTTTCTGAGCCCCCTTGGAAGCAATGGGGATAAAGCCCATCTTTCTGGAGCCTTGTAAATGTTAGATAAGTTACTGCCCTGGGAGGCCTCATGTCTGGCCTTCAGAGAGATCCCATAAGCATTCCTTTCCTTTGCCCACATCTCAGTTTTTTCATAGCCAATAGTTAGGCTCTTTTTGTTCTTACCAATTTTTGCAGCCCAATTCCAAGAAATTTCTTAGAATACACTCTTCAAGTGGCCAGAAAGAAGGATGTCTCTGTGTTGGCTCTCTGCATATGGAGTTCCATTATGCTAAAGCTGAGATAGTAATGTCATTCCCAAAAGGATTCACTCTAAGTGGTGTTTTGCAATGTAGGAAGTTGTATTTCATTTGTAAAACAGAAGATAAAAAGTTTTGAACATCAACAGTTCTTTTAGATGTAGAATCCTAATAAACATCGCATTCTGGAGTGGTTGAGGTTTAGAAAACAAAATGGAAATGTAGGCAGAAAAAATGACAGATTTGAATCTCTCTCCTACATCACCCTCATTGACTTAAGTAAAACGATTTGCTCTGTTCAAAATATCTGTTGACACTGGAACACTTGCAAGTGAGTAACCTAAACAGATATTGGAGAATAACACAAATCTTTAAGCTATTTTCCTCATTTGCAGTGGTGAGCAGGGGGCATGGAATGAATGGTGAGAAAAAGTGGCTGAAATTGCATCAAATGATGAAATTTTCCAGAAGCTCAAAAGATTACAGATTTCTGGTCACTTATTGAAATTCTGAGAGGCAGTAGATATCATCTGTGTTACCTAAAGAGACAGTGGCCTCATGCAGTTCCAAAAATACCCAGGGACAGAGAGAAATATTTAGAACTATCCCCAGATGGAAAAGCTGCTTCTGAAGAAAGTGGATTCTTTTACATCAGAGGAATTGTAGAGGGTATATTTGTCATGTCAATTTTGACTATTGCTTTTGATTTTCTTAGCATATGGGGTCTGTGCAGTGGGAGCCTTCTCTAGAGCTGAGACTGACAGGCATTTTGTGTTAGATAACCCTACCTCACTGGGAAGAGACAACTGGACTAGAATTAGACACTTAATCCAAGTTGAATCAGTCAGGTTCTTTGATCATTTATGCTGTGAAAATTAGAGACTAGAAGTGGGCACTGAGCCAGGGCAATGGCACATTTCTAGATGGAGATCTACTGGAGGTCTTTGGAGTTTCTCCCCCTTTCTGAGAGGGTAATAGAAGGTTTTATAATAGGAGGTCTACACAGAATATTCTCATAGTTGCCACCATCCACCCTAGTTCCACGCATTTATACTTTTCACACAGATTCAGGAAACAGTTCCTCCACAGTTTCTGGGGTCTTTATTCTTGAGGGGAATTTCATAAAGAAGGAGGTTACAGTGACCACACCTCCTGTCACTACAGTTGACTCTTGGGGCTGCCACTGCTATATTCTCTCTCCTCATCCACTATCCAGTCTAAAGTCTCCTCATTCTGAGCTATCACCTCAGCAGATCTGGGTACCTCATCTGGTAGTGTGACCAAACCTTCATATCTGAATGATCTGAACATTAGATAATCATACCTCTCTCAGTTAAGCACTGTTACATGTGCGTGCTCATAGGTATTCCGAGGCATGAGAGTACCCGGAGGCACCTGGTTGAGCCTAGGTTCAATATATATTTCTCCCAGCCCCTACTGTATAAAAGTAGTCTTATATCTCCTGCTGATCGGGGTATAATACCCCTACAAGTTTGGTGACTCTTCTTTTCATCTGCTGGCCTTTGGACACAAGTACTCTAAAGGGCCCTGGAAGCAGCTGTATCGGGTAGCTCAATAGAATGAACCATGGTGATGTCTGCTCCTGAGTCTTAGGTCCAATACCTCCAACTTTTCATAGCCCACAATTATGGGGACAGAAAGCACAATGTCCCCCTGTGGGTCATTGGGAGAGATGGTAAGTGTGACCACTTCTGCTCCCACTTTTTAATTTCCAAATCCCTGTATTTTTCCTGATGGGGAGATAGCATCATACAGTGATCTCTGATTTAATAAGTATTTATATCCTGAAGGATGACACCCTATCCTTTTAGAATGTGTCTTCCAAGCTGGCATTATATCTGTGCCTTTAGAAGCTGTTCTAGTGTTCTGTGAAGCTGGCTGCTTTTGGATGGTGTGGTATGTGATGTGACTAGTAAGTCTCATAGTGATGGGTTCACTCCTACATCTCTTTTGCTGTAAAGTAGGTCCCCTGGTTGGATGCTGTGCTGTATGGAATTTAATGCTTGTGGGCCAGGAATTCCATAAGTCTTCAGATAGTGGTTGTTGGGATAGATTTCTGTGAATGAAAGGCAAATTCATATCTGGAATAGTCGTCTCTTCCTGTAGGTCTGTGAGGCACATCGTTATGGTTGCCACAGCTTCTTAACCCAGACTTTGAAGCTCCTAATGATTTAGTCCCAAACTTGTTTTTTGAAGCCTAATGTTTCCGCTACTGTATTTTGGGAAGCCTCTCTTCTGGTTAGGCCATGGATTTTGATGCTTGGTGCCTCAACACCAGTTTGATAAGAGAAAGAAACATAACTCACATTTATAATATGTCTCATGGGGGTGCCTGGGTGGCTCAGTCGTTAAGGGTCTGCCTTCGGCTCAGGTCATGATCCTGGGGTCCTGGGATTGAGCCCCGCATTGGGCTTTCTGCTCATCACGAAGCCTGCTTCTCCCTCTCCCACTCCCCCTGCTTGTGTTCCCTCTCTCACTGTCTCTCTCTCTCTGTCAAATAAATAAATAAATAATCTTTGAAAAAAATAATATGCTTCATGAATTAGGACTTAGTTTTGCTCCCCTTTTTGTTTATTGGCTTGCTTGTTTGTGTGTTTGTTTTACAGATAGGAAAATTCAACTTAGAAAGAAATTCTCCTATGGTATAGCTGGTATATTAGGAAATCATGTAGAGTTATTTGGGATGAGACAAGCAGTAAATGTTTTCCAGTAATCCTCATAATCTTGGCTTTCTGTTTTATGGTGTTATCCCCAAAGGAAGCTGGAAGAGTTCTCTTTTTCCTTATCCTAGAGAAACTAGATCTTTTCCTCAATCAGAACTGTGAAGTTCTGATTTGCTGTTTAGAGTTTGGGAAAACTGGTCAACCCAGGTGAGACTGCAAAATCCTTATGAATCGTGGACAATATTAACATAGGCCTGTTTGGAAATAAATGCACATTTTCTCTAGAGTTCAAAGGTTTTACCATCTGGTTCAATCTGCTGAACTAAATTTGAAGAAGATCCCCTCTTCCTCCACCTTTTTTTTCCTCAACAATTTTCTATATGAAATCAAGCCCTGAGTTTTGTTTTGATTTAGCTCTAATTGGAGCGATGCTTTTACCAAATCTAATTTCAGTTGGAACTAATTACAGGGGAAAAGGTCATAGCTGTACTGAGAGTATTACTCTGCTCAAAATATATTGGCATCATATAATATTAACTGTACTTCCGTAGAGATACAAATGAAGACAAGAATAAATTACCAAAACATTGTGGATCTTCCTTTTGTTTAAATCAGTAGGGGAAAATCCATACACCGTTATTGACAAGAAAACCTTTCTTAGGTATGAATAAATACAACCTTTACAGTTGATTTGTGTCTATTTCCTGACAACAATATGGGAATTGCCAAGTAAGAGCCGTATTTTGTGCCTATTGAGCCTGAAATGATGATACAATTGTATTTCAATTGATGTACTGTACTCACCTATACAAAATGCTCTTATAATAATCTGGCAGTCTGTAGGAGAGAAAGACAAACACCATTTTTTTTTTTTTTTTGAGGAGGGAAACATTTAAGTGCATGAATGAATGAGAGAAACATTTGTCCAAACTTAGAGTAAGTCATTGACTTCTAAATAATTATGTGACATTTTGGCTAATGCTGTTACCTTTCAGTCCAGGGTGGATTCATGTTTCTCGCTAGACTCACTCTGGATTCTTATTAATGTGTGTCTCCTAGAGCATTTCCTACCTGTATCTACTAACCAATGGCTATTGCTCTGGGGTTTTATACAAGTCAGTGTCAGTTAGTAATGCTATTTTGGTGTCAGGGTAGAAGTGTTGTGGAATATAAGACAGCATCAGAGCATACTATAATCTCTGCAGAAATTGTTTTTATCTATCATCCAGCTCTGAATGGTCGGATAGATGATTTTCATGTGAACATTTGAAGATGTCTGATAATCTGCCTCAATTTCCTCAATGGGGAACTGTCCAATGGGGAACTGATACTGTATGAGAAAGCATGGATTAGAGTAAGCACAAGGTTTCTTAACCCCGCTTCTCTGTATAAGCCTCCATGCAGATTTCTTCTCTTACTCTCTTTTGGTGGTCATGGTGGTGGCAGGGTATTGAAAGCACTCTTTACTTATCAAAAAGGAATGAGAGGTTGCTATTCTTGTCTCTCAAGTACTGAATGCAAATAAATTAAAGAAAAATATCCATGGCTTCCAGCAACCTGTCAGGGTTGGGGACCATTTGTCGTGGGATGCCAATAATATAATGTAGATTTTTAGGGAAGTGTATTAACTCTAGAGTCTGTATGCAGGCCCTGTAATATTCATGAAAAAATAATTACTTTGATCCAAATATAAGTGATAAAATATTTTCTTTTAAACTAAGAATACACTACCTTGAAGATATGTATGCAATCCAGATACTGGTTCTATTCAGACTTCCAAGTATCCAGATAGTAAAGACTAAACTATATGTATTGGTAGAGGGAACAGAAGACTCATCAGAGTCAATGATTATTATACATCCTTGTGGAATTATTGGCTCAAAAGCCCCCTTGCCTTTGTATATTTATTTATATATTTATTTGTTTAAAACTATCTACTTACTGCTCAATAATCAGGTTTAAGGAAGAGAGAGTTAGATTCTGAGTGATTAATGGGCCTAGAACCACCAGCCAGGCTCACTACTTGAACATAAGCCATCAGTTAGTAGAACAACCCAGTTCTCTTTGGGGGATCTGATATTGTCTTGGTCCTGTGCAGAGCACGCTTCACTCTAAGCAGTCAGGTATGGGCCCCAAAGAGCAATCACACCACACTATAACTCACTGATTTGCAGATTATTCTGTGGGGTCCCTCCCTGAGTTTTCTGGTCTGTATAAAAGTGTGAGTCATAGTTGCATATATCATTTCAAATGAGCTAATTGCTATCTCCTGGTAATCATGAAGCCATTAATCAGGGTAACTAAACATAGTTCTAGTAATTTCATCAGAGAGGGGAACTTCTAGGAGAGACATACTCCACCAGGGCCCTATAACCCCATCTTCTCCCACTCAACACACTGACATTTTGTAATGCTAACATGAGCAAAGAATAATCATAATACTTAGCATTTATATAGCTCTTAACAAACATGAGCTAATTAATCCTCATGCCACCTCCGAAAGGCAAGCACTATGTCTATTGTTATCTACACTTTTTCAAAATGTGGAACTGAAGAAATGTTAAGAGATTCTCAGAAAGGTTAAGAGACTTGCCAAAGGTCACAAAACAAGATAGTAATAATAGAAGTTAAATTCCAGCTGAGACATCATGTCATGCAGACATGTGGCCTCTTGGAGGTGTGAAGGTCCGTTAGTAATATGAAGCCTGCCTGGACTCTGAAATACCCAGTCATGTTGTGGAGAAAATACAGTTCAGTAGCCAGAAACAATTCATGTGCATCCATCAAGAGTAGATCGGAGGAGAGAAGCAATGAGATCTTGATTCTACCCCTGGCAGGGAAAGTATGTGTCCTACAAAGCAGGTTCTTTCTCTTTTCTGCTCTTTTGAGATTATAGAATAGTATGTGTGAAGCTCTTAAAACCTGCCAAAAAGTTGAGAGGCCTTCAGAGTTACACTCTGGGCTAGTGTCAGACTAATAGAACTCCCCCACTGAGGAATAATGTGAGAGGGGTAGCAAGTTTCCTATTTATAGACCCAAGAAAACTCAAAAGGAATGATAATTACATGGCTCATACATCCTACTTGCAAAAGCACACACTTCCAGAAAAAACAAAAACAACAGTGAAAAAGCCCAAAACATTAAACAAACAAAAAGAACCCCTGAAGTTTGCCTATTCAGCTGTAGGAAGTTGTCTTGATTTAAATAAAGAATATTCCTTTTAATGGACACCAATTCACATGAGCTAGTAGTATGTGATAAATACATTCTAAACTATAAAACTGCCTTGCAGAGGTAAAGGTTGAGATCAAGGCCTGAGCTCATAGGAGGAATGGGAAAATGATTGTTAAATTAACATGAAGTCAGAGTTACAAGTAACATAAAGCGTCTGTGGGTCTTGTGAATATTTGGATTGTTCTGCCAGATCAAATACTATTTTATTTTTATTTTACTTTATTTTCTCAAAAATAATTTTTTCAATAGCTCTTTACAATTACTAATGAACAATTTTAGAATAAAATTTTTCAGTTTGGTATTTTGAAAAGGAAAACTTGTCTCCCTTAATAATATGAATATCTGAAGCACTGGTAGAAGAAAAACCTTTGGAGTGGGAAAGTCAGATGGAGAAGATGTGAGATGTCGTCGCGCTAATTACCAGGGAATACTGCCTGCTACCCTGGCCCACCCCCTTAAAACGCTTAGTGCTGATGTGACAAAATCCCTTGGTTTGTAGAGCAAAACGAGATAATGTGAGACTTCCTAAAAAGACTTTATGAAAGATAAAGGGAAAGCAGAAACAAATTAAACCATACAACTGTAGGAAGCAAGAATATCCGCCTACTACTCAAACTACAATGACATTAAGAAAAATCAGTTAGTTTTTAAAACTCAGATGATTTGTTTTGTGTCTTCAAAATAGCTGGCACATTTCTCCAGGCATTTTGCCTGCATTGTGTTTTCAAGATCACATACTTTAGATGAGGTAGGTCTGGAAGGAATGCCTTTTGAAAGCCTATTTTAGTTGGTTAATAGTCCACTCTACCATCTAGCCATCAATATAGAGATATTTATTCTTAGCAGAATCTAATGTAACTCAAGTATTCAAATGTTTATTTCAATCTATTGGTCATTCCTACACATAAGAAATATTTAGAATGATAATATTTAATGAACTCATTAAAATGCTATTTTTTATTTGCTAGAGATTGATAAGATATCTTAGAAAAAGGACTGTATTTGGCAACAATAGTCCGCTGAGCATGCTAAGTGGGATTAGAAGCCGAGCACACCAGGGCCTAAGCTGCCACTCTCCCTTTGTAGTCTGAGAATGTACTGTGTAAGTACGAGCCTACTAGCCATCAGGAGAGAAATACGTAAGAAGAAGCTCACTGTGAATCCAAACTCTGATGGAAATTTTGAATTATTTGTGGTAAACTTTTCAATTATTTTTCTGTACTCCAACATGGGCTGCAACTTAGAATACCTTTAAATAAAACAATCGTGATTTTGTGTGAAATTGTCATAAATCAAAATAGTTCCTTTGAGGCGTCAACACCTGGTCTTAACCATCTTGTAATAAATCACTCAGAGTTGAAGGGTGAAAGTGGTACTTCATAATCAAATAATAAAAGATTGCTTCATCTATCCACATGTTTTTGTATTAACTAATATCTAACTTCCCAGCATATTAGTGCCTTATTGTGCTTTCACCCGATAGGATAGAAATGTATTTGAATCATTAGTATTCTCGGGTTGAAGGCAACAAGGTACTCACTTTCAATTCTGAAAAGGCTCTCTCTCAAAGGTGACTTATACATTCATTATATTCTGATGCCTTGCTTATGTAAATTAGTAATCAAATATTCTAAATGGGTGATGGAAAATAATTTTATCTACTGCTAGCATCCTAAATCATACTCATAAGGTTTAAAAAGTCTGATTGGGGAGTTTTGTTAAAATGTCTTCCTAAGTGTTATTTTGGTACATTTTCCAAGTTATTAAATCTTCTATAAGCATATGAAAAAAGTCTATATACATAGTTGTAAAATTTATTTTGAAGACAAATTGGATACAAAAATCTTTGACTATGCTCAGTATAGTCAATTTCTTCCTCATCAGATGAGCTAGTAGAATGAATGAACTTCAATTAACTTATTGGCTCCTTGGTCACATGAATGCTGTGTTGATCATTTTAATAGATTGTCTTCTATTTTTTTTTTTTTGAGAGAGAGAATGAACCAACAAATTTTCTAACAATTCTCTATTTGCACAATACTTCAAATGGTATCCATCATTATCAGATGTTTAATTACAGTTCTATAAAAGTACAAGTAGAGGATGCAAATGCTTTGATTTGAAAGAATTTGAGAGAAAATCAGTAATTTAACTAGATTGAGATTTAGATAGAGAAGATTTAAAAGTAAAATTTTTTTTTAGTTTGGAGTTTGGAATTTTGATAAAACGTGTAGTCATGTAATTAGGTAACAGCTTTATCATCCTCCAAATTTCCCTCATGACCTTTGGGTCTTTTGCTTAGCAAAATGCATTTAAGATTTATCCATGATGGGAAGTAACTCAAAAAATTAAAAACAGAACTACCTTATGATCCAGTAACTACACTACTGGATATTTACCCAAAGAATACAAAAATACTAATTTGAAGGGATACATGCACCCCTATGTTTATTGCAGCATTATTTACAATAGCCAAACTATGGAAGCAACCCAGTGTCCATATATAGATGAATGGATAAAGAAGATGTGGTGTGTGTACACACACAGACACACACACACAGACACATATCCACCCCATGCAATGGAATATTATTCAGTCATAAAAAAGAATGAAATCTTGCAATTTGCAACATGGATGGAGCTAGGGAGTATAATGCTAAGTGAAATAGACCAGTCAAAGAAAGACAAATACCATATTATTTCACTCATATGTGGAATTTAAGAAACAAAGCAAATTACAAAGGAGTAAAAAAGAGAGACAAACCAAAAAACAGATTCTTTACTATAGAGAACAAACAGATGGTTACTAGAGGGGAGGTAGGTGGGCAGATGGATGCAATAGGTGAAGGGGAATAAGAATACATTTGATTATGATGAGCACTGAGTAATGTGTAGAAGTGTTGAATCACTATATTGTATACCTGAAACTAATATAACACCGTGTGTTAACTACACTAGAATTAAAATTTAAAAGGTACATTAAGAGATATATTTAAAAAAAGGATTTATCAGTGATGTTGTGTGAATCAGTATTTGATCCATTTTATTAATGGGTGGTATTCCATTGTGTGGATGTACCACAGTTGGTTATCCATTCATCAGTAGGTATTTCACTTGTTTCTAGGGTGGGTGATTATAAATAATTTAAAATATTAAGCATTCATGTCTAATTTTTTGTGTGAACATAAGTTTTCACTCTTTTTTTTTTTTTAGGTTTTATTTTTAAGTAATCTTTACACCCAATGTGGGTCTCACATTTACAACCCTGAGATCAAGAGTCACATGCTCCACCGAGTCAGCTGGTTCCCCTAAGTTTTCATTTCTCATGAGTAAATACATAGGAATGGGACTACACAGTCATTAATTTTTTAGATTGCCGAACTTCTCCAAAATGGCTGTAACATTTTGCATTTCCATTAGCAATGTGTGAGAGTACCAAGTGCGTATTTGGCAGTGCTTGGTATTATATCTCATTATGTTTTTTGTTTTTGTGTTTTACTGAGATATAATTGACATATATTAATTTCAGGTGTATGACATAATGATCTTATATGACATAATGTATGTATATATTGCGAAATGATTATCACAGTAAGTCATTAACATCCATCACCACACAGAGCTACAAATTTGCTTTTTCTTGAGACCTTTTAAGATCTACTCTCAGCAAATTTAAAATATGCCATATAGTATTACTAAGTATAGTCACCATGCTGTACATTACATTCCTGGACTTATTTATTTTGTAAGTGGAAGTTTATACCTTTTGACCACCTTCACCCATTTCTTCCATCCCCCACCTCCCACCTTTGACAGCCACCAATTTGTTCTCTGTATCTATGAGTTCATTTTTTGTTTGTTTCTGAGATTCCATATATAAGTGAGATCATATAGTATTTTCCCCTCTGAGTTATTTCACTTAGCATAATGCTCTGAAAGTTCATCCATGTTGAGGCAAATGGCAAGATTTCTTTCTTTTTTTTGTGGCCAAATAATATTCTTTTACATATATATATGTATATATATATATATATTTTTTTTTCCTTTGTCCGTTCATCCATTCATGAACATTTAGATCATTTTCATGTCTTGGCTAAATAATGCTGCAATGAACATGGAGATGCAGATATCTTCTTGAGTTAGTATTTTCATCTCCTTTAGGTAAATACCCAGAAGTAGAGTTGCTGGAATCTCTGGATATTCTATTTGTAATTTTTTGAAGAACCTCCATACTGTTTTCCGTAGTGGCTGTGCCAATTTACATTTCCACAAACAAAGCACGAGGGTTCTCTTTTCTCCACATCCTTATCAACACCTGATATTTCTTGTGTTTTTGATAATAGCCATTCTGGCAGGTGTGAGGTGACACATGATATTTTTAATTTGCATTTTCATAATGACTAATAATGTCAGACATCATTCAGAGATTGATTTATTTGCCATCTTATATCTTCTTTGGTGAAGTGTCTATTCATATCTTCAGCAATTTTTCTGTTGTATTGTTTGCATTCTTGAGTGTTGAGATTTCTTTATATATTCTGGATATATACTCTGGATGCAAGTACTTTTTCAGATGTATTTTCTGCAAATATTTTCTCTTGGTCTGTAGCTTGCCTGTTCATTCTCTTAACTATATCTTTTACAGAGAAGTCTATAATTTTGATTTATTCAGTTTCATAATTTATTAATTTTTAAAATGGATGAATGAATTACAACATGAGCTTGGTGTTGTCTAAGGTATCTTTGCCTAACCCAAGATCATAAATATTTTCTATATTCATTCTAGGAATTTTATAGTTTTAGGGTTTATATTTAGGTCTCTGACAAATTTTGTGTTTCCCACAGTGTGTTTATTCATTTACCTATTGAAAGATATCTTGGTGCTTCCTACTTTTTGGAATTATGAATAAAGCAATGATAAACATAAATGTCCAGGTTTTTGTGTGGACATGTTCTCAGTTCCTTTGGACAAATACCAATGAGCCTGATTGCTGGATCTTATGGTAAAACTATTGATTAGCTTTGTAAGAAACTGCCAAACTACCTTCCAAAGTGGCTGTACTATTTTGCATTCACAACTGCAATAAATTGAAGTTTCTGTTGTGCCACACCCTGACCAATATTTGGTGTTGTTAGTGTTTCAGATTTTAGTCATTTTAACATATGTTTAGTGGTATCTCATTGTTGTTTTAGTTTCTTCATATTTAAAGGATATTTTTCCCCAAGTGCAGAGTGCTGAGTTGAGAATTTTATTTTACTTTTAGCACCTTAAAAATGTACCTTTGTTGCCTTCTAGCTTATATAGCTTTTGATAAGTTCTTCTATATTTAATATCTTTTTTCATTTTATGTAATGTCTTTTTTCCTCTGGTTGCCTCAAGATTTTCTTGTTATGTTGGGGGTTTCCAGCAGTCTGAATGTGGCATTTATTTATTTATTTTTAAAATCCTATTTGGTGTTCTCTGACCTTCTTGGATCTTTGATTAGACATCTATAATTATTTTTGGAACATTTTTGCCATTGTCTTTTCAAATGTTTCTCCTGCCCTGTTTTTTCACTCTTTTTTATTGAGGAGTCCAGTTACATGTATACTGGACCTTTTGTTATTGCCTTAAAGTTCTTGTGTACTCTTTTTTTTTTTTTTTTTTTAACTCTTTTTACTTTGCATTGTAGTTTGGACAGTTTCTATGACCTAGCTTCGAGTTCACTGATTCTTTCTTCAGTTGTGTAGAGTACTGATGAACCCACAAAGGCATTATTCACTTCTGTTACTGTGTGTGTTTTTTTTAAATATACCATTTGATTCTTTCTTATAATACCCATCTCTCTGTTGAAATCTTTCATCTGTTCATGCATATTTTTTACCTTTACCACTGGAGTTATAACTGAAGTTACTTTTCATCCCTTTTCTTAAGGAATTTCTGAAGGAATCTTAAATTCCTTGTCTGATAGTCCCACCTATCATATGAGTCTAAATTTAGTTGATTGTTTTGTGTCTTGACAGTGGTTTTTTTTTTTTTTTTATATGTCTCATAGCTTTTGGTTGGGTGGTGGAAATCCTATGTAGAATGGCTGAGATTAAGGTTTATGTGTGAAAATAGACACAGCTCTTTTTCTGCTAGGCTGTTACTCTGTGGAGTTCAGTTAATTTACTCAAGAGTTGAGTTGGGTTTGTGTTTTGTTGTTTTTATTGTTGCTATGGTTCCTCTCAGTTGATCACTGGCTTCCAGTTCCTTTGTATAAGCAAAATTCTTTTGCTTAGGGTGGGATTATATGTTGGAGGATTCTCTCAATTCTCCTGTTCTGTCCTCAGGTTTAGACCTTTCTTATCAGTATGAACATCAAGAATGAGGCCTTTTCCCTCACTCTTGTAGCTTTTCCCATGAATTAGACTACTGTTACATATTACTTGTTAATTGCTGCCTGATGATATTGTCATTGGGGCTTTCTGTCTTGTCTTGTTGAAGCCTCAGTCTTAGGCATGCCCTGTTTCTTGGTCTTGAGAATAGAGATTTTTCTGTGATCCAGCCTTTACCCAGTGGGTAGTGTTCAGGGTATCTCTAATGGTCTGGATACAGGGTGGATTTACCCTTCTTCCAGAGGCTGAGGATTATTTTTTGCTTCCTTCCATTTGCCTCAGTGGTTCTTCACCTATGCCTTGGCTACTTAGGACTTTTTCTCTGTAGAGGAGTTAGGAGAGAAGGATCCAGTTGGGGCTTTGTGCCTATCCTGCAGTGAGTGGAGGAGAAAATCTATTTCCTTCCCACCCTAGCCAGCACCACTGAAGGGAAGCTGTCTCATGGTTTCCCACTCCATCCCATTTTTCTCATGAACACTGTATTATTTCACTAGGCCTGACATAACAAAGGACCTTAAACAACAGAAATTTATCATCTTGCAGGCCAGAAGTCCAAATCAAGGGGTCAACAGGGTTGGTTCTTTATAATGGCTGTGAAAGAAGGATCTATTTCAGGCCTCTATTTGACTTGTAGATGGGCATCTTCTCTCTATGTCCCTTCACATCATCTTCCCTGTATGTGTATCTCTGTCCAAATTCCTCCTTTTTATGAGGATATCAGTCATATTGGATTAGAATTCACCCTAATGACCTCATGTTAACTTGATTACCTCTGTAAAGACCATATCTTCAAATAAGGTCACATTCTGAGGTATTGGGGATTATGACTTCAGTATGTAAATTTTCAACCCATTACAAGCACCCCATGCCTAGAAATGGGTGTAGACTCTCCTTGTGTCTGTAACTCCTGCAGATTCTCTTCTCTCACACTGGCCACAGCTGACCTTTAGCAATTTGTTAAAAAAAAATTAACCAAAGTATTTTGACCTGCTTCCAAAGTGGCTTTGTCTTTTCTCCAGTGCTCTGATTTAGGTAAAGCAGGGCTGTGTCTGCATCTCTCCTTGGAGAGATCTGTCTATCCTTAGATTCCAGGCTACGTGCTTACTGTGGTTTTGAGAAATGTTACCATTTTATTGATTATCTAGCTTTTTTTAATAGTTAGATGAAAGTGATACTCATTCCAGCTTTCTACATACTAAGAAAAGATGGCAGTTTTAAAATTTTACTTTCCAGTTGTTCATTGCTATGTGAGGAAAAGCACAGGATTTTCATTGTATTGAGCTTGCATCTTATAAATTTGCTAAACTCACGTATTATTAGTTCTAGTGGCTTTTTGGGTAGACTCCCTAGGATTTTCTATGTAGATAATCTCATAATCTGAAAATAGAAACTAGAGATAATTTTATTTCTTTTTCTTCAATATATACATCTTTTATTTTCTAATTTTTAAAAAAATTAATTGCATTGGCTAGGACCTTCAATATAATGTGAAATAGCAGTGACATGAGTGAACTTTCCTTGTCCACTCTAGAGGAAAGCATTCAGCCTTTCACTGTGATGTATCATGTTAGCTGAAGGATTTTTTTCTAAATGCCCTTTATTAGGTTTAAGGAAGTTTCCTCCATTCCTAGTTTGCTGAGAGTTATTTACTATGAATGGATGTTGAATTTTGTCAAATGCTTTTTGACAAAGCATTTTTCAACCTGGTTGATTCTTCTTATTTCTTGAGAAGAAATACTTGTATGAAAACTATTGAGTGTCTTGAAAAAAAAAAAAATTCGGTAATGGCTGTAATCCCAGATTATCAGGAGTATAATATGAATGCACTAGTTTCCTCATTGCCACCCTTTGATTTACAAACTATTATTCAGTATAGATCAGGTTAGTAGAGGTTTCTAGTCAAGTGAGAGCTTTAGCTATAGAATCATCAAAGGGCTGTCACCTCCAAAGTGGTCCCATATGGATGACCTCAAAAAAACATTTACAGCTATTTTTAAAAAAGATTTATTTATTTATTTAGGATTTTATTTATTTATTTGAGAGAGAGAGACAGAATATGAGCAGGGGGAGGGGCACAGAAAGAGGGAAAAGCAGACTCCCTGCTGAGCAGGGATCTTGACGTGGGGCTCAATCCCAGGACCCTGGGATCATGACCCAAGCCTAAGGTAGGCGCTTAGCTGACCGAGCCACCTAGGTACCCTGTTTTTTTTTTAAAAGATTGATTTATTTATTAGAGAGAGCAGAGGGAGGGGCAGAGGGAAAGGGAGAGAGAGAATCTTCAAGCAGATTCCCTGTCAAAAACAGAGCCCAACATGAGGCTTGATTCCAGGACCCTGAGATCATGACCTTAGCCAAAACCAAGAGTAGGATGCTTAACTGACTGAGCCACCCAGGCACCCCTACAGCTATTATTTTTATTCCATTATTAGTAACTTTATTTTCTACTGTGTTTTGGGCATTGTGCTAGATGTCTGGCATCCAGTGTCTCATTTAGCCCTAACAAAAACTCTGAAAGATTGGTATTATTATCTTCAGGACATCACAGTGTATAAGAGTATGAATACTAAAGACCAATTGCCAGCATTCCTATTTCAGCTCTACCACTTACTTGCTGAGTGACAATGAGCAAGCCACTTAACTTTACTTAATCCATTGTCTCATGTGTAAAATAGGGAAAATAGTAACACCATGGTTTAGTTGTTATGATATTTTATGCCTTAGTATGTTTTTCGTACATTGTAAACCCTAAATCAAAGTTAGATATACTCCCTGCTATTTTACAAAGGAAGAAATGGAGATGTATAGAAACAAATGCACACAACTGATATGTGTCAGAGCTTAGATTCGGATTTAAGCCCAGCTGCTTCCCAAGAGCATAAAATAACAGCCGCCCTGCGCTCCATTATGCTTCTGTTATTTTGTGCTCTGATTAGGGAAACAATATTTTTCTAATGTACAGTGTGGCCATACGTCTTAGTTTATGCCTGTTCTCTCAGGACAATCATTGATAGTACCCCCTTTAACTCCCATGACTGTCCATTTTAGATGATAAATTATATGATTGCCCTACTAATAACCCATGTTTTTATTTATATTTTGGTGGCAGATTATTATTTCCAGTTCTAAATTTTCCTGTGGCCCAACTTCTTTAACATACATGCACACACTGCAGAGTTTATGGTGGATTTTATAAGAAAGTTGTGGGTGCTATGTAATAAAATAACAATATATTTTGCATTCAAGATATAAATCACAATTTAGTAACTTGATGGCTTATGCAGACTGAACACACACTATTTCAAAAATCTTGTCTTATACTGACACAATTGCAAATCTATTCCTGATATTGGGAACTCCACACCAATTCCATGTGAGCAGTCACCCTGAAGCTGACTACTGTTGAAATCAATTTGGGCTATTAATAAGATGTTATTGGTTGTCCAAACCAGAAAAATATGGTCTTATAGTCATTTATAGTCTATGAATGGTTTCTAGGTCTGATTCTTTTGGGGACTTGTTCCGAGAGAAAGAGGAAGATAAAGGCTATGTGGTATTTTTTTTTTTTAATTTTATTTATTTATTTGCGAGAGAGAGAATGAGAGACAGAGAGCATGAGAGGGAGGAGGGTCAGAGGGAGAAGCAGACTCCCTGCTGAGCAGGGAGCCTGATGTGGGACTCGGTCCCGGGACTCCAGGATCATGACCTGAGCCGAACGCAGTCGCTTAACCAACTGAGCCACCCAGGCGCCCGGCTATGTGGTATTTCTAACATGCTTTCCCCCCCTACGGAGAATTTAGCTCATATCTAGCTTTTAGAATTTTCTTAGTAGTTTTCTAGAACAACATGTACCAGTCCTTTATAAACATCCTTATTGTGAAAAAAGTGTCTTCCTCTGTTGCTGTCACCTTTCAACATATAGTGTGTATGTATCTACATAAGTGAAGTATCTGTACATATGTCATAATTGAAATATTTGCATTGAGACTCAAAGTGAGAGCCAATATTTTTTTTTTCTGCTCTTTATACACAAAACCTTTATAGAAACCCAAATTCAAACAATTTTATTTTAGTTCTTTTGAGGCTTGGTGATGTTCACACCTTCATATTTCTTTATACCAGTATTTTCCTTATAATGTATATTTCAGTTTTAAGATAGTTAATTTAATTCCTTTTGTACTATGTTTTATGAACACATTTTTTCCCCAGTTGTCATTGGAGGCCAAACCATAAGCAATGTGTTTAGTCTTCTCCTCACCCAATCATATTCAGCCTATAAAATAGACTTTCATCTTAAGAAATTCCCTGTGGAGTAGGAAACACAGCTGTTCCATCCTACTAGACAGCCTGCAGAGAGATACTATTTTCCTTGGGGGAAAGGATACTCAAGTTTTGAGACTCTAGGTACTGCACCATTGGGGAAAGAGCTGAAAAGAAAATAGACCATCTTTTTCAATTCTATTGTGCAGAATATAAAGAAACTCTTTGTTCAGATTTCATGTCTTCCTCCTCCTTGCTCGATCTTTAGTCTTTTAAAATTCTACCCTTAACTAAATGGGTAAGCTGCAAGAAAGATTAAACTTAAAAATATACCAGGAATACAGAATGAAGAGAAGTGATTGATCTTTGAGTAGGTATCCAACAGTGCAATGAAATTCTCAAGCAGGTTCCTTTTTATTTCAAAATGGGTTTGATTCAGAGGGATTTTATAGCTGCTAAATCATGCAGTTGGCAGAGATTGTGCATGCTTCTCACAGTTACTTTGAAAGATGTCAAATTTGGCAAAGGCAGTAAAAATACTGGGATTTACTGAGCTTGCTTCCCCCCCACCCCTTAGAGAATGCTCTAAAATCTAGCATGCTCAGAAGTAATACAGTACAGCAGAAGCGTGCGGAATCGCAGATTTTACAGAGAATGTGACTTTCTCAGCTGGTGTGATGCTACTACATTGTTGGCAAAAGCCTGGCAGCCTATGCTTGCTGTTACAAAAGGCTCCACTTTACCACCAGTGGACTTGGTTTCAGTGTCATTGCCATTGGCAGCTGTAGGCTGCTCATTTCCAGCATGATAGCTGCTGAACAGCCTTTGCTCATCCAGAGAGAAGGAGGTCTGCAACAGCACCTCTGGACTGGTAGATCTACTACATAAGACTGTCTGTCTGTATTGGGACAATATACTCATCACGAGCATGGCTCTAGATTTAGAGTGCCTTGGTTTGAATATCAATTCCACCAGTAACTTGCATAACCTTTCCAAGCCCTGACTTTACTATGTGTGAGATAACAGATCGTTTCTTTGGGTTAGCTAGGGGGTTAAGTCAGATGCAAAGTGTTTTAGGATAGACACATAATAATAAGTGTCAATCAATGCCATTATAACTATTATCATGATTATGTTCAATAAATGGGATTTATTTTTATTACTACCAATCCGGAGAAAAGATTATTATTCATGAAGTTCACTTTTTTTTTTACAATACAAATTATGTGGTTGTTACTACTAAAACTTACAATACCTCACCTTTGTCTTATCTGGAAGAAAGTGGTGCTGCCTCTCTGAGGGTCCCCTAGATGTTGTTTGGCTATCAGTCAGATTCAGATTTGTATCTTATTTTTTTGTATACAAAAAATTAGCTTCTTAAAGCTAGTTTTGTTTCTAGAGTCAAGCTTGTGGCTCCTTTGATAAATGAAACATGTATTAATACACAAGAGCATGTTCAGTGTAACTGAAGGATGCACCCAACTGGTTTAGGTAATCTGCTAGGAAATTGCTCATCCATAGCAGATCACATATAAATCCCTTCCTAAAATCCATTGACACCCGCAGCTCAAACAAGCCTTGATTATACGCAGGAAATCACAGTAGTTCTGTAATTCTAAGCACTTCCATTTCTCATATCAAGGGCTCTATAAATACGGCTTTTTAAAATGTATTTCGCTATGTCTTAGTCACTGTGACAAATGACTTAAAACATTTGATCCTTACCCATCATCCCCATTTCCATATGAAGACACATTCTTATTTGGGAGAAAAATTCTGTTAGTTAGCATGACCTTTGACTTGAATATTCTGAGATTCATTCATTCAGTCATTTATTCTCATTCAAATAGAGACAGCCCATCATATCCATTACTATAACTCTAACGACCGGCACAATGTCTAACTCACTGAACACATTGAATAAATATTTTAATTAAGTATATACATAAATGTTAATAAAGAGATTCTGAAGAACTATAATGTCTTCATTATCTATATCCCTTTGAAAACCTATTCCTAACTATAATAAAGTATACCAGCCCCTGGTTGCTTGAAAGAATGGTGAGAATGGATTAAGGTGGAAACCAAGACTGTTCAAGCTTCAGGGATTATCCAAAACCATGACTAAGCCTCTATTATTGGACTAATGGGATTTGGGCAGAAATTAAGCCATCAAGACAAGTAAGATGATGGAAGCATTTAACTAAATCTCCCAACTCTGCCAATTGGAGTAAATATAAATGAGAAGGCCCAATCTTGTAGTCAACTGATAGATAAATTAGGGGCAGTTATTGTAGGCCATCTTCTCATTCTGTTTTCCCCAAAGAAACCCAAGGAATAGGTTTAAAAATGTAAGTTGGTTTGTCCCACATCCTCCCATGAAATGCATCCATGTCTTCTTGTGGCCTTTTTAATTCAATACAAATGCTTCCATGGCCTATCAGGCCCTATATGATCTCAGCTTCTTCACTTCCAAACCTGTCCCCATCACCTTCTGTACTCTAATCACGTTGTTCTGAGCTTCTCAAGATCTCTTTTCCTACTGTTCCCTTGCCTGCAGGTGCTCTCAGCTCTGTTCATGTCCAGCTCCTTCTGATCCTTCAATTTTAGCTCAAATGTCATCCTCAGAGAGACCTTCCTAGATGATTGCATCTAAACTGCCCTGTATCTCTAAACTCTGTCACAGTGCCTTGTTGATTTCTGCTTGTGATAAATGCAGTGAAAGGGATCATTTTCATTTCATACATCTCATTTCTAAATGTATGATGTAAGCAAATAAGTTTTGTGTGAGTAGAGGGTTATTTTTGTTGTTGTTGCCATATTTAAGAATGGTGGAAGCCTAGAATTTGGTATGTCCTCAATAAATTTTTGTGATAGGGGTGCCTGGGTGGCTCAGTTGGTTAAGCAACTGCCTCCAGCTCAGGTCATGATCCTGGAGACCCGGGATCGAGTCCCACATTGGGCTCCCTGCTCAGCGGGGAGTCTGCTTCTCCTTCTGATCCTCCCCCTCTCATGCCCTCTGTCTCCCATTCTCTCTCAGATAAATAGATAAAATCTTTAAAAAAAAATAAAATAAATTTTTGTGATACACACTACTGTCTTAAGAATACAATGCTGTGTACTATGGGATGGCCTAAAATGTAGAAGATTTATGATTTTGATGATTACAGTTCTTTTTTTAAAATTTATTTTTATTCAAGTATAATTAACATAATAGTGTTATGTTAGTTTCAGGTGTACAGTATAATGATTCAACAATTCTATACATTTCTTAGTGCTTGTCAAGATAAATGTACTCTTGGGGCACCTGGATGGCTCAGTCAGTTAAAAGTATGCCTTCGGCTCAGGTCATGATCTCAGGGTCCTGGGATCGAGCCCCGCATTGGGCTCCCTGCTCAGCGGGAAGCCTGCTTCTCCCTCCCCGACTCCCCCTGCTTGTGTTCCTGCTCTCACAGTCACTCTCTCTGTCAAATAAATAAATAAAATCTTAAAAAAAAAAAAAAGATAAATGTACTCTTAATCCCCTTTATCTATTTCACCCACCCACCTCCCCTCTGGCAACCACCAGTTTGTCGTCTGTATTTAAAAGTCTGTTTTTTGTTTGTTTTTGGTTCATTTGTTTTGTTTCTTGTTTTTAAGTCTTTAATCCCAGTTAGGTAACATTCAGTGTTATATTAGTTTCCGGTATACATTGTAGTGATTCAAAATTCCTTACATCACCCAGTGCTCATCATGACAAGTGCACTTCTTAAGCTCCATCTCCCACCCCATCCTTTCTAGTAACCCTCAGTTTGTTTTCTATAACTAAGAGTCTGTTTCTTCTTTTCTCTCTCTTTTTTTTTCCTTTGCTCATTTGTTTTGTTTCTTAAATTTCACATGTGAGTAAGATCATATGGTATTTGTCTTTCCCTGACTTATTTCATTTAGTGTTATACTCTTTACCTCCAGCCATGTTGTTGCAAATGGCAAGATCTCAGTCTTTTTCATGGTTGTATAATATTCCTGTGTGTGTGTGTGTGTGTGTGTGTATGCCATATCTTTTCTTTTTTTTTTCGCAGTTTTTTTTTTTTTTTTTTTAGATTTTATTTATTTATTTGAGAGAGAGAGAATGAGAGACAGAGAGCATGAGAAGGAGGAGGGTCAGAGGGAGAAGCAGACTCCCTGCTGAGCAGGGAGCCCGATGCGGGACTTGATCCTGGGACTCCAGGATCATGACCTGAGCCGAAGGCAGTCGCTTAACCAACTGAGCCACCCAGGCGCCCATGCCATATCTTTTCTTAAAATTTAATTTAATTTTATTATGTTATGTTAGTCACCATACAATACATTATTCGTTTTTGATGCAGTGATCCACGATTCATTGTTTTCATATAACACCCAGTGCTCCATGCAGTACATGCCCTCCTTAATACCCATCACTGGGCTAACCTAACCCATCCTCCCAGCCCCCTCCCCTCTAAAACCCTCAGTTTGTTTCTCAGAGTCCACAGTCTCTCATGGTTCGTCTTTCCTTCTGATTTCCCCTCCTTCATTTTCCCCTTCCTTCTCCATGCTATTACTTATGTTCCACAAATAAGTGAAACCATATGATAATTGGCGTTATCTGCTTGACTTACTTCGCTTAGCATAATCTCCTCCAGGCCCATCCATGTTGATGTAAAAGTTGGGTATTCATCCTTTCTGATGGCTGAGTAATATTCCATGGTATATATGAACCACATCTTCTTTATCCATTCATCTGTTGAAGGGCATCTTGGCTCTCTCAACAGTTTGGCTATTGCAGACATTGCTGCTATGAACATTGGGGTGCATATGGCTCTTCTTTTCACTACATCTGTGTCTTTGGTGTAAATACCCAGTAGTGCAATTGCTGGGTCATAGGGTAGCTCTATTTTTAATTTTCTGAGGCACCTCCACACTGTTTTCCAAAGTGGCTGTACCAACTTGCATTCCCACCAACAGTGTAAGAGCGTTCCCCTTTCTCCACAACCTCTCCAGCATGTGTTGTTTCTTGCTTTGTCAATTTTTGCCATTCTAACTGGTGTAAGGTGGTACCTCAATGTGGTTTTGATTTGAATTTCCCTGATGGCTAATGATGATGAACATTTGTTCATGTGTCTGTTAGCCATTTGTATGTCTTCTTTGGAGAAGTGTCTGTTTATGTCTTTTGCCCATTTTTTGACTTGATTATTTTTTGGGTGTTGAGTTTGAGAAGTTCTTTATAGATTTTGGATACCAGCCCTTTATCTGTAGTGTCATTTGCAAATATTTTCTCCCATTCTGTGGCTTGCCTCTTTGTTTTGTTGACTGTTTCCTTTGCTGTGCAGAAGCTTTTTATCTTGATGAAGTCCCAGAAGTTCATTTTTGATTTTGTTTCACAAGCTTTTGGAGAGGTATCTTGAAAGAAGTTGCTGTGGTCAGTGTCAAAGAGGTTACTGCCTATGTTCTCCTCTAAGATTTTGATGGATTCCTGTCTCACATTGAGGTCTTTCATCCATTTTGAGTTTATCTTTGTGTACAGTGTTAGAGAATGGTCAAGTTTCATTCTTCTGTATATAGCTGTCCAATTTTCTCAGCACCATTTATTGAAGCGACTGTCTTTTTTCCATTGCATATTTTTTCCTGCTTTGTTGAAGATTATTTGACCATAGAGTTGAGGGCCCTTATCTGGGCTCTCTATTCTGTTCCATTGGTCTATATGTCTGTTTTTGTGCCAGTACCATGCTGTCTTGGTGATCACTGTTTCATAATATAGCTTGAAATCAGGCAACGTGATGCATCCAGCTTTGTTTCTCTTTTTCAACATTTCCTTGGCAATTTGGGGTCTTCTCTGATTCCATACACATTTTAGGATTGTTTGTTCCAGCACTTTAAAAAATGTCATTGGAATTTTGATCGGGATGGTATTGAAGGTATAGATTGCTCTGGGTAGCATAGACATTTTAACAATGTTTATTCTTCTGATCCATGAGTGTAGAATATTTTTCCATCTTTTTGTGTCTTCTTCAATTTCTTTCATGAGTGTTCTGTAGTTCCTAGAGTATAGATCCTTTACCTCTTTGGTTAGGTTTATTCTGAGGTATCTTATGGTTTTTGGTGCTATTGTAAATGGAATCGTTTCTCTCATTTCTCTTTCTACAGTTGCATTGTTAGTATATAAGAAAGCAACTGATTTCTGTGCATTGATTTTGTATCCTGCCACATTACTGAATTGCTGTATGAGTTCTAGTATTTGGGGGTGGAGTCTTTTGGATTTTCCACGTAAAGTATCATGTCATCTGTGAAGAGAGAGACTTTGACTACATCTTTGCCAATTTGAATACCTTTTATTTCTTTTTGTTGTCTGATTGCTGTTGCTAGGACTTCTAGTACTATGTTGAACAATAGTGGTGAGAGTGGGCATCCTTGTTGTGTTTCTGATCTTAAGGGAAAGGCTTTCAGCTTTTCCTCATTGAGGATGATATTTGCTATGGGTTTTTCATAGATGGATTTTATGAACTTGAGAAATGTTCCCTCTATCCCTATACTCTGAAGAGTTTTTTTTTTTTAAGATATTATTTATTTGACAGAGAGAGAGAGAACACAAGCAGGGGGAGCAGGAGAGGGAGACGCAAGCTCCCTGCCTGTTGAGCAGGGAGTCCGATGTGGGGCTTGATCTCAGGACCCTGGGATCATGACCTGAGCTGAAGGTAGATGCTTAACCGACTGAGCCACCCAGGTGCTCCTCTGAAGAGTTTTAATCAGGAAAGGATGCTGTATTTTGTCAAATGCTTTTTCTGCATCAATTGAGAGAACCACATGGTTCTTCTCTCTCCTCTTATTAATGTGTTCTATCACACTGATTGATTTGTGAATGTTGAACCACCCTTGCCTCCCAGGGATAAATCCCACTTGGTCGTGGTGGATGATCCTTTTAATGTATTGTTGGATCCTATTAGCCAGGATTTTGTTGAGAATATTGAAATTCATATTCATCAGGGATATTGGTCTGAAATTCTCCTTTTTGATGGGGTCTTTGCCTGGTTTGGGGATTAAGGTAATGCTGGCCTCATAGAATGAGTCTGGAAGCTTCCTTCTGTTTCTATTTTTTGAAACAGCTTCAGGAGGATAGGTATTATTTCTTCTTTGAATGTTTGGTAGAATTCCCCAGGGAATCCATCAGGCCCTGGACTCTTGTTTTTTGGGAGGTTTTGATCACTGCTTCAATCTTGTTACTGGTTATTGGCCTATTCAGATTGTCAGTTTCTTGTTCTTTCAAACAGTTGTCCTGTTTCAGTCTTGGGAGTTTATAGGTTTCCAGAAGACATCCATTTCATCCAGGTTGCTCAATATATTGGCATATAGTTGTATAATTTCTAATAACTGTTTCTATTTCCTTGGGTTAGTCATGATCTCTCCCCTTTCATTCATAATTTTATTAATTTGGGTCCTTTCTCTTTTCTTTTGGATATGTCTGCCCAGTGGTTTATCGATCTTATTAATTCTTTCAAAGAACCAGGTTCTAAGTTTTGTTGATCTGACCTACTGTGTTTCTGGTTTCTAATTCATTGATCTCTGCTCTAATCTTAATTATTTCTCTTCTAATGCATGGCTTAGGCATTGTTTGTTACTTTTTCTCTAGTTCTTTAGGGTGTAAAGTTAATTGGTGAATTCGGAATTTTTCTATTTTTTTTGAGTGAGGCTTGGATGGCTATGTATTTCCCCCTTAGGACTGCCTTTGCAGTATCCCATAGGTTTTGGACCAATGTGTTTTCGTTCTCATTGGTTTCCATGAATTGTTTAAGTTCTTCTTTGATTTCCTGGTTGACCCAAACATTCTTGAGCAGAGTGGTCTTTAGCTTCCAAGTGTTTGAATTTCTTCCAAATTTTTCCTTGTGATTGAGTTCCAGTTTTAAAGCATTATGGTCTGAGAATATGCAGGGAATAATCTCAATCTTTTGATATTGGTTGAGACCTGATTTATGTCCCAGTATGTGGTCTATTCTGGAGAAAGTTCCATGTGCGCTTGAGAAGAATGAGTATTCTGTTGTTTTAGGGTGGAATGTTCTGTATATATTTATGAGGTCTATCTGGTCCAGTGTGTCACTCAAAGCTCTTGTTTCTTTGTTGATTTTCTGCTTAGATGATCTGTCTGTTGCTGAGAGTGGAGTATTGAGGTCTCCTACAATTAACATATTATTATCAATATGACTCTTTATTTTGGTTAACAGTTGGCTTATGTAGATGGCTGCTCCCATGTTGGGGGCATAGATATTTACAATTGTTAAATCTTCTTGTTGGATAGACCCTTTAAGAATGATTAGTGTCCTTCTGTGTCTCTAACTACAGTGTTTAGCTTAAAATCTAATTTGTCTGATATAAGAATTGCAACCCCAGCTTTCTTTTGGGGTCCGCTGGCATGGAAGATGGATCTCCATCCCTTCACTTTCAGTCTGGATGTATCTTTAGGTTCAAAATGAGTCTCTTGTAGACAGCATATGGATGGGTCCTGTCTTTTTATCCAATCTGCAACCCTGTGCCATTTTATGGGAGCCTTTAGGCCATTCACGTTGAGAGTGATTATTGAAAGATATGAATTGTCATCATGTTGCCTGTGAAGACCTTGTTTTTATAGATTGTCTCTGTAAATTTCTGTTCTATGTCACTCTTGGGGTCTTTCTCCTTTTATAGAACCCCCCTTAATATTTCTTGCAGGGCCGGCTTAGTGGTCACATATTCTTTCAGTTTCTGCCAGTCTTGGAAGCTCTGCATCTCTCCATCCATTCTAAATGACAGCCTTGCCGGATAAAGTATTCTTGGCTGCATGTGCTTCTCATTTAGTACCCTGAATATGTCTTGTCAGCCCTTTCTGTCTTGCCAGGTCTCTGTGGATAGGTCTGACATTATTCTGATGTTTCTCTCTTTGTACATAAGGAATCTCTTCCCCTAACTGCCCTTAAGATGGTTTCCTTGATGATGTAATGTATGGTGATTAACATAACAATAAAAAAAGTAAAAAAAAAAGATGGTTTCCTTGGTTCTAAGATTTGTGAGTTTTACTATTACCTGCTGGGGCATTGACTTGTTTTCCTTGATCTTGGGGGGTCTTCTCTGCCTCTAGGACACAAGTATTTGTTTTATTCCCCAGATTAGGGAAGTTCTTAGCTATGATTTGCTCAAATATATCTTCTAGTCCTCTCTCTCTCTCCACCCCCTCAGGGATCCCAGTAATTCTGACATTGGAATGTTTCACAGTGTCACTTATTTCTCTGATTCTATTTTCATGGATTCTGAGTTGTTTTTCCCTAGCCTCCTCTTTTTCCTTCCTGTCTATTAATTGGTCTTCTAGATCACTAATTCTTTCTTCTGCCCCGCTTACCCTAACTGTTAGAATATCTAGATGAGATTGGATCTCATTGATAGCATTTTTAAGTTCTGCCAATTCAGCTTTCATTTCTGCCCTTAGAGACTCTATGTTGCCATTAATTGATTTCTCCATTCTAGCTATTGTCTTCACAATTGCTAGCCTGAATTCCACCTCCGACATCTTGGTTATATCTGTATCCATTTGTAAATTTGTGGCAGAAGTCATAGTCTCTGAGCCTTTCCTATTTTGGGGGCTCCTCCTCCTAGTCATTCTGTTGAGGGGTGGTTGAGGGAATGTACAGAGTCCAAATTATTGACCACAACCCAAGCAAGGATGCACCTGTTTTCTAGGGACCTTAGGGTTACTGGCCTCTTGTTCTCCCAGCCTGTCTTCTGGGGGAGGGGCCTGCTGCACTGTTACTCAGGCAACCCTTTTTGGGCAGAGTCGCCCTGCCCCCCTGTGGCAGGGGATGGGCTCAGTGAACACCAGTTTTGGGGGCTTTTGTTCTCTGGTGGCTTTCCCTGGCAGGTTTCTGTGTCTTTTCCGAGAGTCAGAGCAGAAGAGATCATTTCCAACCCTCTGCCTCAGAGCAGAGAGATCGCAGTCTGTTCTTCAGTGAACTCTCCTGGCCACGCTATCTCCTTTTCTGTCTGTGCTGCTATGAACTGCAGCATCCTGGGTTGTGCGACCCTCAGCAGTGCTCCCAGTCCTCGCCTCCAGGTTGAGGCACATCTCTGCCCTTTGTGCTTCTAAAACTGCCAGCTGTCCCCAGTTCATACATGTGGCCCTGCTGTTCTGGGTTTCAGTCTGGGTGGCTGCCTTAAAGTCCTTTCCCTGTCGCTACCAGTCTGTGAGTCTGTGCCCCATTCCCAGCGCGGGAGGTCATCGTTCACCGGCGGTGTAGGACCCCCACTGCTTCCTCCCACCTTCTGTTTATCCTCCGATATCTGCCTGCGGAATCACGGCTCCCCGCTTCATACCTCGAGACCAACTGCCTGCAGTATTCTGTTTGTAGAGATCCAGATCTATCTTCTTACATCTCAGGCTGATTTCGTGGGTGTTCAGAGTGGTCTGGTAGATATCCACCTCATTTCCAGGGACGGGTTGGAATAGGGTCCCCTACTCCTCTGCCAACTTTTCCCCCATCCTATGCCATATCTTTTTTATCCATTCATCTGTCAATGGACACTTGGGTTGCTTCCATATCTTAGCTATTGTCAATAATACTGTATTTAACAGGGGTGCGTGTATTTTTTGAATTAGTATTTTTGTTTTCTTTGGATAAATACCCAGCTGGAATTACTAGATCATATGGTAATTCTATTTTTAATTTTTTTGAGGAACCTCCATAGTGTTTTCCACAGCAGTTGCTCCGATTTACATTCCCACCAATAGTGCACAAATGTTCCTTTTTCTTCACATCCTCACTAACACTTGCTGTTTTTTATGTTTTTTATTTTAGCCATTCTGACAGGTGTAAAGTGATATCCCATTGTGGTTTTACTTATACTTCCCTGATGATTAGTGATGTTAAGCATCTTTTCATGTGTCTATTGGCCATCTAGATGTCTTCTTTGGATAAATGTCTTTTTCCTCTGCCCATTTTTAAATTGGATTATTTGCTTTTTTGGTGTTGAGTTGTATAAGTTCTTTATATATTCTGGATATTAACTCCTTATCAGAAATATCATTTTCAGATATCTTCCTTGATCATAGTTCTTGAAATGACTATGGACATTATGCTAACTTGACAATTAGAAACTGGTGTCATAGCACTGAAAGCTCTCTGTCAGAACCTGGACAGAGGGAATGAAAATCTGCATGGAGTTTGAGAGGATTGACAGCTGCCCTAAGAAAGGATTGTGATGGCTAATTTTATGTGTCTAGTTGGCTGGACCATGGTATCCAGATATTTTGTCAAACATTATTCTGGATTTTTCTGTTAGAATGCTTTTGGATGGATGAACATTTTAGTTGGTGGACTTTATTGCCTTCCATACTTTGGGTGGGCCTCATCCAATCAGTTGAAGGCCTAAACAGAAAAAATACTGACCTCTGAGCAAGAGGGAATTTTGCTATAGGCAGCCTTCAGACTTGAACTGCAGTATTAGCTCTTCCCTGAGTCTCCAGCCTGCTGGGCTACCCTGTGGATTTTGAACTTGCTAGCCTTCATAATCATGTGAGAAATTCCTTAAAATAAATCTCTCTCTCTATATATATACATCCTACTGGTTTTGTTTTTCTGGAGAACCCTGACACATAGAAGGGTATTGGGATGAAGGATCCAAAGTGCTCTGAAAAGGTCAGGGGTAATTGCAATAATCATAGCAGATTTATCATAGTTGGTGAGACATTGCCCGGGATGTCTTATAGGGCAGTAGTCATATGTGGGAATCTGTCCAAATGAAGTGGCATTTCTCTTACTGGCTTGAGAATGTGCAAAAAAAGGTTCAGTTTAGGGAATGAGCAGAGACAGTGAGCAGCAAGTCATCAGATGGATGGATCCATAGATGCACTATACAACTTTTCTACGAAAAGATGAAATGGGAGTTTAGTAACAATGGTAAGGCTATCATGAGGGGCTACTCACATGTCTTATAGGCATTATCTATGTAGTACCCACAAACAAGCCTTCAAGGTGCATGATAATATAATTACAAATGAGAGAACTGTGACTCAGAAGAATGAAATTAGTTTGCCAACTTTACATAGCTAGTAGGTGCTGGCTTCAGGACTCACACCCAACCATGTTGTTGTTTCCTACATCTGTCTTGGCCTGCTGTGGTGTTTCCTTTATTTCTTTGGCTCTGTAAGACCCTTGAAAATGGGGGTTCTTAAAGCTTTAGTACTTAGATGCTTATGCTGAGCGAATAGCTCCCTGGACTAAAAGAAAACTATTTTCTCTATTTTTAGTGGCTTCACTATTGAAATAATTAGTATTATCATGTGGACATAACATCTAGTACCATATTTCACACTTGAAGTCTCTGCTTCCATGAAATTTCATGCAGTATATTTCAGAGAAATGTATCCATTTCCTTCCACTGTCCTTTGAAAGATCTGGACTTTTTTGGGCTTGGGGTCATTGCTAAATGGTGGACACATGAAGGGAAAAATGACACATACTATACCCCTTTGGGTACTAAGTGTACTTAAGTATAAGAAAGTATCTTTTTTTAAGAGGCTCTGCATTCATGAGTCAACTCTCTCCATCTACTGCAATTAAAGACATTCCATTCTATTTCTTTATTGTGAAGAAGTTCAGGAAAAATATGGACTGATATGTGCAGACCCTAAAATTTATTCCAACAGGAAACCTGTCTCTATCTAAATTTCTAGTGCCCTTTTCTCCGTCCTGTGTGGCCTATGACTTTGTCGCTTTGTCCCCAGCATAATTAGTCAGAAGCACAAGGCATGTTCTTCAAGTGGTATTTGTATCAGCTTGGTTATAAGCAGAAACTCAAGATAATACAGGTAGAAAGGTATTTTTAGACCTTATGTTTCAAAAGAAGTATAATACTTATCACAAAAATAGCAATCTGAGTGCATACCTACCATGACCTAGATATCATCCTGGCATAATTAAATATGTTGTCACCCCTAATTCTCACAACAGTTGTGTTTCCTATTTGCTTATTCGTAAACTGAGATTTGGAGAAATTAAGATGTTACCAAGGTCACGTGCTATAGGAGAGGAGTCTAGCCAGTATTCATACTCAAGCTCGTCTGTTCCTCAAGCTCATGTGTTTTTACATCTGACTTCCTGAACATCTATACTAACACTTGTGCTGCCCAGTGAGCCATGAGACAAGGGGAAAGCCCCATGCTATCTCCTAGAACAGTGAATCCTTAAGTAACATGCAGTGAGAGAATTTGGGTATTAGGAATTCCAACAGAGAGTGTGGCCAACCAGATGAGCTGAAGCCTCAGGGAGGCTGTCTGAGAATTTGGACGTTTTCTCATGTTTTAATAAGAAACAGCAAATTTTCACACAAAAAGAAATACCATTTGACACATGCAAGAAGCCCATTGTTGGGTCACAAATTCTTCCCTGGGATCTTCAGGCATCTGTTTCCCAGCATCCCCTGGAGGTCAGAGACCATTTTCCCTTCTGGTTCCTAAACCTACAAGACCATCTCAGAGCTGCAGCTAGCAGGCGCCTCTATCCAAATGGAACATTAAACATATTTTCTCTCTTGTTGTCTCCTCATGCAGTCAGTTTCCTTCTGTCGCTAGCTCGAGGGGTTATCTGTTTTTAGTCACAGCACAAGGGTGACATTTTTTGCAGCCTGATCATGGAGCTATGTTCTGTGTTTTCTCTTTTATTCAAGCAAGTCTGTCTAATAGAATTACAATGCCCAAACCAATCTTACCATCCTCACACCATATGTTATGGTGCCCAAGACTGCACGGTAACTAGAATATTCTCCTGTCCTGAGAAGTGATGGTTCTGTGACTAGGCTTAATTTGTGTAGGAAAAAAAAAGCACTGGAATAATTGCTTAATTTCTCTTCTTTCTCTCTCTCAAGTTGTCTCAGTCTTGGCACTATTGACATCTCAGGCTGCAAAATTCCTTGTTGTGGGGGCTGTGCTGCGCGTTGCAGGATGCTCAGCAGCATCCTGGCCTCTAACCACAGGACACTAGTAATACCTCCAAGTTGTGACAACCAAAACATTTCTTCAAACATTGTCAAATGTTTCCTGGAAGTTAAAATAGCCCCTGGTTGAAATCATTGATCCACTCTTCTCTCCTTTTCATCACACGTGCGCCCACACACACACCCCAATACACTTTGAAGGGACAGATATTTTACTAAAATTACCAGTTGTATGCATGGGACTTGCATCATTTTGTGTGTTTGACTATGGAAGAAATTGTTCTACATCTAAAAATACACGGCTTGCTGTTTCTTTAAAGACAAAACTTGGGGTTGTGTGAATTCTTAGGCCTTGCCAAAGCTTAAAACAATCTGGAATTGAACCACCTCCCCCAAACCTGACATACCTGCCCTGGAACTTGCAGATGGAAAGTGCAGGAGGGGTGGGGGGACGAGATGTGGGAATCATCTCAACTTTATAAAAATAAAAGCTTAAGAATAAATTGCTTTTAGCTCCTGAACAATCCTGGCTTCTGGATTTCAATTCAAGGCAGTAATAAAAGCTTCTTTCAATTGCTCTCCACTCTGTGTAATGGCACAGGGTCAGAACAATAGCAGGGAGGTACTCTGTGCAGAGAGGCAGTTTACCGATTAGTTGTACTGATCTGAACAATGAGAAGGGTCTGGCTTCCCTTGGGAACTGGTGTGAATGGCAGTCCCCTTGCTTCTCTGGGTGGGATTTAAAAAAAAAAAACAACAACAAATTAATGTAAATTATCCATCTCAGTCTCTGTGACTTTCCCAGAAGTTGCCGAATTTCAGACCCACCATGCAGACGAACCCACTAAATTCCAAGTAGTGGTCCTCAGGTCTTGAGTATGAAAAAAGTTCTGATTCACGGATTCAAGCAGCTTAAAGTCTTAAACAGTGGAGTTCTGTGGGGATTTATCCTTGACTCTCCATTTTACTTATTTTGTATCATTTCTTTAAATGATCTAATCTATTCTCACTGGTTTTAATGGTAGAGACTGTTGATTCTCAATTATACTACCATCCAAACTAACTTCTTTCTCAAGCTCTGGGCTTATGAGCAGTTTGCTGGGTATATCCATGTAGAACCCACAAGAAATTTCAGTACACTAAAACTTGATGGTTATTATCTTGTCCTCAATCACTGTTAATTTTTTTTTATTATTCTAAGTCTACTAAGAGCTCTATCAACTTCCTAGCCATTTATTTCAGAAACATGGGGATATCATTAATTCTTCCTTCTCCCTCCTGTTCCCCAATTCTATATTTGATCTTTCATTAAGTTCTGCTGTTTTTTCCTCCTAATTTTTTTTTCTTTTGTTGTTGTTGGTAGGGGGTTGTTCTTGTTAAAACTGTCTTCTTTTCTTTATTTCTATCATTGCTGTCCTGGTAAATGTCGTCAACATCTTTCTCCTTCCTCCCGTCTCCAGTCTTGCTTGCCTTAAATTTAGCCTTCTCGTAGCAGCCAGAATGAGTTATCCTGAAAAGGAATCCAACTTTGATGCATTCCTCCTCACTCTAAAAACTGGTTTTCTATGGAATTGAGCCCAACACTTTTAACATGGCATGACCTGATCCTGTCTACTTTTCTAGCCGGGCTTGCTATGACTTGTTCCAGCAAGAAGTTACCTGTAACTTAGCAACTTAGAATATCTTTTTTTATATATTCTGTGGGTTAGAAATTCAGTTGGCCCAGCAAGGATGGCTTTTCTCTAATCCATATCATCTGGGGATTCATTTGGGAAGACTTAATGGCTGAAGTGACTAGAGGCCAGGGGCTACAGTGATCTAAAGGCTCATCTCATATCTATGTTGGCATGATGAAGAAGCTAGGACAGTCAACCAGAGTGCCTATATGTGGTTTGGTTGGTTTATAGCATGGTGACCTCGAGGAGTTGGGCTTCTAACGGTATAGTTCAGGGCTCTGAGCATGAGTGTCTCACTGAACAAAGTGGAAGCCTCGTGAATCCCACATAATCACTTTAGGCAGTTCTCTGTCAAAGCAATTACAAGCTGTGGTATAATAAAGAATATATCTGGTCTTTTTCCCTGGTTCCTGGCACAGAGCTTCAAAAGTCCTTGGGATCTTCTGAGTGATCAGGGTGTCTTTTGCATCACGCTGATTGACAGAAAAAACAACCATATGATTAGAGGGCTGGAATCTTCATTCCCACCCTCTGACCTCCAGGGAGGGGAGAGGGGCTAGTGAGCTTCCTGGTTGGTGAAACATTGATGTACCAGGAGGTGATGTACTCTGACTTCACGGGGACAGAAACTCCTGGGCTTGGGACCCTCACTTCATGTACCTGTTCACCTGGCTGTTCATTTGTATCCTTTAGAATAAAATGGTAATGTCAAGTATAGCACTTTCTTGAGTTCTGTGAATTGTTCCAGTGAATTATTGAACCTGCAGGGGTTCAGGGGAATCTCTGAATTTGTAGCCAAGGCATTTGTGCTAAAAGTGTGGTAATCCTCAGGACTTGTGGCTGTAGTGTGAAATGGGGACAGTTTCATAGCACTGAGCCCCTTAACCCATGGGGTCTGTGCTAAATCTGGGTAGTTAGAATTTAATTGAATTATAGGACATCCAGTTGGTTTTAGAAAATTGATGTTGGAAAGCACAGCCCCACTCAGATTCAAAGTAGTGGACATGGATCTCTTGATGACAGGAGTATCAATATTCCTCTTATTGTGTTTTTTTCCTAACTATATTGAGGTATAATTGACAAATTATATTATGATTTATGAAGTTTACAACATGATTATTTGATATACATATAGATTGTGAAAGGATTCCTACCATCAAGTTAATTAACACATTCATCACCTCATATATTTATTTACATCCCCACTTTTCTTGGTGAGAACACTTTTATTCTTCTTTTAGCAAATTTCAGTTATACAATAAAGTATGATCACCATGTTATACATTAGATTTTCAGACTTTATTCATTTTCTTTTCTTCTTTTTTCCCCTCTTTCTTTTTTTCGATGCTGGGTTTGAACTCACGACCCTGAGATCAAGAACTGAGCTGAGATCAAGAGTCAGACGCTTAACCGACTCAGCCACCCAGGAACCCCAGACCTTATTCATTTTATAATTGAAGGTTTATACTCTTATCAGCCTCTCCCTATTTACTTTATTTCTGTGAGTTCTACTTAAAAAAAAAAAAAAAAAAAGGATTCTCTATATAAGTGATACCATACAGTATTTGTCTTTCTCTGTTTGGTTTACTTCACTTGGCATGATGCCCTCCAGGTTCATCCATGTTGTTGCAAATGGTAGGATTTCCTTCCTTTTCAAGGATGAATAATATTCCTCTGTGTGTGTGCATGTGTGTGTGTATGTGTGTGTGTGTGTGATCTCACATTTCCTTTATCCATTCATCTGTTGATACACTTTTAGGTTGTTTCCATCCCTTGGCTATTGTGAATAATGCTGCAATGAGTATTGGAGTACAAACATCTCTTTGAGATAGTGATTTTGTTTACTTTTGGTATATTCCCAGAAGTGGGATTGCTGGATCATATGGTAGTTCTATTTTTAATCTCTTGAGGAAATTCCATACTGTTTTCCGTAGTGGCTGTACCAGTTTACATTTCCACCAACAGTGTGCAAGTGTTCCCTTTTCTGTACATTCTCTCTAGCATTTGTTATCTCTTGTGATTTTGATGATAGCCATCATAACAGGTATGAGGCAATCTCTGTGGTTTTGATTTGCACTTCTCTGATATTAGTGATGTTGAGTACCTTTCCATACCTGTTGACCATTTTTATGTCTTCTTTGGAAAAAAGTCTATTCAGGTCCTTTGCCCATTTTTAAATTGGATTATTTGTTTTTTCTTATTATGGAATTGTAGGAGTTTTGGGTATATTTTGGATATTAACTCCTTATAAGATATGTGATTGGCAAATATTTTCTCCCATTCCATAGGTTGCCTTTTCATTTTATTGATGATTTCCTTTGCTGTGCAAAAGCTTTTTAGTTTGATACAGTCTCACTTGTATATTTTTGCTTTTGTTGTCTTTGTGTCAAGTTAAAATCATAGCTAAGAGCAATGCCAGATAGCTTACCCATGTATTTTCTTCTAGGAGTTTTATGGTTTCAGGTCTTATGTTCAAGTCTTTAATCCATTTTGAGTTGATTTTTGTGTGTGGTATAAGATAATGGTCCAGTTTCATTATTTTGCAAGTGACTATCCAGTTTTCTGAGCACTGTTTTATTGAAGAGACTATCATTTCCCCATTGTATATTTTTGGCTCCTTTGTTTTAAATTAATTGGTCATATATGCATGGGTCTATTTCTGGACTCTATTCTGTTCTATTGATTCTGTTTTATACTAATACCATACTGTTTTGATGACTATAGCTTTGTAATATTGTTTGAAATCAGAAAACATGATGCCCTCATCTTTGTTCTTCTTTCTCAACATTACTTTGGCAATTTGGGGTCTTTTGTCAAATTTTAGTATTATTCTATTTTTGTGAAAAATGCCTTTGTAATTTTGATAGGAATTGCATTGAATCTGTAGATTGCTTTGGGTGGTATGAACATTTAACAATATTAATTCTTCCAGTCCATGACCATGGAATATCTTTCCACTTATTTGTGTCTTCTTCAGTTTCTTTCATCAATGTCTTATTATCAGTGTACAGGTTTTTCAGTTCCTTGGTTAAATTTATTCCTAAGAATTTTATTCTTACTGATGCAATTTTAAATGGGATTATTTTCTTAATTTCTCTTTTGATAGTTTGTTGTTAGTGTACAGAAATACAACAGACTTTTTGTATATTGATTTTGTAACCTGCAACTTTACCGTATTTGTTGATTTGTTCTGAGTTTTCTGGTGAAGTCTTTAGGGTTTTCTATATACATATCATGTAATCTGCAAGTAGTGACAGTTTTATTCCTTCCTTTCTGATTTAAATGCCTTTTATTTATTTTTCTTGCCTAATTCTAGTATTATATTAAATAAAAGTGGTGAAAGTGGACATCCTTTTCTTATTCTGATCTTAGAGGAAGAACTTTCAGCTTTATACCATAGAATATAATGTTAGCTGTGGGCTTCTCATATATGGCCTTTATTATGTTGAGGTACATTTCACCTATACCCAGTTCATTGAAAGTTGTTATCATGGAAGGATGTTAAATTTTGTCAAATGCTTTTACTGGATCTATTGAGATCATCATATGATTTTTATCCTTCATCATGTTAGTGCTGTGTAACCTATTTGTTGATTTGCAATGTTAAACCATACTTTTATCTCAGAAAGAACTCCACTTGATCATGGTGCATGATGCTTTTAATGTACTGTTGAATATAGCTTGCAAATATTTTGTTAAGGATGTTTACATCTATATTCATCAATGGTATTGTTCTGAACATTTCTTTCACTTGTAATGTCCTTGTCTGGCTTTGGTTTGGGGATAATGCTGGCCTCAGAAAATAAGTTTAGAAGTCCTTTTTTAATTTTTGGAAGAATTTGAGAAGGACTGGTGTTAATTCTTCTTTGAATGTTTGGTAGAATTTACCAGTGAAGCTGTCTGGTCTTGGGCTTTTGTTTGTTGGGTGGTTTTTGATTACTCATTCAATCTCCCTACTAGTAATTGGTTTATTCAGATTTTCTATTTCTTCATGATTCAGTATTAGAAGGTTATATGATTCTAGAAATTCATCCATTTTTTTTTAGGTTGTCCAATATATTGGTCTATAATTGTTCATTGTAGTCTCTTATGATCCTTCGTGTTTCTTGGTATTTGTTGTAACATCTCTTTCATTTCTGATTTTATTTGTGTCCTCTCTCTCTTTTTCTTGGTGAGTCTAGCTAAAGGTTTTTGAATTTTGTTTATCTTTTCAAAGAACCAGATTTTAGTTTCATTCATCTTTTCTTTTGCCTTTTTGTCTTTATTTCATTTAGTTCTTCCTTCTAACTTTGGGCTTGTTTGTTCTTTTTCTAGTTTCTTTCGATGTAAAGATAGGTTGTTTATTTCAGCTCTTTCAGTTTTCTTAATGTGGGAATCTATTGTAAGTTTCCTTCTTAGAACTGCTTTTGCTGTTCTCGTAAGTTTTGATATGTTGTTTCCATTTTTATTTGTCTCAAGATCTTCTTTGATCCATTGTTCAAGAGTGTGTTGTTTGATTTTCATGTATTTTTGAATTTTGAGGTTTTCTTCTTGTAATTAATTTCTAGTTTCATGTCATTAGTAGAAAAAGTGGGAAAAAGTTTGTTTCTTTTTAAGATTTTATTCATTTATTTGAGAGAGTGAGAGAGTGGGAGAGCACAAGCAGGAGGAGTGGCAGAGGGAGAGGGAGAAGCAGGCTCCCTGCTGAGTGGGGAGCTCAATGCGGGGCTCCATCCCAGGACCCTGAGATCATGACCTGAGCTAAAGGCAGACACTTAACTAACTGAGCCACCCAGGTGCCCTGGGAAAAAGATTCTTGATATGATTTCAATGTTCTTGAATTTATTAAGACTTGTTTTGTGTCCTAACATATATGATCTATCCTGGAAAATACTCCTTGTACTTGAGAAAAAAATGTGTATTCTGCTGCTATTGAATAGAATGTTCTGTATATGTCTTTTAGGTCCATCTAGTCTAACATGTCATTTAAATCTTTACTGATTTTCTGTCTGGATGATCTATCCATTGTTGAAAGTGGGGTATTGGAGTCCCCCATTATAATTGTATTGATGTCTATTTCTCCCTTCATATCTGTTAATCTTTGCTTTATATTTAGGTGCTCCTATGTTGGGTACATAAATATTTATAATTGTTATATCTTCTTGATGAATGACCCCTATATCATTATGTGATGACCTTCTTTGTCCTTTTTTTTTTTTTTTTAAAGATTTTATTTATTTATTTGAGAGAGAGAGAATGAGAGACAGAGAGCATGAGAGGGAGGAGGGTCAGAGGGAGAAGCAGACTCCCTGCCGAGCAGGGAGCCTGATGCGGGACTCGATCCCGGGACTCCAGGATCATGACCTGAGCCGAAGGCAGTCGCTTAACCAACTGAGCCACCCAGGCGCCCCTGTCCTTTATCTTTTGTGACCGTTTTTGGCTTGAAGTCTGTTTTGTCTGATATAAATATAGCTATCCTTGCCTTTTTTGTGCGTTTGTTTTCCATTTGCATATGATACCTCTTTCCATCTTTTCACTTTCTCTTTGTGTCCTTAAATCTGAAGTAAGTCTCTCGTAGGTAGCATATAGTTGGGTCTATTAAAAAAAATCTATTCAGCCATTTTATGTACTTTGATTGGAGAGTTTAGTCCATTCACTTTTAAAGTAATTATTGACAGGTATGGACTTACTATTGCATTTTGTTAATTGTTTTCTGGCCATTTCATAATTCCTTTGTTCCTTTCTTCTTCTCTTGTTCTCTTCCTTTGTGATTTGATGATTTTCTATAGTGGTATGCTTTTATTCCTTTCTCTTTATCATTTTGTATATACTATAAGTTTTTGCTTTGTGGTTACCATGAGGCTTACATAAAACATCTTATAGTTATAACAGTCTATTTTATTTTATTTTTTATTTATTTATTTTTAAAAGATTTTTATTTATTTATTTGACAGACATAGACACAGCGAGAGCAGGAACACAAGCAGGGGAAATGGGAGAGGGAGAAGCAGGCTTCCCGCGGAGCAGGGAGCCTGATGCGGGGCTTGATCCCAGGACCCTGGGATCATGACCTGAGCCGAAGGCAGACGCTTAATGACTGAGCCACCCAGGCACCCTGTAACAGTCTATTTTAAACTGATGACTTCAAATGCATACAAAGACTCTACATTTTTACACTCCTCCTCCCCCATTTTATGTTTTTGATGTCACAATATACATCTTTTGATGTTGTGTATTCATTGACAAATTATTATAATTATAGTTATTTTTAATACTTTTGTGTTTTAAACTTTATACTAGAATTGTATGTGATTTACCTACTATCACCATTATAACATTATGGATTTCTGAATTTAACTATATATTTATCTTTACCAGTGAGTTTTATACTTTCATATCTTTTCATGTTAATAAGTGGTGTTTTTTTTTGTTTCAGCTTAAAGAACTCTCTCTAACATTTCTTATAAGGTCTTTCTGCTGGTGATGAATACTTTCAGTTTTTGTTTGTCTGGCAAGCTTTATTTTTCTTTCACTTCTGAAGTGCATCTTTGCTAGGTTCAGTATTCTTGGTTGGCAGTCTTTTTTCTTTCGGCACTTTGAATGTATTATCCCACTCCCTTTTGACCTGATCTGCTCAGAGTCTTACAGGGGTTCTCTTCCATGTAACAACTTGCTTTCTCTTACTGTGTTTTAAAACCACCACAGATCTATCCCTTTAAACTACATACTCTGTAAAGTGGAACAACTATAGTTCCTTACACATATTTATTAATTCATATACTCTTACAAATCCATACCCTTGCTCACTCTGTGTTTTCTTTGTTAGAATATCTTTTCTATCTTTATTCACCTGGTAAGTGGAAGACAAGGACCATTTCTTATTCCTTTATACTCTCAATAAAATATAATAAAAGGCAAAAGTCAGTCACACTTTTAAGTTTCTTTGTAGTTAAATATTAGGACTTTGTGACTAAAACCTGATATATTATGCTGCAGATATCTCTGAAACATGTTAGTTCAGAGGTTGTAACTGCATAGTATGCAAGTAGCTACCATCTCCTCCTTTGATTGTGTAGATATTGTTAACCAATAAGAATACCCATGCAGGTCTTAAATTGACCTCAATATTTTTTCATTACAAAATTTAATTTTTCAACTTCTTGGATTACACTCTTCCTTATTTTTAATCAGAAAGTAATTAACCTTTCCTCGTTATTTGATTTTTATATCATTAATGTTCAGCTCTTAAATGTATTATTGGAGGAGATGGAGTTGGTAGACAACACAAAGAAGAAATAATTGATTAGATATTTATTACATGCCACACCATATGCTTACATCATCTTTATTCTATCAACAGTTATCTAGTGTAAGTATTGTCTCCATTATACAAATGAGCCAGTTGAAATTCAAAGTGTTAAAATCATTTGCTGAAGGTCCCATAACTGGTAAATATGGTATAGCCAGGATTTAAACACAAGCAATTCTATTTCAAGAGTTCCTTCATTTGTCTTTCTTTGGAACACCACTATACTCCATCACTGTGCCTCTGTATGAAAGGACTATCTCCCTTGACTCTCACATGACTGCTGGACACCAGTGCTTTCATCAGTGTACATTAGTGACAGTGAGGTTATTAAGAGGCATGTGGTTCCTTGTCTATCTGTGTACTTCCTCCTCTGGATTATTCTGAATAGGAATTAGTTTTCTGATTATCTCAGAGGCAAAAGTAGAAGTAGAAGTAGACTTTACTTTTCTTCTCCATATCCCAGTAAGATAAAAGATGAAGGGATTTAATGGTTACATTCTCATCCCTTCAGATGGTGGCCAGCAAGGAATTGTCTAATCAGAAGCAGCATGGACCAAGTTCAGGCTCTGTTATTTTAGGATTCTCCAGAGAGACTCCAGGGCCATTGGGCTTTCCCTTCTGAAGCTCATTGAATATTAGTTTGATTCTTGTTGGAAGGGCCAGGAAGAAATGACTAGGCTGCCTTACTATATTAAATATAATTAGTTTTAGGAGCTGCACCATTCAGACACAAATCCTTTAAAATATGTATATTTAAATAAATATGTATTTATATATTTTTATAGGCTAAGCTAACCCTCCCACTTCAAAAACAGTATTGTCGCATCATCTGAAATTGCTCTATTATAATTAATGGCACCAAGCAGCTTTCTATCTAAGGCTTACAGGTTTCAGTTACTTCGGGAGACAATCTGGTAACTGAAGATAGAAATTCTCACCTCAAAGTAGCATTCGCTAAGAATTTCATTCCATGGGGGATGATACAGAGGAATCCTACCAGTGTCCTTTCCTTTTCCAAAGTATGGGGCACACATATAGTCAGTGTGTGTGTGTGTGTGTGTGTGTGTGTGTGTCTTCAGTGACTAAATATTGAAGTACAGACATTGTACATTTAGGCACTCTGCTGTGATGATAGAGCATCTTCTACAAATATCTGTCAGAGTACTTAACTCATTGGGTTGTTACTCTGTATATCTACTCATTTTCTAGATCTTAACATTTTAAAAGATTTTATTTATTTATTTATTTATTTATTTGAGAGCGAGAGAGAGAGAGAGCAAGTGCAAGTTGGGGGAAAGACAGAGGGAGAAGGAGAAGCAGACTCCCACTGAGCAAGGAACACAATGCGGGACTTGATCCCAGGACCTTGGGATCATGACCTGAGCCGAAGGCAGACGCTTAACAAACAGAGCCACCTAGGTGTCCCTAGATCTGAACATTTTAGAGCATGTTCATAGTAGTAGTAGTGGTGGTGGTGGTAATTGTTGTTGTTGTTGTAGAAGTACTAATACAATATAAATTATAATAATGAGAAGAACTAACTTATTGAGAATGGACCATGTTCTAGGTACTGCTCATCTATACCTATTTATTTATTTTGTTCTTATAACCAACCCTTTGAAATAGGTATTATAATACCCCAGCAGTTGAGGGAATTATAAGGAGAGTAGTAATTCTAATGGACAGAAAGTAGGATGGGCATAGGGGAGTATGTGTGTAGGAAATTGATCACCTTCCAGTTAAAAACACTCAGACCCACTTAGCTGAACACATAAGCCAATAAGAAAATGAAGAATATAATAACTCAGGTGGCCAAGTCTAGAGCTGAGAGGTATAAATAAGGAAGCAGTGTATGTACCTGAAAGAGTATGATCATGAGAGTCAGATAAATCTGTTTTTTTAAAGATTTTATTTATTTATTTGACAATGAGAGAGAGAGAGCACAAGCAGGGGGAGCAGGAGGCAGAGGGAGAAGCAGACTCCCCGCTGAGCAAGGAGCCCGACGTGAGGCTCGGTTCCAGGACCCTGGGATAATGACCTGAGCCGAAGGCAGCCGCTTAACCAACTGAGCCACCCAGGTGCCCCAAATCTGGTTTTAAGTTTTTTTTTTTTTTTTTTTGAAGGCTGGGAATACAAGCAATGTGTTGAGACAAATATTTGAACTATCTCGTAGAATTGTTCTAAGAATAATGGTGCCCACCATTCTAGCTGGTACTGATTGATGGGATAAGAATTTTTTAAAGTTGTTTCTAGGAATGAAGATGTAAGGGAATACAGGGCTGACGGTTCAGTTGTGTTATGGGCCTCTCCATGCATGGGGTGGTAGGAAGAAGAAGCAATACAGACGGGACAAATGAATGATTAGAGAGGCAGAAGGAAAAGCAAAACAGTAATTTGTTATGGAAACCTAGTTCTTTGGTCATGGGTATCAAGGTTGAGGAAGATACAGGCCAAGTGGATTGTTAAGAATGAAGTCTTATCTTAGAGAGACCACCATTCTGATACAATTGAGACCACAAGCTTGGAAAAATTATTCTATGATTTGCCCCACCGACCCAATAATATAAAAGACCAGGATCATTATGAACTAGAGCTCAGCAAAGTTTACTGACGTATGATGTTTGTTAGGGAGTAAATGGCAAAGATAGACTTTGGGCCCAGATTTGTCTGGATCAAGGTCAGTCAAGAGTCAGTATTTCCAAAGCATGAGCCCCATTGTGACAGATGCAAAAATGATGATTTTTCCCTTTTCTTCAGAAGTCATGAATAGCAATTGAGATCAACTATTATGTAACTAACATTTTGGTAAATCCCCAGTTAGATACTTATGCATTTTTTAAAAGGCATAGATTAAAGGGGGGAAAGATGCCACAGATCAATAAATCAACACATTTTATAATTCCTGGGTCCTACTTTGACAGAGTGTTGAGTGAATGCAAGCTCAGTTGTTCAGGGGCCCTAATAATATAACTATAGCCCAACCATGCAAGGAGTAAAACACAATGTTTTCTGTACCTTTTAGAATTAAATGGAAGTGGAAGGGCTTTTTCTTTTTTCCTCAACAGTGGTTATATAAAACAAATATTTATGGTAATTTTTGAGAGGTTTTTTCATTGTAAAAAATAAAGCAATTTCTAAGACAAAGGAGGTAAATGGCTAAATTAAGACAGTTGAGTGATTAAAATGTAGATACACATGAGAGCAAAAAGCATGGTTAAATTGCCCACTGAAATCACAATAAAAGAGGAGTATTTTAGTGCCAAATGATTAACACTCTCTTTAAATGTACTTTTTTTCCTATACAGGCAAATTTAAAATCTTATTGGGTCTTATTTTTTTTCTCAAAAAAATATGTTGTCAGATTAAGTCCTTATCATCCTTATACAGAGTTGTCATAATTATTTATTTTTGTTTATGAACATGTCCAATAGGGGCCATGCTTGAGTTTGCAGATCTACCTATTATTTATTTATTTAATTTAATTTAATTTTATTATGTTATGTTAGTCACCATACATTACATCATTAGTTTTTGATGTAGTGCTCCATGATTCATTGTTTGTGTATAACACCCAGTGGTCCATTCAATACGTACCCTCCTTAATAGCCATCACCGGGCTAACCCATCCCCCCACCCCCCTCCCCTCTAAAACCCTCAGTTTGTTTCTCAGAGTCCATAGTCTCTCATGGTTTGTCTCCCCCTCTGATTTTCCCCCCTTCATTTTCCTCTTCCTACTATCTTCTTCTTTTTTTTAACATATAATATATTATTTGTTTCAGAGGTACAGGTCTGTGATTCAACAGTCTCACAGAATTCACAGCGCTCACCATAGCATATACCCTCCCCAATGTCTGTCACCCAGCCACCCCATCCCTCCCTCCCCCCACCACTCCAACCCTCAGTTTGTTTCCTGAGATTAAGAATTCTTCATATCAGTGAAATCATATGATACATGTCTTTCTCTGATTGACTTATTACGCTCAGCATAATACCCTCCAGTTCCATCCACGTCATTGCAAATGGCAAGATTTCATTCCTTTTGATGGCTGCATAATATTCCATTTTTTATATATACCACATCTTCTTTATCCATTCCTCTGTCAATGGACATCTTGGCTCTTTCCATAGTTTGGCTATTGTGGACATTGCTGCTATAAACATTGGGGTGCACGTACCCCTTTCAGATCCCTACATTTGTATCTTTGGGGTAAATACCCAGTAGTGCAATTGCTGGGTCATAGGTCTACCTATTATTTATATGGAGTGGGCAGACAGGTGAAAGAGTGAAGACATGGACTTCTACAGCTCACTGAATAATAGCTGTAGTTAACATTTATTGAGCATTTACTAAGTGTCAGGGATGGTGTAATGCTTTAAGTGGATTGTCTGCTTCAATTAACTCTATGAATTAAATGTGAGAAAATTGAAATATGGAGAGATTAATTTAATTTCCCAGAATCAAATAATTAGGAAGTGGGTAGGCTCACATTCAAAGCAGCTAGAATCTACACTCCCATTTATTTATTTATTTATTTATTTATTTATTTATTTATTTATTTATT
>NW_023270469.1:25270624-25432255 GCF_011800145.1 Mirounga leonina | reverse complement strand
ATTTATTTATTTATTTATTTATTTATTTATTTATTTATTTATTTATTTATTTTTAAAGTAAGCTCTACACCCAGTGTGGAGCCCAACAAGGGGCTTGAACTCTCAACCTTGAGATCAAGACCTGAGCTGAGATCAAGAGTGAGATGCTCAAGCAACTGAGTTACCCAGACACCCCTAGAATCTATACTCCTAACCAAGGGTTATATTCTTCATTTTCTTACCAACTTGAAGAGAAAATATTAGTTTAGGCTTTCACACTCACTGATTGCTAGACCAGTGTACACTTAAACATTGAAAAAATTTTTGTATTTCTTAAATTTGCATCTGTGACATTCTCCCTGATAGATTTGAATTTTCTAACAGAAGATATTTTTTAATGAGCTTATGTTATCAGTAAATGACAGCTTTGTAACACGATTTTTATTATTATTAATAATGGTGACAACAGCAACATTAAAAAATGAGATAAAAACACTTAACATGTACTGAGCACTGACATATGTCAGTAGTGATATTTGAAGAGTATCTGTGGTTTTTTTCTGTTTTCTTTGGGCATTTGCTACTCTAGTCAGTCCAGATATTTAGTAAAATGCCTGTCCCTTCTCTCTCCCTTTCACACTCTATTTGCCACAAGGAAAATACATGACCCAAGCTCAAATAATCAATATTCCTCTTCTAGGCATTTGAATCTTGAACATAAAGATAGAAGGTAATTGGAGTTGTGTCATTAAGAATTACTCTAGAGATGGTTCATGAGTTCCCATGTCTGAGATACACAGAACTATTTCTGATTTTCCTGTGACCTGATTATTTAACTATTTCTTAGACTCTATAAGTTCCCCCACTATTTCCAATAAGTTTGTGGCTATTTTATTTTTTATTGTTTTGTTGTCACAATACTATAGTTAGACCTATTTGTGAGTGAAATAATATAATTCCGGCTCAGTACTTATGGTTGGGTTTCTGATCTCAGGTTCAAAAGATAAAACTAGAGCTCAAAAAAGTTAAATGGAAAGAGAGACCCAGATATATCAGACTGCAATGCCAAAATTATTACTTAATGTCCAGAACAGTGAAAAGTTTGTGATTTTACTCTACTTATAAGCTATCAGGTTAGTCTGCTACAGTATCATGGATACTGGCTGAAGACATGAAACTCCTGGCTCAGAGACAAAGGATGTTATTACTCACAGTAGTAACCAGAGCTTTATGTTTGTGTTGGTCCCCCTCTTGCCAATTCCAAGGAGTGCATTATAGGACAGAAACTCTAGATTATGGGATTAACCACTTTCATAGTAAATTGGAAGCAAGTCTGCTTTTTGTTGGTGGGGTAGTGGTGTAGTAGGAAGAGACATCACCTCATCCCTCCAGGTTGCTTCTGATAACATAGCCCTGAGAAACGGTCTACATAAAGCTCAAGGTCTTTCATTCTTGACATATCCAGCAAGAATATGCAGGGATGCTCAAGGTCCATGGCAGATTGCTTCTCCCAACACCTACTGTGCTCTAGTGCTTTTCAAACATTGGGGTGGCCATGTTGATAATCCAATAAATTACAGCATAAATCTCCCACACCTCCTTCTTTTTGTGCCCCACTCTTATTTGTCAGAAGCAAATTGAATGAGAGAGAAAAGGAACAGGCTTAATTAGTAGAGGTACCAACTCTGCTTAGAAATATTTCTGGGCCTTTTCAGGCTGGCTAATAGGCATAGACTTGGATAGTACAAGAAGCACAACAAGAGAGAGATCATGGAATCATATTTGGTTTGATATACTGTTGACATCTTGGTTTTGATGGCTTTGACAGAAGCAATGCAGGATCCTAAATCCAAGTGATATATGTGTACACATAGTTGTATACACATTGAAAAATAAAAGCATAATTATTACCAATGGATATTTTAATAACAGATATTTAGTGAATGTCTGCTTCAGTCCGGGTACCCTGATGGATGCTATGAATGCAGGGATAAACAGTAGATTTGGCACCTGGTTCAAGGGGCTTGCCATCTAGTAATAGTTTTAGAGAAAAATTCTTATTTGTGGGAGACTTAAGTGAAGTTTGTGCAGTACTTTACCAAGCAGGCCCTTTCATGTTCACTTTTTCATGTGATCCTAAAAATAATCTAGAGATGGCATTATTATGAATCGTTATAGCCAAGAAATAAGGAAACTAATTCTTAGACAAGTAAATGATTTGGCAAAGATTGTACTTCTAGCAAGTAACTGAATCAACACTCACAAAATAATTATTAGAAATTTCATTTACTCATTCAACAAATATTTATTGACCTCTGTGCGAATCACTGTGCCATGTACTGAGTGTACAAAGGGGATTGTTATTTGAGCCCCATATGTTCTGTAATACCATAAGACACTTTTTGATATTGTTCTGTCAATAGTGAATACTTTTCTTTCCTTTACCTGGTAAATTTTCTGTCTTCTAGATTGATGATCCTCAGTGCAGCCTTCCATACCCTCAAATGGCCCCCCACAAACTTCTGCCTTGTGGTATGTACCACCATTAGAATGATATGCTTACTTATATGTTTATTTCCTAGATATATGGATTTCTAATTAGACTGGATGCTCCCTGAGGGGAGGGGCTGACTGTGTTTACTTTTGTTGATTATGTCTTATTCAATATGTAGTAGTTTCTGACACCTACAGTGCATTCAACTAGTTGAATGAATTTATGAATGACTCATAAAAGTACCTGAAGTACAGTTTATAGTAGTTATTTAATTTTCAGGTTGTGACAGGTATTATTAAGTCTATTTTTCAGGAGAAGAAAACTAGATTCAGGGAGCTTAACAGAGGTCCCATAGCTAATAATCAACAGAGCTGGGATTGGAACCAGGTCTACCTGGCATTCAAGCCAATGTTTCTAACAACCTTAACAAAGATTTTATTCATGTCCTTAAGGGAATAATTTCTCATCAAGTGACCCTTTCCCCCATTTCTGTCCGCCTGCAACTTGCAGATTGTCTTTCTCACAGATTCATAGCTTGATCCCCTGCTTTATATTTCCTTTTCTCCTATCTCCTGCTAAATGTCCAAACAGCACACAACAGGAGGTGATCAGGAAGGAAAGCCTGGCAAGGGAAGAATCTGTAATTAAGCAAACGAGCAATAGCAGACAGTATCCACGGGCAGCACCACCTGGACCGTCCTTCTAGCCAATGCAAATGTGACCTTCCAGAGGCCTGGGTGTGGGGGTGTTAGAGGCTTTAGCTGCCACAGCAGAAATCACTTGGGGGAGAAGTGAGGAGGACTGGAGAGAGATGACTTTGTTACATGGACCATTGTTCCCTGGGCAGACACTGCAGGCCTGGTCTTCAAAGGCCTGCTGCTGTTTTGTACATTCAGAAGCAATTTGGAAAATGCCGTCGTGTCACCTTTATTTCCTTGCTCTCTGGGGGTACTCAGTGGTTGCCCATAAATAATCCCCTCTGAGGCTGAAAGTTACTGTAAGATATTCACTGCGCTGGGCTTCACTTTAAATGTATAGGAGCCAGAATTTTTAATGAACTTTAATTTATGAAGTTTATTGATTTTTTCTAATTATAAAAGAAATGCACACTCATTGTAGACAAACTTCGAATTACAGACAAGTATCAAGCAAATGCAAAAAAAATCTGTAATCCAGTTTTATCTTATTTTCATTGCATAATTCAAGTTTCTTAGTATATGTGCTGCTGAAGCGAGCACTCACTCCAAGTTTCTTAAGAAATATTCTGAAGTGTGTCTCTTAAAGGTTTACTAAAATGTAGTGGTTTTTTTTAAGGAGATGGAGCACTTGAAACCTTAGATATCTTAAGAGGCATTATCACCCTCTGTTATATTTTCTTCTTCCTATTTATTTATTTATTTATTTATTTTATTCTTATGTTAATCCCCATACAACATCATTAGTTTTAGATGAAGTGTTCCATGATTCATTGTTTGTGCATAGCACCCAGTGCTCCATGCAGAATGTGCCCTCCTCAATACCCACCACCAGGCTAACCCATCCTCCCACCCCCCTCCCCTCTAGAACCCTCAGTTTGTTTTTCAGAGTCCATTGTCTCTCATGGTTCATCTACCCCTCTGATTTCCCCTGCTTCATTCTTCCCCTCCCGCTACCTTCCTCTTCTTTTTTTTTTTCTTAACATATATTGCATTATTTGTTTCAGAGGTACAGATCTGAGATTCAACAGTCTTGCACAATTCACAGCGCTTACCAGAGCACATACCCTCCCAAGTGTCTATCACCCAGTCACCCCATCCCTCCCACCCCACCCCCCACTCCAGCAACCCTCAGTTTGTTTCCTGCAATTAAGAATTCCTCATATCAGTGAGGTCATATGATACATGTCTTTCTCTGTTTGACTTATTTCACTCAACATAATACCCTCCAGTTCCATCCACGTCATTGCAAATGGCAAGATCTCATTCCTTTTGATGGCTGCATAATATTCCATTGTATATATATACCGCTTCTTCTTTATCCATTCATCTCTCGATGGACATCTTGGCTCTTTCCACAGTTTGGCTATTGTGGACATTGCTGCTATAAACATCGGGGTGCACGTACCCTTTCAGATCCCTACTTTTGTATCTTTGGGGTAAATACCCAGTAGTGCAATTGCTGGATCATAGGGTAGCTCTATTTTCAATTTTTTGAGGAACCTCCATACTGTTTTCCAGAGTGGCTGCACAAGCTTGCATTCCCACCAACAGTGTAGGAGGGTTCCCCTTTCTCCGCATCCCCGCCAACATCTGTCATTTCCTGACTTGTTAATTTTAGCCATTCTGACTGGTGTGAGGTGGTATCTCATTGAGATTTTGATTTGGATTTCCCTGATGCCGAGCGATATTGAGCACTTTTTCATGTGTCTGTTGGCCATTTGGATGTCCTCTTTGGAAAAATGTCTGTTCATATCTTCTGCCCATTTCTTGATTGGATTCTTTGTTCTTTGGGTATTGAGTTTGATGAGTTCTTTATAGATTTTGGATACTAGCCCTTTATCTGATATGTCATTTGCAAATATCTTCTCCCATTCTGTCAGTTGTCTTTTGGTTTTGTTGACTGTTTCCTTTGCTTTGCAAAAGCTTTTTATCTTGATGAAGTCCCAATAGTTCATTGCTGCCCTTGTTTCCCTTGCCTTTGGCGATGTTTCTAGGAAGAAGTTGCTTCGGCTGAGGTCAAAGAGGTTGCTGCCTGTGTTCTCCTTTAGGATTTTGATGGACTCGTGTCTCACATTGAGGTCTTTCAACCATTTGGAGTCTATTTTTGTGTGTGCTCTAAGGAAATGGTCCAGTTTCATTCTTCTGCTTGTGGCTATCCAATTTTCCCAACACCATTTGTTGAAGAGACTGTCTTTTTTCCATTGGACATTCTTTCCTGCTTTGTCAAAGATGAGTTGACCATAGAGTTGAGGGTCCATTTCTGGGCTCTCTATTCTGTTCCATTGATCTATGTGTCTGTTTTTGTGCCAGTACCATGCTGTCTTGATGATGACAGCTTTGTAATAGAGCTGGAAGTCCGGAATTGTGATGCCGCCGGCTTTGCTTTTCTTTTTCAACATTCCTCTGGCTATTCGGGGTCTTTTCTGGTTCCATACAAATTTTAGGATTATATGTTCCATTTCTTTGAAAAAAGTGGATGGTATTTTGATGGGGATTGCATTGAATGTGTAGATTGCTCTAGGTAGCATTAACATCTTCACAATATTTGTTCTTCCAATCCATGAGCATAGAACGTTTTTCCATTTCTTTGTGTCTTCCTCAATTTCTTTCATGAGTATTTTATAGTTTTCTGAGTACAGACCCTTTGTCTCTTTGGTTAGATTGATTCCTAGGTATCTTATGGTTTTGGGTGCAATTGTAAATGGGATCGACTCCTTAATTTCTCTTTCTTCTGTCTTGTTGTGGGTGTATAGGAATGCCACTGACTTCTGTGCATTGATTTTATATCCTGCCACTTTACTGAATTCCTGTATGAGTTCTAGCAGTTTTGGGGTGGAGTCTTTTGGGTTTTCCACATAAAATATCATATCATCTGCAAAGAGTGAGAGTTTGACTTCTTCTTTGCCGATTTGGATGCCTTTTATTTCTTTTTGTTGTCTGATTGCTGTGGCTAGGACTTCCAATACTATGTTGAATAGCAGTGGTGATAGTGGACATCCCTGCCGTGTTCCTGACCTTAGGGGGAAAGCTCTCAGTTTTTTCCCATTGAGAATGATATTTGCTGTGGGTTTTTCATAAATGGCTTTTATGATATTGAGGTATGTACCCTCTATGCCTATACTCTGAAGAGTTTTGATCAAGAAAGGATGCTGCACTTTGTCAAAAGCTTTTTCTCCATCTATTGAGAGGATCATATGATTCTTGTTCTTTCTTTTGTTAATGTATTGTATCACATTGACTGATTTGTGGATGTTGAACCAACCTTGCAGCCCAGGGATAAGTCCCACTTGATTGTGGTGAATAATCCTTTTAATGTACTGTTGGATCCTATTGGCTAGTATTTTGGTGAGAATTTTTGCATCCATGTTCATCAGGGATATTGGTCTGTAATTCTCCTTTTTGATGGGGTCTTTGTCTGGTTTTGGGATCAAGGTAATGGTGGCCTCATAAAACGAGTTTGGAAGTTTTCCTTCCATTTCTATTTTTTGGAACAGTTTCAGAAGAATAGGTATTAATTCTTCTTGAAATGTTTGGTAGAATTCCCCTGGGAAGCCATCTGGCCCTGGGCTTTTGTTTTTTGGGAGATTTTTGATGACTGCTTCAATTTCCTTAGTGGTTATAGGTGTATTCAGGTTTTCTGTTTCTTCCTGGTTCAGTTTTGGTAGTTGATACATCTCTAGGAATGCATCCATTTCTTCCAGGTTATCTAATTTGCTGGCATTGAGTTGCTCATAATATGTTCTTATAATTGTTTGTATTTCTTAGGTGTTGGTCATGATCTCTCCTCTTTCATTCATGATTTTGTTGATTTGGGTCATTTCTCTTTTCTTTTTGATAAGTCTGGCCAGGGGTTTGTCAATCTTGTTAATTCTTTCAAAGAACCAGCTCCTAGTTTCGTTGATCTGTTCTACTGTTCTTTTAGTTTCCATTTCATTGATTTCTGCTCTGATCTTTATTATTTCTCTTCTCCTGCTGGCTTTAGGCTTTATTTGCTGTTCTTTCTCCAGCTCCTTTAGGTGTAGGGTTAGGTTGTGTACTTGAGACCTTTCTTGTTTCTTGAGAAAGGCTTGTATTGCTATATACTTTCCTCTTAGGACTGCCTTTGCTGCATCCCAAAGATTTTGAATAGTTGTATTTTCATTTTCATTGGTTTCCATGTATTTTTTTAATTCTTCTTTAATTTCCTGGTTGACCCATTCATTCTTCAGTACGATGCTCTTTAGCCTCCATGTATTTGAGTTCTTTCCGACTTTCCTCTTGTGATTGAGTTCTAGTTTCAAAGCATTGTGGTCTGAAAATAGGCAGGGAATGATCCCAATCTTTTGGTACCGGTTGAGACCTGATTTATGACCTAGGATGTGATCGATTCTGGAGAATGTTCCATGGGCACTAGAGAAGAATGTGTATTCCGTTGCTTTGGGATGGAATGTTCTGAATATGTCTGTGAAGTCCATTTGGTCCAGTGTGTCATTTAAAGTCTTTATTTCCTTGTTGATCTTTTGCTTAGACGATCTGTCCATTTCAGTGAGGGGGGTGTTAAAGTCCCCCACTATTATTGTATTGTTGTCGATGTGTTTCTTTGCTTTTGTTATTAATTGCCTTATATAATTGGCTGCTCCCATGTTAGGGGCATAGATATTTACAATTGTTAGATCTTCTTGTTGGATAGACTCTTTAAGTAGGATATAATGTCCTTCCTCATCTCTTATTACAGTCTTTGGTTTAAAATCTAATTTGTCTGATATAAGGATTGCCACCCCAGCTTTCTTTTGGTGTCCATTAGCATGGTAAATGGTTTTCCACCCCCTCACTTTCAATCTGGGGGTGTCTTTGGTTCTAAAATGAGTCTCTTGCAGACAGCATATCGATGGGTCTTGTTTTTTAATACAGTCTGATAGCCTGTGTCTTTTGATTGGGGCGTTTAGCCCATTTACATTCAGGGTAACTGTTGAAAGATAGGAATTTAGTGCCATTGTATTGCCTGTAAGGTGGCTGTTACCGTATATTGTCTGTGTTCCTTTCTGGTCTATGTTGCTTTTAGGGTCTCTCTTTGCTTAGAGGACCCCTTTCAAGATTTCTTGTAGGGCTGGTTTTGTGTTTGCAAATTCCTTTAGTTTTTGTTTGTCCTGGAAGCTTTTTATCTCTCTTTCAATTTTCAATGACAGCCTAGCTGGATAGAGTATTCTTGGCTGCATATTTTTCTCATTTAGTGCTCTGAATATATCCTGCCAGTCCTTTCTGGCCTGCCAGGTCTCTGTGGATAGGTCTGTTGCCAATCTAATGTTTCTACCATTGTAGGTTACATATCTCTTCTCCTGAGCTGCTTTCAGGATTTTCTCTTTGTCTCTGAGACTCGTAAGTTTTAGTATTAGATGTCGGGGTGTTGACCTATTTTTATTGATTTTGAGAGCGGTTCTCTGTGCTTCCTGGATTTTGATGCCTGTTTCCTTCCCCAAATTAGGGAAGTTCTCTGCTATAATTTGCTCCATTATACCTTATGCCCCTCTCTCTCTTTCTTCTTCTTCTGGGATCCCAATTATGCTAATGTTATTTCGTCTTATGGTATCGCTTATCTCTCGAATTCTGCCCTCGTGATCCAGTAGTTGTTTATCTCTCTTTTTCTCAGCTTCTTTATTTTCCATCATTTGGTCTTCTATATTGCTGATTCTCTCTTCTGCCTCATTTATCCTAGCAGTTAGCGCCCCCATTTTTGATTGCACCTCATTAATAGCCTTTTTGATTTCTACTTGGTTAGATTTTAGTTCTTTTACTTCTCCAGAAAGGGTTTCTCTAATAACTTCCATATTTTTTTCAAGCCCAGCTAGTATCTTTAAAGTGATGATTCTGAACTCTAGATCTGACATCATACTAATGTCCGTATTGAGTAGGTCCCTGGCAGTCAGTACTACCTCTTGTTCTTTTTGTTGAGGTGATTTTTTCCGTCTTGTCATTTTGTGCAGAGGAGAACAGATTAATGAGAGAACAAAATGCTAGCAGAGTAACATCCCCAGAAAATATACTCTAAACAAATCAGAAAAGACCTGAAGCAGTGGGAAAAGAAAGGGAAAGAGAGAAAAAAGAGAAAGAAAAAAAAGAAAAAGATAAAGATAAAAACAAAAACAAAACAAAACAACAACAACAACAACAAAAAACAGAATGTGATCAAATATGATCAGGCTTGTATATAGATCAGTGCCACACACTAGATTTGGGGTGTATTTTGGTCTTTTAGAAGAAAGTGCCTCCCAAAATTTTAAAGAAAGAAAAACTTATATATGTACAAAAATAAGGGTTGATATGATGAAGGGATGGAATATGACTGTAAAGATAGAAATTATAAAAAATTTTATAAAAGGAATTGATAAGAAGTTGTTTGAAAAAAGAAAGAAGAGGATTTAAAAAAAGAAAAAAATAGGGAGAGAATGTGATCAGGCAGGGGAGTAGAAAACACCATATACTAGAGATTTAGGGTATATTTTAATCTGTTAGAAGAAACTATCTCAAAATTTTAAAGAGAGAACAACTTATATATATGCCAGAAATACGGGTAACTACTATGCAGGGATAGAATATGACTCTAAAAATGAAAAATAAAAATGTTTTTTAAAAAGAGGGATTGATAAGATGTTGGTTGAAAAAGGGAAAAAGAAAAATTCAAAAAAAAAAAAAAAAGAAAAAAAGACAGTTAAAAAAAATTAACTTTGAAAGACTAAAGAATCATGGTAAAAAAGCCATGAATTCTATGTGCAGTATTCCCCTAGCGCTGGAGTTCTGCTATTCTCATTGATCGGTAAACTTGGTCTTGGCTGGCTGTTCTTGCTGATCTTCTGGGGAAGGGCCTGTTGCTCATGTTTCCAAATGTCTTTGCCGGAGGCGGAATTGCCCTGCCCTAGCCCCCTCCTGGCTACGTAATCTGCTGGGGTTTGCTCTCCGGAGCTTTTGTTCCCTGCGAGCTTTCCGTACAGCTTTGGAGGCGGAGAGTGAAAATGGCGGCCTCCCAATCTCCGCCCCGGAGGAGCCGAGAACTCGGGGCCCCGCTCCTCAGTGAGCCCCCAGAGAAAAGCCGTCAGTCACTCTCGTCTCCCCGGTCTCCGGCCGCACTCCGTGCTCTCCCGGCCTGTGACCGCGCGTTTCTATCTCTGGCACCCGACCCCGTGTGGAGTCTCCAAACCCAGCAGATCCCTGCGGTGCACTCCTGTGCGGCTCCTCCTGGGGGAGGAAGGTGAGTCTCCCCAGATCTGCCGCTTGTTGGGTCCCTGCTGGAGGAGCAGTGGCCCGACTGTGCCGTGGATCACGGTTTATGACAACCCCGAGCTGAGAGCCCGCGCCTGGGCTCCGCCTCTGCAGCCGCTTCCCTGCTCCGTTACCTGGGAGCTCTGCCGCCCTCAGGCACCCCCGGTCTTTCTGTGACCCCGAGGGTCCCGAGACCACACTGTCCCGGAGGGTTCCACCCCCCGCTTAACCACCAGAGTGACGTCCCTCGGCGGAGCAGACTTTTAAAAGTTCCGATTTTGTGCTCCGTGGTTCTATCACTTGCCAGAAGCGGCTGACGGAGGCCCCTCCCCCGCCGTCTATCCTCCCGAATATCGTCTCGGATTCACTTCTCCGCACGTCCTACCTTCCAGAAAGTGGTCGCTTTTCTGATGAGAGAGTTGTTGCTATTCCTTTCTTTGATCTCCTGTTGGGTTTGTAGGTGTTCAGAATGGTTTGATCCCTATCCAGCTGAATTCCTGAGAGGAGACGAAATCCAGGTCTCCTACTCCTCCGCCATCTTGCTCCGCCCCTCCCTGTTATATTTTCTTCTAACTCCATTACACAAAGTAGAATCTTGGTGAGTGAGAGAGCTCTGACTACTCTTGCCAGAGTTCATGAGTTCATAAGTTAGGCTTCACATTTATTCAGTTTTACTTTCTCTTGGACTTACCAACCAAGTCCTTTCCAGAGATTTCTGCATATTTATACCCTTCAAATAACTGTAAAACCAACTCTCCATGAGAATGTTATTTACTTGGAGATAAGATCTGTGGAATCTCCAAATGGCCAGAAAAGAGGCAGTGAAAGAAAGAATTGGCAAATGATAAGAAGTTGTTTGAAAAAAGAAAGAAGAGGATTTAAAAAAAGAAAAAAAAAGGGAGAGAATGTGATCAGGCAGGGGAGTAGAAAACACCATATACTAGAGATTTAGGGTATATTTTAATCTGTATACAATCTGTTAGAAGAAACTATCTCAAAATTTTAAAGAGAGAACAACTTATATATATGCCAGAAATACGGGTAACTACTATGCAGGGATAGAATATGACTCTAAAAATGAAAAATAAAAATGTTTTTTAAAAAAAAGGGATTGATAAGATGTTACATTTGATGTAACACGGATGTATGAATGGATGTAATGAATTCTGTTAGACTCTTTAGTAGGTGTACCTTACCTCTAATTTTTTTCCCACAATTTACTAAACAGGTGTGGGATGCCTTTATAGTGGTTCTCAAACCAGGTGTGATTTTGTCCCCCAGGAGACTTTTTGCAATATGACATCTGGCATTTTTGTTTTCACAGCCAGGGGATGGTTGTGCTACTGGCATCTAGTGGGTAAAAGCCAGCGACATTGCTAGACATCCTAAAATGCACACATATTCCCCCATACAACAAAGAATTATCAAATTGTTTATTACGCAAATGTCAGTACTGTTGAGACTGAGAAACCCTGCATTAGCATAAAGCTGGCTATATTTCACTGGTTTCATATGGGAGAGTAGGAGAGCAGAGAAGACTGTCAGTGGGCAAAATGAATACTTACAGGTCAAACACAGAGGATTCTTGTGTGCAGATAAGCAAGATTGTAAAAGAGACAATAAAACAACGCCATCTTTTCTATTAAGAAAAAAAAATCATCTTCTTTCCTTGGCACAGATGGTCTTAGGCCTGTAAATCTGCCAGTCTTTCAGTAATCACATGAAGAAAATGGATGATTTAAAGCAGTTACAAGGTTTATCTTGCAGAGGGAAAGTGTGGGTGTCTGAAGAAGAATAGTAAACATAAATTCTGTTTTACATCTGAGAAGCAAAGCCACTTAGAGTACAACACAGCTTCCATCTGAACTGTGGCTGAAAGGGAGGTGTAAGATATGGTCAATGATTTTAAATGATTTATGAGGATTTCTGTAAAAGAAATACAAAGGCCTGGGGAAAGCCAGGCCTTCCTGATGTGCCATAATAGAATTTTATACTGTTTTTCTCACAGTCAAATAAAGTTCAGTCGTATAGATAGATTGTTACCTCATATTAATACTTTCTAGTCTGCCTGTCAGAATGCTTTAGTCAACAAGACAGATTTATATTTCACAAGGAAATTGTTTCTAAAGCTCTTCCGTTAATAATTTTTCATTGAGAGAAAAGCCAGATTTCAGTCATTCCACCCATAGATTGAGAGATTAGTCCAGAGTGAGCTCTGCACATAAAATACTTTTTTGGTATTTAAATAAGGAATAGCATTTTAATGCTGTGAAAGAGAACATAGAAAAATGACTGGTCTCTTTACATAAAATTCTGCTTTGGTTATCTTTTGGTTTTCTCTCCATGAAATCAGCTGATGATGGAGAATATCCCTAACAATTCATATTGCTCAAGCACACAGCTACTGGTGCAGTGTGCTTGCTTGATTTGCATATATGTGCAAGGTACCCAAACAAAGTACCTAGGGGAAAAGATTCATAGATAGGAAGAATTAATATGCTGTTTGCTTGGAACAAACTTCTTCCTTCCTCTCTTTCTACTCATTAATCAATTCTTTTACTTCTTCAGCAAACCATTATGGAGCATCTACAGGCTTCCTAGTACTGTTCTAGGATCAGAGAACACGGGTGTGAAAAGAAAAACACATTAAAAAAAAAAAAAGTTCTGTTTGTATGTCCTGAGCTCTGTCCAGGGTGCTGAACGGATGGAGTTGTCAAGCTCATAGGAAGGAGAATTTGTATGTAGAGAAGAATGACATATTGGAAGAGAACAGGATTAAAAATTGGGACCCTGGCTCTTATCCAGTATTATGGATCATCAGCTCTGTGACTTTGACTAAAACCTTTAACCTTTTCAATAAGGTCATTTTCCAGATGTCAAGTTGAAATTCAATGTGAAATTCCTCACTTAAGGAAAGGGTAGCTTCCAACAGACATTTAATTCAATTCAATACAATAAACAATTTATGGAGTAACTACACTGAACTAAGTACATATTGAATGGTAGTGAAAACTGAAATACAAAAAGGAATAAATCCTTGCCATTAAGGAATTAACAATAAGAAAAACAAATATATGAACTCTTATTTGACTGTTAAGCTAAAGGAAACCTGTGATCACATTTGATGTAACAGAAGAAAACTTTATACCTAATTCCTAGTGAGCATATGTATGTTTATATGTTTTATGCGTATGTACAGAAGCTTGCTTGCTTATTTATTTATTTATTTATTTATTTATTTATTTATTTATTTATTTAAGAGAGAGAGCCTGAATGAGAGAGGGACAGAGGGAGAGGGAGAGAGAATATCTTAAGCAGGCTCTATGCTCAGTGTGGAGCATGCTGTGGGGCTTGATCTCATGACCCTGAGATCATGACCTTTGGAGGCTCAACTGACTGAACCATCCAGGTGCCCCAGAGCTAATTATTTAAATAGACCCTCAGTGAAACATTTTCTGCTTGCCTTTTCAGATCCACTTTCTACCTTTTACCTCTATTTTGTGCCATAAGAGGCTGACCTGTATAGATTATATCCATGGAAAGAAGGAGGATGGAGAGTGAATTTGGGGTATTTAATCCCCTGGATCCTTTCTGTGATGTGCTGCAGGCTTGTTCCCTCTTTCAACCAATGTTCTCAGCTAGGATACGATGGCTCTCTGCGTCTAATCCTGTCCATTTTGAGCAAAACTTCCTCTCTTCTTACCTAGTCAGTATTGAGGTCAAAATAGAGTTCCAGGGTACTGTAATATCTTTTATGGGTTCTATATCCTCTTCCTCACATTTTAAAATAGCCTCCTTATGAAAGTCTCCTCAAATTATCTGAATTTCAAAGTGCCATGTTTTCAGCTTGATGTAGACTTTCTACTTGATGTATACTCCATATCACTTTGTAGTGCTATGTTACTTTAAGCAATCATTTACTGAATATTTACTATGTGTCTACCAATACAAGTACTATGTAAAATTTCCCTTTTAATATTCTGATAAATAATAATTTTCTCATTAGAATCTATGCAATTTGGGGCACCTGGGTGGCTCAGTCGGTTAAGCATCTGCCTTCAGCTCAGGTGATGATCCCAGGGTCCTGGGATCGAGCCCCACACTGGACTCCCTGCTCAGCGGGGATTCTGCTTCTCTCTCTCTCTCTGCTCGCCCCCCCTCCACTCCTGCTCTGTCTTTCACTCTTTCTCTCTCTCTCAAATAAATTTTTAACAAATCTTAAAAAAAAAAGAATCTATGCAATTTTACCAAGGTCTACAAAGTCCATGATATTTCCATCAATTTCTGCTCACAATAGATATGATGTTGCATTATAAGGCTATGGAAAATTTGGGGGCAATGGAGAGTGATATTGAGTGGTAGGTAGGGGTCTAATTAGGATTAAGATGATGGTGATCATGATGATGATGACAATACTGGTGGTGGTGATGATGATGATAGAGGTTAAAAAACTTTAAAATTTATAGAGCATGTGCTGAGCTGAGTGATGTATGGCTCATCTCATTTAATTTTTACAATGAACCTATGACATTTTTCATATAAGTTTCCACAAACTCCTTCCTATACTTCTGCTTGTATCTTCCTCTCCCACCCCTTAGCACTACTCCACTTGACTCCTACTCTTATCAGTATCAATTGAATTTCTGTCTGTCTCTCCTAGAAAACTCTCCCTTAGTCCCTGGATATTGCTTTCCTTAGGCTTCAGTGAGCCACTAGGAAGATCTTCTGGATATGTAGATTGGCCAGGAAACAAATTGAAACACCTTTTGAGAGAGTGGTGGTGGTATTTAAATTAATTAAAAGTTAAATAAAATTATTTAAATACCAATGCTGGTATTTATACACATAGCTTTTTAAAAAATTGATACATATTGGGGTGCCTGGGTGGCTCAGTTGATTAAGCAACTGCCTTCGGCTCAGGTCATGTTCCCAGGTTCCTGGGATTCAGCCCCACATCTGGCTTCTTGCTCAGCGGGGAGCTTGCTTCTCCCTCTCCCTCTGCCTGCTACTCCACCTGCTTGTGCTCTCTCTCTCTCTCTCAAATAAATTAAAAAATAAATAAATAAATTCTTTAAAAAAATTAAAAAATGAAAGTTGATATATAACTGACATATAACATTGTATTAGTTTTAGGTGTACAACATAATGATTTGATATATAGGTAGCTTTAGTTCAAAAGCTATCACTGTAAAAAAAAGTGTCCTTCTAGTACTCCCAGATATGATTGGAAATACCAAAAAAAAAAGCAAGTCATTGTACTTTACAGAGTCCAACTCGACATTTGATGTTTGAATAGAGCCATCCTTCATAAATATCCTTACATATTCATGTTACAGAGCATAGGCTTTGAAGTCTCAGCCAGAATGCTAATTTAATTATGTCTTTCATTGCAACTGAGTGACCTTTGGTAAGTTACTGAATGTCTCTGAGCCTCAGACTTCATGCCGTAACTAAATCCTACCTCCTAGGACTAATGAGAAGATGAAATAAGTCATTATGTAAAGCATTTAGCACATAACAAGAGATCAAAAATAGTGCTGAAAGTTTCTATTTCCAGTATGAATTTATAATATTACTATCATGCAGTGGTCAAAAATTAAATAACTTTGGAAATCAACTCAGACAGAAGACACCCCAGCTTTCACCCAGTCTCTGACTGATCTTCTCATGATTGGATTGCTTTGAATGGCCCAGACACATACACGATATGAGGCAGTGTATGACAGTGGTTAAGGACCCACTTCAGAATAGGACTTCTTGGGTAATCTTGGCCAGATCACTTAACTTCTCTGTGCCTCATTTTTCTAATATATAAAGTAAATATGATAGAGCTATGGTATAGAGTTGCAGTGAAAATTAAATTAGCAAATGCATGTTTAAGCTTAAATTAAAACATTGCCTAGATCTAATACAAGCTTAATTAATTTTTTCATTTATTATTATTTGACCCTTTCTTTCCCAGCTAATACAGTGATAAAAGTCATGTTAAATAAAATAAGAACACCTGCCTAAAGATAGTGGGGAAAGAAAATAACACACATACCTATCAATAAGATCAGACACAAAGGTGGAGAATGTATATTTAAGATTTTTAAAATATTTTTCAAGAGTCAGTGAGGAAAGTGAGATTGACTTTCCAAACTTAATAATGAAGTGATTATTTCATTGCCTATTGACCTTGTGGTTATGAGAAAATAATTTAAATTTTCAGAATGAGTTATTTCATCAGTAAATGGAAATAATATACACCTCAGTATTAAATTAGATAATGTGTATGTCTGAAATATTTTTCCATATTTCTCTACCCTACAACCACTGCATTTAATCAATTTCTTTTATTATTTAGTTCTTGCCTTAGCTATTATTTTCTCCCAATGCCTTTGCTTAGCAGGGAATACCTGCAAGAGTCTGTTGGGAAGACATGGAATTGTAGAAAAAGTAGTAAATGCCCATAGGCAACCCTCAACAAAAGAGGAACAGGCGTCATTGGTTATCTTTTCCTTTCATGCCTCCAGGGAATAATTCTATATACTCTTTAAAGGGTCTAGTGAGATCATCATGGCCAACTTGATGATGTACTTTTTCCTTGGTTTCACTTCCTTCTTTATTTTATTCTCTCTAGTCATGACTCCTGCTTCCCAAGATCACTTCCCAAATAAGCCACTTGTACGCAAGCTCCTATCCCAAACTCTACTGTGGAACCTAAGCCTTAGATTCAATCAAAATACTGTAGTGGACTTGTTTGACGTACCTCATGTTCCATGTCTTCTGACATTTTGTGAAAAAGATAATCAGGAGTTAGCAAATGTAGGCCTATCTTATGTAATGTTTTTTGTTTGCAAGATACAAAAGCAACTCTGGCTATCTGAAGCCCAAAGGGAATTTATAGAAGAGAGACTGGGCACCACAATACTAAAATTTGTATCTCAGGAAGGTCAACAGCCTGGAGAATTCTTGGAACATTAGGAGCAGAAATTTATGGGGCAGCTCTTTCAAGTATCATGGTGAGGTGCCTCAGAAGCAACTGTTTCTGTCTGAGTCAGACTCCAGAAGGGGAGACTGTCTAGCTGCAGATCCCTGTGTTTAGCTGTAGGTTCCCTTATTTTAGCCCCCAAAGAATTCTAGAACTGCAAAAAGGCAAAATGCAAAGGTCAAGATTGTGGGCAGATATAATGCCTAACTCACTTGTAAATCCAGCATTCCTTGTTTTTTATTTTATGACTTTAAGCCAATCACTCTCCCTGTCCAGTGATCTCTGGACGAGGGGTCAATGCAACCAAGTTAACTTTATGTTATATGTTAGCTAGGACTTATTTTTATTTTTATTTTTGTTTTTTTTAGGAATTTTTTTTTTATGTAGTGTTCCATGATTCATTGTTTGTGTATAACACCCCGTTCTCCATGCAATACGTGCCCTGTTTAATACCCATCACCAGGCTAACCCATCCTCCCACCCCCGCCCCTCTAGAACCCTCAGTTTGTTTTTCAGAGTAGGACTTATTTTTAAAATATGGCCTGTAATCTTCTTCTTGCTGGATCACGGGTATTCTAGTCTTAACATCTTTTTCTCTGCCTCAGTAGCTATTTATGCTTGAAATCGTCTGATGTCATTTTATTTGACTACTGAAAACTCAACTGACATACCCATTATGGCTGTAGTTTGCAATTAAAAATTAAACACTACATACAAACAAGTGGGGAATTGATGACTAGATGACAATGATGACTGAGCATATATATATATATACACAGAATTCAGAAATACCATGAATTAATAAGTGAATGAATGAGCCTTAGTATGTGGCACTATTGTTTGTAAGGGGGTTGATGTTTGAGAAGGTGAATATTGTTATTTATTTATCAATTTCTCCAACTTTTTCCAAATGCTATCCTAAAAGTTAGACCATCAGAATACAAATTGTTATTGTTCCTTTCATCTTCAGCATTTACTGAGAGTTAAGGTGATAGTAAATTGAATAAGGTGAAAATGCCTTCCATAAAACTGTAATTAAGTATATTATTACTTGGTTGACTTGATATCTTCAAAAGGAAGTCCAAACAGTGGTTGTATTAATTAAAAAAAAAAAAAAAAACACGTGGAAGTGCCCACTTTCATTTGCTTTCAACATTTACTAAACAATTACTATTTGCCAAACTTTGTCCCATTATAGTGACATCATTGTATTCATTATTGCCTTCATTGAACCAACCCCAGGGCATGTCATACCAAAGAAGGGCCCTTTCCTTTCCTTTTAGAATCATCCCCTGTACTACCTTTCTCCTTTTCTTTTCCTTCTTTGTTCTTGGCTCCTATGATGCTTCATACCTTCATCACATTCATTTCTTCTTTAGACAGATTCATAGGATGATTTCTATCAAAAAAAAAAAAGGTGGGTGGAGATTTATATGATGATTCAAAATATTCATGTTTTTTCCTTTTCCTTTTTATTCTTGTTTTTTGAATTAGCAATTAGAAAATATAGAGGACCTATTTTTTTCCCCTAAAGCAATACCTGTATTAATTGTGGTTCTGAATGTGTTCTGCTCTTTTTGATTAACTTACCACAGATTTATGTCTCATTTTACCTATTCTTTCATCTACAGACATCTCATGCCCCTTTGAAGCCAGATGGGGCATAAATCTTAAATAAATAAATAAGTAAAAAATATGATAAAGGATCACTATCCTGGTTAGTTTATACCATAAAAATGAATCCAATGAGCATATAAATATATGTGAATTCTGAAATAAAATACCATCTGCTTTTGTAGGAAAAAAACACACATTAATTTTCTATCACAACATGTTACCCTGTGCAAATTCAATTCAGCGATAGAAATAAAGTAAGTATGTGGAATGCTCAAATTATCTTCCTGCTTCTGCCAAATTAAAAAAAATTATTTTATTTTATTTTTTGCAATAATGTGCATTTAACTGAGTTAGATTTTAAAGTCCGAAACAGGCAGATTTCCCCAGAGGTGCATCAAATATCAGAATCAAGGGTTATTAACATTACAAAGAGCACCACGGTCCTACAGTGTCCCCTTTATCACTTGGAGCAGCTGCCTCAAGGCAACGTATTTAACCTTGGGAAATGTGATAGAAAATCCGGGTAGTTGAAACCTGCTAGTAGATCCCCTCAACTGGGATCTACTGTAAGCCTTTATTTAGCTGCAACATGGGAAAATGATGAAACTCTTATTATCATTTGGATGTTTATCATTTCCATTCATCCCTTCTGAATCCCTTGCATACTGTTGCTTTTACTTATAAACAGTGATATTCTGTTTGCTGGTAGGATATTGTTTTCCCCACTGAGAATGTAAATAAAGGTCTCCTGAGAAAGGATTGGTGAATATTTTAAAATAGATGTCTAGATTATTTCCTTCCATGTGTTTTATTTATTTATTTATTTTTTAAAAAGATTTTATTTATTTGACAGAGAGAAACACAGTGAGAGAGGGAACACAAGCAGGGGGAGCGGGAGAGGGAGAAGCAGACTTCCTGCTGAGCAGGGAGCCCCATGTGGGCCTCCATCCACGACACCAGGATCATGACCTGAGCTGAAGGCAGAGGCTCAATGACTGAGCCACCTAGGCACCCCTTCCTTCCAGGTGTTTTAGAGTAAGATGCTAACTTTGACTTTTTTTTTTTTGGTAGAATTTTAGTTTATTTTATATTTTAGCTGAAAAAGGCTGTTGTTTACACGATTACCTCCTTAAAGTTAGAAGGCCGTTAGAAGTAGGGTTGGTGACTAGATAATGAAGGGGTATGCTCAAAATGACTGGTGGCATAACCATGTATATAAATCTTTAAAAAGCAAACTTGGCGAAATTTCTCGAGAGACTTAAAACCTTTATAGCTTTGATTCAGTAATTTCAGTTCTGGGAATCTACCCCATAAACAATACTATAAACAAAATAGTATTGTTTATGAAGAGAATGGGCTATTATTTTATGCCTGGTGCTGTCATCTCTTTTGATTCTTAAAACAACCCTATGAATTCAATATTACAGATGAGGAAACTGAGGCACAGAGAGTTTTAACAGCTTTCCAATATCCCACAGATAGGAAATAAAGAATTGGGTCTTCAACCTTGGGGATCTAACTAACACCCGTGTTTGAACACAAAAATCACTAAATGCTGTGCAACATTTTATCTCCTAAAGTATTTGTTGCCATTGTATTTATGGTGATCCAAAAGTCAAAAAAAATAAAGAGAATGGTTAAGTAAATTATATTATGTAAAATTATATAAATAAAGTTTATTGACAGCTTTAAAAAATAATTGTAGGGGCCCCTGGGTGGCTAAGTCGTTGGGCATCTGCCTTCGGCTCAGGTCATGATCCCAGGGTGCTGGGATCGAGCCCCGCGTTGGGCTCCCTGCTCTGCAGGAAGCCTGCTTCTCCCTCTCCCGCTCCCCCTGCTTGTGTTCCTTCTCTTGCTGTCTCTCTGTCAAATAAATAAATAAAATCTTAAAAAGAAAATTGTAAATGTAGGATAAAAACATATTTAAGCTATAAATAGCAAAAAAATTCAAAATGTCAATAAGGGATTGTATTTAAGTTGTGCATATATGTTTGAGTATCTTTATTCTATTTTTTCTATATTTTCTATTATAATGAGTATATTATTAGAAATAATAAATTTATTTTTAAACATTGACATTTAAAAAATACTTGTCAAGGACATTGGAAGCATGTTTTTATCTTTTTTAAGTTGAAAATCCTCTACAGGTCACTCTATACTTGCAAAAAAAGAGAAAATATTGACTTTCATCTTCATTTTCAGTTGGTATATCAAGAATCATAGGACTTTCTGATACTAGGGTCAATGTACTAATCTATCTGGAAGGTTAGAGAAAGAACAAACTTTGCTTCAGATCACAGAGGTTTAGATTTACAAAAATTTCAGGTTATGTACACTTAGTGACATCTGGTGTCACACTTTATGTTAAATCTAGAGTTTAAAAAATACTTTATCATTTTCCATTTTAAGATCATGGCTATTTGTATCTGTGATCTGTTTACTCAAACATCACCATTTGAGTATAATTGCTCACCTAAGAAAATTAAGAAAGAATGCATTATTTTGTATTTAATTCACAATAAAATTTGCAATCTCTAACATTTGTCCTAAGACATGAAACTGATAGAGCAACCCAATCAATTAGCCAATTTATAGTATATTTTATTGCAGTTCCATTGAAAGAGAAACAACTACATTTTTTAGGCAGATGTAAGTCCCTTATCTTGAGTGGCATATCTCTGATCCTTAAGTTTGAGGTTAAATTTGACTCTATATATTGTCATGGGGCCCCATATTATAGATCCTGTTTTCTCACTTCCCAGCTCAAACCTTATCTCTTCTTTCTGATATAGAAAGATTTATCCACTAAAGGCTGTTCTATCCTGCCCCCATTGGAAACTTTATCTTCTTTTGTTTTTCATTTCTGATTCTATGTTTATTCCAGTGTGGATTGTGTTTCTCATTATTTTGCCCACCAAATTAAGGCCTAAGAAAGCTCAGGTTGGTTTCTCTTTTTTAGAGATCAGTGCTATCCAATAGAACTTTCTGCAGTAGTGGAAATGTTCTAATATTCGTGCTGTCCAATACGGTAGTCACTATCCATGTGTGGCTCTTGAGCACTTGAAACGTGGCTCATGCAACTGAGGAGCTGGATTTTAAATTTTATTTAATTTTAATTAATTTAAATGGAAGTAACCTCATGTGGCTGGTGGTAACCATATTAGACAGTACAGATTTAGTATATCCTTGTAGGTTAATAAAATCTTAATTTATTATTATGTTTAGAGAGAAAATGGAACACACTGGAACATTAATTTATTTTCATATTCCATTGATAGTCTCCTCCTTCTTCTAAGCATTTCCATCATTTCTCCTTTCTTCTCTTCCATTGCTCTTCCCTCCTTCTCTCTCGATAAGATCTTTGATACTTGTTTAGCAGTGTGGAGACAGGAAATCTTGAGGGCATATGGAAGAAAGTGTGATGGCTTGCTCACAAAAACAAATGGAGGGAATTGAGTCCAAGAGAAAGCTAAAAACTTTCCTTCTCTTTTAATCAACTCCACTTCCTAATAGGAGGAATTCTGTCCAAGGACAAATTAATGTAAGTTTGACAGGAGTATCCTCTAAGGTATGTGATATTCATGAATCCAGACTAGCTAATAAATTCTCTTCATTGTGTAGGCTAGTTTTAAATTGGTTTCTATCAACTAAAAAGTTCTCCCTAATTCAAAAGGTTAGCATGAAGATCATTTGAATGATACATGTGAAATAGTATGGCACTATGATTACTTAAAAGGTACTATTTTTTTTTTTCTTGAATTTCATCTGATACCATGCATAGTGTTTTGCTCTCTTGCTGCATCCATTCACCTAGCACATTCATGGAAATCCTGTGATGCTTATATTTTCAGAAAAGAAATATACTGTAGAGCCCACGGTGCTTCCAGATGCTTTTGCCTCCTCTTAAATACTCTTATATGTGCAAGTTGTTTTTGGATTTTATTAAGTGCGCCATTGATGTCTTCCTTTGGCTTGATGCCATGTGACAGGCTACAAGATCTGCTTCAGTTTGGTGGTTTTCATGCTGGGTGCAGCTGTCGGCATCTCTTTGCCTTCATTTCCGAGAATCTGATGCTACTGGCAAGACATCAGAAGGTGAGCCAGAGAATAACTGGGGTTTCTCTTTAGCAGAGGAGATATGGAAAGATCATCTCCCAGACCTTTTCTCTACCCCAGTTGTATTTTGGGCAGGTCCTCCATTTCACTGATGAAAAGTCAGATTTTTTTTTCTTTATTTTTCCTATTCACATGCCCAAGCGCACAGAGGCGAGGCTGAATTGTCCCATTTTTATTACATTACTTGCTGTTTTAGCACAATACTGTGCTTGAAGTTACAGCACAAAGAGACAGCTGTCACACAGAAGGCATATGCCCTGCCTGCTGGGAACAGACTCTCCAGATTCATCCCTGAGCTGTGGACTGTGAATCAACTTATTAGTCTTTTCTAAAAGGCAAATGCAGGTGGAAGGACTGTCCTCTTCAGTTATTCAGTTGGCTAACGTTTGTCTCAGTAGTGATTTGGAATTGCAGGGTGGCAACCAAGAGAAGCTGAAATCAGACTACTCTTAGGCAAAAGGGTGGGATATTGGAAGATCCCAAAAGGGTCAAGGGAATGATACTATAAAAGATGAACAGAGAATAAATGTAAAAGTCCTTCAAGTAAGTAAAAAATATGTAATTAGGATGGGGAGATAAGATTTATAAATATTTATTTGAGAGAGAGATTGCACGAGAGAGAATACCATCGGGGGGCGGGGGCAGAGGGAGAAGCAGACTCCCTGCTGAGCAGTGAGCTTTAAGCAGGGCTGTATCCTAGGACCCCTGGTATTAGGACCTGAGCCCAAGGCAGACGCTTAACTGACTGAGCCACCCAGGCACCCCTGTAATGCTCAAAGTTTAGTATGAACTCTATACTGTGCTAGGTGATTTGCTAACATAATCTTATTTACTCATTATGATAATTTCATGAATTAGGTATTATTAATCCCATTTTACATATAAATTAACTGAGGCTAAGAGTAGATAAAAACTTGACCATGCTCATAAAGAGTTGGATTAAGACCCAGGGGTGTCTGACCCCAAGCCTATCCCCTTAATCTGCGTTGTGATGCCATAGTAGCAGCCCATGTATTGACAATAACTAGCAAGGCTGTACAACTAGTCCTCTTTGGGCAACAAGCTCTAATCTCAGCTTCACGATCTTCTTCATGTTTCCTATCCTGGTCTCATCTCTCTTTTCTCCGTGAGCTTCACTTTTTCTTCTTTTGTTTGCTTATAACTTCATTGTCTTACAAGAAAATGGGGAAGGAGCTCTTGGATACTTGGAGCAGGAAGAGGACATTGCCAAGTACTCTAAAGAGTTGGAACACGATGGATGGAAGGATGTTGATGGGGTTTGAGAAAATTGGCAAGAGCTTGATTTATTTAGCAATAGGAAGATTGGACTATTTAAAGTGAGTAAAGGGGTGCCTGGGTGGCTCAGTCGTTAAGCGTCTGCCTTCGGCTCAGGTCATGATCCCAGGGTCCTGGGATCGAGCCCTGCATTGGGCTCCCTGCCCTGCGGGAAGCCTGCTTCTCCCTCTCCCACTCCCCCTGCTTGTGTTCCCTCTCTTGCTGTGTCTCTCTCTGTCAAATAAATAAATTAAATCTTTAAAAAAAAATAATAAAAATTATAAATAAATAAATAAATAAAAACACCAAACTAAACAAACAAACAACAAATTAAAAACCTCTCAAAAGGGGTGCCTGGGTGGCTCAGTCGTTAAGCGACTGCCTTCGGCTCAGGTCATGATCCCGGGGTCCTGGGATCGAGCCCCACATCTGGCTCCCTGCTCAGCGGGGAGTCTGCTTCTCCCTCTCCCACTCCCCCTGCTTGTGTTCCCTCTCTCGCTGTGTCTCTCTCTGTCAAATAAATAAAAAATCTTTAAAATAAATAAATAAATAAATAAATAAGGTGGGTAAAGAATGATAACAAAAACCAAAATATTTTAAGTTACAAATTTCTTTCCATGGTTTACTCGCTATAAATAAATATTGGTTACTTTGGGGGGTTTAATAATTACTCAAGTAATATCGTGCCATCTGAAATTAGTTTTCCTAAAGTATTTTTAAAGATTTTATTATGAACATGAAAACAAATTATTTTATTTTTAAAAATTTTATTTATTTATTTGGCACAGAGAGAGAGCACAAGCAGGAGGAAGCTGCAGGCAGAGGGAGAAGGAGAAGTAGGCTCCCCGCTGAGCAGGGAGCCCGATGCAGGGCTCAATCCCAGGGCCCTGGGATCATGACCTGAGCCTAAGGCAGATACTTAACCAACTGAGCCACCCAGGTGCCCATGAAAAAAAAATTTATTATGGAAGTGAAAACATACCCGTGTGGGAGGGCAGCTCTGCTGGGAGTGATTTGGGGGAAAAGTGGCTCAGGATTTGTTCCTTTATTGTGATTATTTTTTGGGAAGAGGTAACTTCTTATTTTAGAAGCAAACCATTCAGTCTTTCAATTTCTCAATCTCTGTAAATGTTGTCAACTTTCAGAGTGTTTGATTTCAGATGAATATCCTGAAGCTTTGGAAGTGAAGTTAAAAAGTACTTTTGTGGACAAAAGATCTTGTTTTTATGTGTTTTTTTAAAAATTGAGGTAGAATTCACATAACATAAAATTTACCATTTTAACCATTTTAAAGTGTACAATTCATTGGCTTTTAGTATATTTACAATGTTGTACAACAGTCATTACCAGCTAATTTCAGAAAATTTTCCTATCCCCAAAAAGAAACCCCATACCTATTAAGCAGTCATTTTCCATTCTTTCTCCCACCCCCAGCCCCTGGGAACCATCAATTCGCTTTCCGTCTCTGAGTTTGCTTACTTAAGATTATTCATATAAATGGAATTATATAATATGTGGGCTTTTGTGTTTGGTTTCTTTTACTTACCATGTTTTAAGGTTCATCTATGTTGTAGTATGTAGTTTTGTGCATAATAGGGTTGAAGAAGTCAAGCTTCTCAACATAGATCAAGAACTAACAGCATTGATTTTCATGTGATCTTGAATATAATTAAAGAGTTTTCTTATTTCTTTCATAGCACCCATGCCCACCCAAGAACAATATTTATATTTTTAATAAATAGAGGGTGATGCTAATCTTATGCAAACATGAAAAAAATATTTTCTCCACTAGAGTAATAAGGAGTAAAGAAACAAATAACAAATGGACACTGGAGAATAAAAGATAAGAGAATTTTAAATAACAGAAATTCAAGATAAACATATACATTGCAGCTGAGGCTAAGACTTATAATCGTAGCTTGAGCTTCCTGGAAGACAATGTGATAAGGGAGCACATACCTCTGCCATCTGATGAGATCAAAGAGTTTATGTTGCCCAACCTAAATTCTAACAGGAGTACAATATGTGGATACTCATATAGGAATGCTGAATCACTTCATGGAAAATGTCCTCAAAATTCACAAACATGTTCTTACCTCAGCTGCCATAGGTATAATTTGCCTTGACCTGTCTATCTGGTTGTCCACTGTCCACATAAGCTTTTTCATTGGTTGAGGGATTTTCATGGTTGCTTTCCTTTGCCAGGACACTGTCTCAACCCCAGACCATATCCCATCCACACCTTCTTGGGTTGATGGGTCCCATTTTCTAGAGTTCACTGGTCTTGTTTTTTTTTTTTTTTTTTAAGATTTTATTTATTTATTTGACAGAGACATAGTGAGAGAGGGAACACAAGCAGGGGGAGTGGGAGAGGGAGAAACAGCCTTCCTGCCAAGCAGGGAGCCCGATGTGGGGCTTGATCTCAGGACCCTTGGATCATGACCTGAGTCACAGGCAGACGCTCAATGACTGAGCCACCCAGGTGCCCTGAGTTCACCGGTCTTGTAATAAGCAGGTTTTGTTTCATTCGGTTGTGTTTTGTACATTTACTTTGTAAACTGTCCTAATGAAGGAAGCTGAGAAGGTGATACTAAAATCAGTAATGACATGGTCCTTGTCCAGGAAGACTTGGTATTTAGTGAGATATAGCAACATTTAAATAAACTAGAACAATGTATCATAGTAAGGGACCACAGTATATGCAGGGTAATGAATCATGGAGAGACAGAGTGTGCTCAGTATGGAGGGCAGTCTAACATCATTGTGGGTTTGTGTCTTCCTTTCATCTATACCAAGTCAGAGAGAAAAGGAAAAAGCCAAAGACAAACATCGAAGTTCACTCAGGATCACCTTTTTGTTTGCCAAACCTGTGACTGACTTTCTCCCCTTCTCTCCAATCACTGGCTTTATAGTCCAGCTTTTGTGGAACGATCTCAGTATTCTTCATGCAGTTTAGCATGGACTCTCTTAATATTAGTCACTAACTCAGATGCTCATCTTCTCTTTAACTTTACTGGTGCAACTCTGCCATTTTTTCATTGGAACTCTTCCTCCAGCACATTTTCATGTGTAGAATACTCAACATAGAGCCTGACGTATTTTAGACTCCCAACAACACATTATTTATTAAATGAATATGTTAGCAGTTAGTGTAGTGTTTAAATGGTTGTTCTCTGGATCTGAAATCGTTGGGTTCTATACCTGGCTCTACTTCTTGTCAGTTACTATTTAGTGACCTTGGCAAATTATTTAGCTATTCTAAGCTTCAAGGGCCTCATCTGTAAAATCAGGATAAAGATTGCCTTTTTATAAGCATAGGGCTGTGCTACCATTCAATATGATTTGCATGTCAAATGCCTGGTTTATAGTAGATGCTTAATAAATATTTGCTACCACTCAACATCTGTTACTGCAACTCATCTTGAAATTCTCTGGACTATATGTTCACTCTTTTGGGACATTAGAGGCTCTTCTATGGTAAAATTCATTATGTTTGAGTCTTATTTTTTGGTCAGCAGCAGGATTTAATGTTTTCTCTTTAGTTAAATTTTTATTTATATTTGTCTGGAATAATAGAATTCTAGCAGAGTCTCTCCCTGTTATTATGAAAATAAAATAAGCAAATGAAATGAAATTGTATACTTATTCAACAATTACATATTGAACATCTAATATGTGGCAGGCACTACGTAGTTACCCAAGATGCAGCAGTGAATAATATGGACAAAAATGTCTGCCCTCTTGGATCTTACATCCCAGTATTTACCATAGCTAACATGTGTAAAGGGCTTATTACATGCCAGGAATTTCCCAAAGCTCTTTATAAATATCAGTCCATTTATGATATCACATAAAAAATAAAAAAATAAAAAAAATCCAGAGTAAATGGTGGTTATCAGGGGATGGGAGTGGGGGGGAGAAGATTGATGGTGTTTAAGGGTACAAACTTGTAACAAATACTAAAATAGCCGTAAAGATTTAATGTACAGTTTATTTGAACATAGACAAAAATATTGTACTTTATGTAATGAGGTTAATGTTATTACAACAGCCACCATATTATGATGTATAAGTGTATCAAGGTAACAGGATGTACACCTTACATGTACCCAATATTACAAATTTATCCAATAAAAAATATTACCTCATTATGAAGGAGGTTATATTATTATCCCTATTTTCACAAATAGGGAAACTGAAGCACAGAGAGACCTAGCCTTGTGTCCAAAATCCTATTGTGATGCAGTGAGTGACAGTGAGTGACAGTGGAGGGTTTAACTCAGGCAGTTTGGTTCCAGAGCCATGCTTTTATGCTATTATTCTATGTAAATGACTTACAGGTAGTCACATTTGCTGAAAAGGCAAATAGGGGGAAAATAAGATAGCTTTTTGCTTAACTAATGTTGACCATCATCAATATGATACCAAAGGGTAAACTAGAATAGAGAATTGAAAGAAGAAAAAAAGCCCTTATAATCATCACAGCTAGAGAGTACTTGGGCTTAAAAAAAAAGTTAAAAGCTATAAACATCTAGGCTCTTTCTTCAATGCCTCTGAAAGACAGTTAAAATAAAATTCCAATAATGTTATTTTTTTTTTTTAAAGATTTTATTTATTTATTTTGACAGAGAGAGACACAGCGAGAGAGGGAACACAAGCAGGCGGAGTGGGAGAGGGAGAGGGAGAAGCAGGCTTCCCGCGGAGCAGGGAGCCCGATGCGGGGCTTGATCCCAGGACCCTGGGATCATGACCTGAGCCGAAGGCAGACGCTTAAAGACTGAGCCACCAAGGCGCCCCCCAATAATGTTATTTTTAAAAGGGTAGAAAACCTCTCTGGAAAGCACTAAGTACTATGTGAGAATGGAGGGGGCCATTAAGGTAACTGCCCTGGATGTCAATTTGCATCTGAGAAAAGGTTTTCAATACACAATTGTCTTACTGGGTTAGATCATCTGCCTTGTGATGGGAAAAGCCTCCAAGCTGCAAAGATAGGATTTAGCCCACAATGGAGTCTCCATCTTTTATTTCTATGCAAACCTTATTAATTATCAATGTGAATCACATACAAATACACAGCGGAATGCCTGGTCGGATTCCGTGATTGATTTTAGTTTATCGTATATTTTTATTTTAGGTAAATTTTAGACAAAAACATTTTACTGAAAGACAAAGCAATCACATTTTATGATAGTTGTATTTCAACCCATTCCCAAAATTATATTCTTCCCACCTTTCCTGCTGCTGTAACTCATTCCATCATTTAGAAAAAGATATTAGAAATAAATTTTATTGTAATATGTCATATGACTTAATTTTCTTTCCCCACCATCCCACACCTTTACCTTGCACCAGCCTCTCCATATTTATTGCATATTTATCACTCCAGCATTTTATTTTATTTTTAAAAGATTTTTTATTTAGGGCGCCTGGGTGGCTCAGTTGGTTAAGCGACTGCCTTCGGCTCAGGTCATGATCCTGGAGTCCCGGGATCGAGTCCCGCATCGGACTCCCTGCTCAGCGGGGGGCCTGCTTCTCCCTCTGACCCTCTTCCCTCTTGTGCTGTCTCTCATTCTCTCTCTCAAATAAATAAATAAAATCTTTATAAAAAAAGATTTTTTATTTATTTGATAGAGAGGGACACAGTGAGAGAGGGAACACACGCAGGGGCAGAAGGAGAGGGAGAAGCAGGGCTTCTCACTGAGTGGGGAGCCTGATACAGGGCTCGATACCAGGACCCTGGGATCATGATGGAAGCCGAAGGCAGACTCTTAATGACTGACTCACTCCAGCATTTTAAATGTCACGCTCAAGCCTTGCTTAATCAAGGAAAGCATCCCTGACAAGTTCAGGTCCAGGTACAGTTTTTTCTTTGAACTCTTTTTATATGATTGTCTAGGTTTCTTAACAACCAGATGAGCAAGTCTAATGGGGGGTGTTAAAAAACATAATTCACCTGAGTAAATTTGAAGATCAAATTGGTTTTATTAAATGATTCATGAATCGGGCAGCATCCCATCTAGCAAACAGAAAAGAGCTCCTCCAAACTGCAGAAAGGGAAAGGTTTTTAAAGGTGCAAAGAAGATGGAAAAAGGAAATTATTAGCATGAATGCATTGTTTCAGGCAAGGTTGGTCCCCTTCTTTTTTTTTTTTTTTTTTTTTTTTTTTTTTTAAGATTTTATTTATTTGACACAGTGAGAGAGGGAACACAAACAGGAGGAGTGGGAGAGGGAGAAGCAGGCTCCCGGCCGAGCAGGGAGCCCGATGCGGGGCTCGATCCCAGGACCCTGGAATCATGACCTGAACCGAAGGCAGACGTTTAACGATTGAGCCACCCAGGCGCCCCGGTTGGTCCCCTTCTTAAGGGCAATGGAAGGGGTCCATTGGGTGGACTATTTTCACTAGTGCTGACAAGGTAATTCCATATTGACTGGTTAAAAAGGTTATATTCCTAGGGGATTGAAATTGCAGTTAGGGTAGGTATTAAGTCTTGGTTTGCTGACTTCGGGTTTAGCACAACTGACTCCATTTTGGGCCTGCTTGTCTCCTTTTAACAAGGGAAAATCAGTTGTAAAGCATAGATAAATGCAAGTGTGAGGTAGATGGCTTAGCTTGTCATCAAGGAATTAAGACATACACATGCAAGAAGTTTTCAAAAATGCACTTGATTTGGTTATACACTTGTGTCTTGGAGGCAAGTTATAGACCAAAAAGGTAGCATGTATAAAGATGCTTTCAGAAATTGGGATGGCAAGTGTTAGGAATTCTGGTTTCAATCCAACTCAAAGGCAGTAAAAAAATTAAAGAATGCAGAAAATCAAGTGATGCAGGGAATATGGAGACAGATTAACATGGATACACGTCAGTTTTTGTGTGTTTATTATTCTTTTTAATTGTGCATTTTGAGAGCTGTCCTGAGCCTAGTGTTCCGTGTCTACTCTACCCTTCACCTTCATTGTGCAATGAGTAGAAAGTGTGCTTCTAAATTAACAGGCTCCAAAAATAAACTTGACTCTGTTGGGTGACTTTGAGCAAATCACCTAACTAACTCCTCTAATCCTGTCCTTTTATTTCCAAATGAGAAAAATATGAATAATCTTACAGTTTCACTTTGGACCCTCAAATGTTAGATGACTTCTCTTATATCAGAATTCTTCTTATTTTCACTTTGCCCTTAAGGGTCCTTTGTGAAAGTACATGTGTTTAAGCAAAAAGTAAGTAAATTGTGCTATCACTTCACATATGCTTGTCTTTTCCTTAGAGAGCTTGCTGAAGCTCTCTGGGGATAGAAATTATGTTCTGTTCCTTTTTTTTTTTTCTATCTCAGGATTCTTTGTACTGCACAGATATTCAATATATCTTGTTTGATGATGATTGACAAGAACAAATTCAATTGCTCTGCTTCACCTTTATGAAAGATGCTTGCCTCCATTGGAATTCTGCATCCATTAACTGTCCCCTCCCATCTGTGAGTTGTGCTGAAGCTAAATTCTTTTTTTTTTTTTAAAGATTTTATTTATTTATTTGAGAGAGCGAATGAGAGACAGAGAGCACGAGAGGGAAGAGGGTCAGAGGGAGAAGCAGACCCCCCGCTGAGCAGGGAGCCCAACATGGGACTCGATCCCAGGACTCCAGGATCATGACCCAAGCCGAAGGCAGTTGCCTAACCAACTGAGCCACCCAGGCGCCCCGAAGCTAAATTCTTAATAGCTGTCTATTTTTCAATTACTTGCTGTATTTGATTTCTGAGAGATAGAACAAAGGTTACTTTTGAGGAGTGGAGATAAGGTAGAGGCCTTTATTCTGGTACATTTTTGTCTCCTAACTAATCACTAAACCACAAGAACGGAGCTAGATTCCAGTCCCTTAAAGACTACTTTTATGCTTTTGGTTTAGCGTAATGGCTTAATGAATGCCAGCATCATACTTCATATTTTCTTTTACCTTTGTTGTAACTCAGTCTTTATTGGATCTACCTATCTGACCACTCAGTTCATTAAAGGTGATTTGACGGGTGCCTGGGTGGCTTAGTCGTTAAGCATCTGCCTTCGGCTTGGGTCATGATCCCAGGGTCCTGGGATTAAGCCCCGCATTGGGCTCCCTGCTTAGTGAAGAGCCTACTTCTCCCTCTCCCACTCCCCCTGCTTGTGTTCCTTCTCTTGTTGTCTCTGTCTGTCAAATAAATAAACAAAATCTTTTAAAAAAAAAAAGGTGACTTGAAAGCTCTATGTTCTCTTCACTGAAACCCTACATCCTTACTATGAAAAATAATGGGAATTATATACCCCTTAGAATATATAATTGGGAAAAATAATACTCCTGGATCAGATACATTCAGCTCCAAAGCCTAGCTTGATGATGCATGTCTCAGTCATTATTGCCCCAAACCTTAGTGGCTTAAAACAACAATTTTATTTTGCTTATGATTTTGTGGGTCAGAAATTTAAGTAGGGTCTGGCTGAGAAGTTCTCACCTGGGATCTCTCATGCAGTTGCAGTTGGATGTTGGTGGGGGCTGCAGTCATCTGCAGGCTCAGCTGGGTTGGATGTCCTTGATGGTGCACTCACATGATTGGCAGTTGATGTTGGCTATTGGCTGGAAGCTCAGCTAGGGCTATCTAAGGAGCACCTACAGTGACCTCTTCAATGTGGCAGTCTTGGGGAAGTCGGAACTCTTTCATGGTACCCACCCCCCGCCCCCAGGGTTAGCATCCCAAGAGAGCAAGGCAGAGCTGCATGGAACCTAGCCTTGGAAGTCTAATAGCATCACTTCTGTCATACTCTGTTGGTTAGAGCTGTTACAAGATTTCCCAGAAAAAGGAGGAGGAAACATAGACTGCACCTCAAGGTTGCATTGTAGAAAAACATATTGAGGTGTTGTTGTGGCTGTCTTTGAAAAATGCAATATGCCATACCCTGTGACTTTTATTAAATTACTGATGCATTTGAGCCTCAGTTTCCTTAGCCCTAAAATGGTGATAACTTCTAGGGAATTTCATGACAGTCTGATAGATAGGTGCATGTTTGCTAAACACTTTTCTCTGAAAAGTCTGACCATTTATACAATTGGATCACAATATCCAGTTTATTTGCAGACACTTTGGACCTTTAGGCATATCCATGGATGCATGTCTCTGCAAAGATAATTCTGGGACTGTATCTGCATTTTCATATCCATTGTGAATGCAAACACTTCAGTTCTCTAATGGAACATTCCCTAACAGACTGTCATATCTAGTGTAGTTAACCGTCCAAATTTAATTATTATTCAAGCAGTGAGACCTAATATTCATTTTCTTGCAAAGAACTTGGCTTTGGTACCTATTGGCACGTGCCAGGCAATAGGTTACTACTGAAATAGGAAAGGAGTCCTAACTGCCATCCTGGTTCCAGGATGGAGCATTTTAGGATCATGATTGTTGGATTCATTTCCAGTGTTGAAGTTCAAGCTGACCAAGCCCCGGAATTGTGCTTCCAGTAAATGAGCTCCCCATTCCCATTTCCACCCCAATTAGCAACCCACAGGGCCAACTCTCTTCTTCAGTTATAATTAAGAAGAAAGCAAACAGTACAAATTTGCAACAATCTTTTATGTCATATTTATTTTCTTATGAATTATTCAGTGGCTTACCACCCAAATTTAGTTAACATACCTGCTAATTTGAAGGTGGGAGGACTCAGACCTTCACATTCATTTATTTAATAAATGAATGTTTATTAAACATGCCTAGCTGAAAATAAAAAGTTCTCCATGTAAAGGTTCTCTGCTATTATCAACAGTGTGTAGTAGGACAGGATCACTGTTGTAATACTCATAAATGTCCAGTTATGCCAAGACTGTAAATGGGGAGCCTGAATAAGAGAAAACTATGTTTGGGAAAACATAGTGTGTGGGTCAATTTTTAAATAAACCATGCAAATACAGAGATATTCAGGAAAACCTTATGTACGCTCTGCTTTTTCCACTTAGCTATCCTGCTCAACATAGTGAAACTTTTTCATAGCTTATTAAGCAACTAAATTCTAGGACCTCCCTTTACAAAACTGTGGCAGGATTTATCTGATTGAATTGGTTCACTTTTTTTTTTTTTTAAGACTTTATTTATTTATTTGAGAGAGAGAGAGAGAGAACAGCATGAGAGGGGAGAGGGTCAGAGGGAGAAGCAGGCTCCCCGCTGAGCCAGGAGCCCTATGCAGGACTCGATCCCAGGACTCCGGGGACCATGACCTGAGCAGAAGGCAGTCGCTTAACCAACTGAGCCACCCAGGTGCCTGAACTGGTTCACTTTGTAAGCGATATATGCTTCCAGAAATTAAAGAGATCTTGGTGGTGCCATCACACTGGGCCCAATTGTCTGTTGTTTTCAAGCAGTGAGAGAGTGTGTGTGAAAAGATCAAAAGAAAGATGCATATGTTTTACCTTAAAGATGAAAGAAAGAAAAGGTTCTTTGTACAAAGCACTAACTTTCTAATCGGTTGTTTGGTAGAACATTGAAAATTAAAATGAAATGAAAGGCATATTAATGAAAGTGCTAGCTTTAATCTTGTGCATGTGTGTGTGCACATTGTATTATTGCAGCACCGCTCTAAAATGTCATGATCCTTTGGATATTTAATAGAATAGAACCAGTCTCTTACCTTAGTTGGATTACATGTTTCCCAAGAATACAGATCCCAAATGGGAAGTTTAGGAAGGCTTTTTTGTAAACCTGGATCATTTTTACCAATTGGGCTCTGTGCCATAGGATGCATTGGATCCTGACAATCTGAGTTTGGAGGAAGAAAGAAGCCCAAGACTGGCATATTTCATTCTTCCTAAAACCAAAAATCTTAAACTTAAATCACTGCGAATGAGTGTTTGGGAATATTTCCCAGCTGTTCAGTTTCAAGACAGAAAGGAAATGCAGTTTCTGGGCAAAAAAGTGAAGAAGTCATTTAAAATTCTGCTTCATTATAAATGATGTCTCTGGGTCTTAAATGCATAAGGATATGTTACGTATTTAATATTGCTGATGTATAATATTAAGATAAAGTAGTGTATCCCAATCCAAATCATCTTGGACCATGATATAGTAACAATAGTAATGTAATTTCATGTTTTTCTTTTGTTAAGAAGTTGTCGTACTTATTTGAATGGCTTTTGTGCCAACTGCTGTGCTAGGTGGTTTAATTCTGTTATCTCATTTAATCTTTGCAATACTATAATAGCTGTCTGTTACAGCTGGCAATTCGGTAGGCTAAATTCTAAAGCGTAAACTCCAAAATAATAATTTCAAATTTACTTTTCTTCCTAGCTTAGCGACACGTTACGCTTAATTACATTGTTACACTTATCTTAAAATTGTATTTCCTTTCCATGGAAACTATCTAAACAGGCCCTTCCAGTTCTACCTTGTGAGCTGCCCATGCAAAGTTTTATTTGTTGACTTGATTGAAATTGTAAGCATATGAAAGCCTTGGCTAAAACTGGTCCTGTGTGAATTGAGGGAAACATGAAATGAAAGCTTTCCAAAGAAGCATAATCAATTTCAGAGGCAATTAATACAATTGGACAAGAAATTAGCCTGGAAAGATTGAGCAATACCAAAACAAAAATGACAGCTCTGAGCACTTGCATTGTGCCAGCACCATCAAGTATATTATTGTTAATTTTCATAAAGTCCGTAAAAATTAAGCACATTATTTTTATTATATAGATTAAAAATGGCCTAGAGGGATCAAGAACTTTGTTCAAAGTCACATAATTGGTAATAAATTTAATTAGCAGTTTATAGTTTCAAGGATTCTTTAATATCTCTTGTGCTTGGTTATCAATGGGAACACTCACTTTGAACATAGAGATAATCTAGTCTTAATATTTGACATAATATATTTCAAAACGTTGAGATAGACTGAGAATGAGAAAATCAATCCCATTGATCAAAACTGTTGAATGTGAAAATGGTAAAACGAAAATCCAATGATATTACAACTGGTTCCATTAAGGGAGGTAAAGATTCAGGAGAGATTAAAATGGTAGTTTGGCAATTGTATCATCAACACAGATGAAATCTAGTCTCCATGTAACTTTATGCCTTGCATTATTTGATTTGCCTTCTATTTTGATTAAATTATACCAAATAATTGCCAAATCTTCTCTTCAGTGTATGTTGCACAGACAGCTGAAGGGGTAACATTGGACTAGAAAAGCACTGAAGATAAATGATTGGATTTGGGGTTTTTTTCCTTGTCCATGAAGCAATCTGATTAACCGTGTAGAACATTTTTGCTTCTGTGATCACTGCTTTAGTGTCAGAGTAGGTGCTCAAAGTATAATATAGATACCTGTAGGAGGTGTGCACTTAACTTACATGCTTGAAGCATGTCAGTGTAATGAAAAGGTGTTAAGTTGCAGGTATAGGAACTGAGCAGGGCAGCTGCCTATTTGCATTGCCTTTTAAAACACATTGGCATAGGGTGCCATGTGTTATCATTTTTTTTTTCTTTAGCATCCTGAGGAATGTTGCCCAATAATGGGTCTTAATTTGAATTTCCCTAGAAGCAGACCTATGACAAGATGGAGCACCTGGAACGTGATTCCAGGAAGTGCTAGAAGGGGAGGGCAAAAGTAAGACAGGGAAGGAAAGGCAGAAAATATAGGGTGCATGAATCAGATGATTACTTCTGTGAGCCCTGGAGTCAGTCCCACTAAGGAACTCTGGGTGACACTGCTGAGTATTCCTGAGTTGTTCTACCCAAGATCTGAAGATATTGTGTCATTTCTCCACCAGCTCCTGCTGTCTGTCATTCACTGAGGACTGTTTCTCATGCTGTTAAATACCTAGCACTGATGACCTGCCCTTTGTGGGATGAGAATGCTAGGATAATGGGAGAAATCTTTAGGCAGAGAGTTGCCTGTGTTTGCCATCAAATGCCATTGAGGAGTATGGAGCTCAGAAGTGAGAGCCAAGTGTTTAGGAATGGGGCACCAGCTGTACCTGCTCCACAAACATAATGTCAGGCAGTCTTTTATTTGTTGCACTTCAAAATTTTCTGAGTGCCTACTTGCCTTCTCTGCCCTGTGAACTGAATTAGGTGTTGAGAGATGTAAAAACAAAGAACAAACATCCTCTATCTAGGAGGATCCGCCATATTTAATAGTCCAAAGGTCACTAAAGTGGTTTCTCATGTTTTCTTCAGTCTTCTCTCATGTATTTGGAATTAGTATGAACCAGAGAAACGGGAGGGTGAAATTTTAGGCACTGTCAATATGACAGATCACCACACGCCTTCTTGAATCAAGGGTAGAGACCTATGCTCTATGCCCTATGTTCACTGCTACTTTCCCACTAAATGTTACATTACACTCTTATCTTTTTCTTCTTCTCTTCAAAAAAAGAAAAAAAAAAAAAGAAACTACATTCAGGAAAACATTTTTTCCCTGACTCTAAACTCCTGTGAAATTATTGCCCCCTTGTTGACATTTCACTGTTACATCCACATACCCAAAAGAATAATTACAAAATATAATGTGAAAAAAAGAGAAACATCATCATTTTAATTGGTGAGGATTAATCAAATCATAAAACCACTATATAATAACCTCAATGAACTGTTTCAGACTCTCACCTCCAAAGTTGATATAAAGGTAACCCGAGCTATCCTGTGAGGGCTATTCATATCCATTAATTGTTACAATACAAGATACGCTGGATCCCAGCTGGTTGCCATTTCTTCTGTATTTGAAATGTGCTTCTCAGCAGAGATCGGAGGACACCGTTGGGACTCATTTGAGTCTGACTTTCACATTAATTTTGCTGTGCTGTGAAGAGCAAAGACAAAATCAATGTCCATCAGTGATTATTCAAAGTAAAATATCTAGTGATATTGAATACCAATGGCAGCACCCGGCATAAAATTTACTTAAGGTTTGTTGAGTTGACACCCATTTATTCTAGTCCTGCTTCATTTTTCATGTTGCACATATTTTTTTTTTAAGGAAAATAAAACAATGATAAGGAAAAAAATAAAGTCTACTTACTGACTCAATTTGCCAGAAACCAGATCTATTTCAGAATGGTAGAGAAGAATTAAAGTTGTACGATTTTGTAAACCTAACTAAGAATAATATCTTTCCCACCAGCAGAAGCAAAATATTTCACAGTGTACATTGATACAAAGGCTCGTGGCTCAATTAAATTTTCATAATGAAGGCTCTTTGTAACTCGTGGCTGAACTTGAAAAAAAGAAAAGCCTAGAGCTATTTCTTGGGTCCTGAATAAATATTCTTAAGCTGAGCACATGCTCATGGCAAAAGAGCAATAATACATTTGGGTTTAAAAGTTGGTTTCCACTGTTCTGCTGAAATCCATATAGACTCTCCATGTTATGTTATGCTTTTGAAGAAATTACAAACAAAAAATAAGTAATAAGAAAATATTAAAACCTTATTTATTTTTATCATGACTGAGGCTCCAATGCAGGTTACCTACGCAGTGTCTAACTTTTTGGTTAAAGAATGATATAAGCGGGGATGCAGATGGGAGGAGGGTCTCTCGCTTGGACCACAAGCAACTTGTCCAATATTCTTTCCCATCAAATGAAGTTGGTGGGGCTAGGGAGAGACATGCACCGTTTCTGTTCTTTCTATCTGAACTATTGTTTACATATTCAACAATGTGGAACCAAAAAGAAAAAAAAAAGTCAGGTATGAGGCTTTTCTTTGTCTTTCTGACAGCAGCCAGTTTGAGTTGTCTGTTTTCCCATTGGGTATTTTGTCATGGTGTACTCAGGACTTGACATCTTATATGAGAATTTTCTTCCAAGTAGTATCTTCTGAGAATTATCTTCCATTTTCACTCAGCTGTGTCACATGAGAACTTTAGAATTTAGCCCCAAGGGATACTCGCTTCCTTGTTTGTTCAGGTTTCTGGTTCCAGGAGGCCAAGGACAATGTGCTGAATCAGACAGAGTTTTATCCTTTCCACCTTACCTCCACCTGGGGTTTGACTGGACCTCTAGGTTGGATGAGGTGGGGCTGATGATGAACTAGAATGAATGATTCTGAGGTCATGGGAGAACATCTGAAGTTTGGGGATTCTGTTCTAATTCAAGATCCATACATACATGTCCTGTATTAGATCTAAGCCTTTGGTGGAGCCATTTTCCCTCTGAAGCATAGGATACATGGGGATATAGAACCTATATATTAGATAGATCCATAGTCTCTGGAGTAAGAATATAGCAGTGCATGATGGAAAGGGTGCTTTCCATCCAGACTGCTAGGCAGAGTGTAGTATTCATGCAGTTGGCACATGGTGGTGTCTGCTCAGTGGATATTGAGATGAATTAAATAATATTCTGCCTTCAAGGAGTTCACAATATTGTAAAGGAAGCAAGTAGATCTAAAACAACTAGAGCTTTAGTATAGTAGTAAAGTAAGGGAGACTTGACTTTGTGGAATGGAGGAGGTATTGGAAATAGGGCAGAAAATGGCAGGGTCCATTCACATGGCTGTACTGAAGAACAGACCTGTAGCCTCTATATCCTCCTTAGAGAAAACTAGGACCCAAGGACTGAAGTTGTGACTTAGCAGATTCCTCTCTTCCTAGGTAGGGTAAGGGTGAGGGCTTAAAGGTGTGAGATGAACAACTATATCCTCTTAAGTTTTATTCTATGCACTATGAATCCAAAATATTTGGTTTGCAGTAGACACATTCTTATCCCCTGTGCTTTATTGCCTGCTAGAGTATAGGCCAAGTTTATTTTTATCATTTGATTTTCATGCCTAGCATAGCACCTGGAGCAAAGGGTAGGGTGTATAAACATGTGTTGACCGAATAAATATGAGCCAAGAGGAGACAGCCCATGTCTGGGAATTTATATCTCAGTTTTGTTGTTAATTATTCTCATAACCTTGCCAATCTGCTTCCGCAGCCTCAGTTTTCATTATGTGTAGAAAGAGGGGGCACTACTGTGCACCCCAAGTAGGATCACTACTCAAAATTTTTTTACTTTAGTTTTGCCTGTTCTTGGAGCTCAGTGTAAATACAGTATGTACTCCTTTGGTTCTGACTTTTTTTCTCAAAATGAAATTTTTGTGATTCATCTTTGTTGCTGTTAAATTGATGGTTGGCTACTTTTTAAATCTCAGAATAGTGTCTTATTCTGTATTAATAAACCAACATCTATTACACTGTATGAATATACCATTCATACAATGTATGAATCACTGTATGGATCAATAAGTAATTCATACAATGTATACTCATGTATGAATGAATATGCCATATTCCTCTTGATGAGCATTTGGGTTGTTTCCACTTCTCAGTTATTACAAACAAAACTGTTCTGAGTATTTCTCTGCAAGTCATTAAATGCCTCCTCAACATACTTTTGTCTGGCTTCTAAAAATTCAGTCAGTTGGATATTGGACATATTTACCCCCATCTCCATTGCCATACACACATTCAGACAATATCTTTTTCTTTTTTTAGGTTTGTCCAGATAAAATTTGAATACATGGACTCTCCATCAATTAAACAAGTGGACATGATTACTTTTCCCTCAAAAGACATATTTTACAAGAGAAACACTGCATGTGTTCAGCAAAGATAAGCTCTTTTCTGTGACTGGTTCCATTGAGTCCTTGTCTGATAGCTCTATCTTCTTGTCAGTGTTACCAGTTACTGATGGCTCATATTCGACCTTCTTGGAAGAGCCACAGTAGGCTCAGTGGCTAGTGTTTGTTGGGCACATGCAGATTGATGTCAAAGTTTCTGACAATGGGCCCTCCAACAGTTTCTTTGTTAGAGTCTTACTACAGAATAGAAAAACCATGTCACCAGAAAGGGCTGCTGACCATGTACTCATAGATCAGTCTAGGTGTGAAATGAAATTGTTCCTCCAATAAATATCAAGAAAAGAGGGATTGGAAAAGTAGACTATTGGCTAGAATTCAAATGGCTGGTAAGCTTTGAGATAGGCCTATGTCTGAACTATTGATTCTTATAACAAGAGGGCAGATAATTGGAATTTAAGATTAAGTATCACCTGCAGGCTGGAATAACCATTGTAGATTAACAATATCCCCTTTTTTTTCTTGAAGTAATTCTCGAATATCTTCCACATTAGGAACTCATTCATGTCCTTGGTTATAAAGAAGTTTGTTGGGAAAAAGAAAAGAGTAGGGTGGATGTGTCATCCTAAATTCTTTACACATATAAGTGTTTAGCACATATATCCATATATTCCCTACACCACACACAGATAAACATATGTAAGTTTAAAATTTGCCAAGTATCTGAACACATCTGTGATCTACCACAGTGAAGTGGGCAACAGAATTGCTGAAGTCTACCCCAAGTCTAAAATTCGTCAACAGCAACATTCAGTTTATTTTTGATACTTTATCTCCTTCTTTGTTTCCTCATATGTCCATTCATTATGCCATACAAAGTCAAACCCATGTAACTGACTTTTATTAGTGTGTCTAGATAGGGGTCTGTCTTCTTAGTGAGATATGGGTTTCTTTAAGTAGAAACCTGGCCACAGGAAGGCATTTAGGGATAGTATGGCTATGGTGTTTATATATTATTATTCTAATTTTCTCCATCACCTATGTCCACATCTTTCCAAAGCTGTGGAATTGGAGCAGTCATCATCTGTGAAAAGTATAAGCTCCAAGCAGAGACTGGCATTGCCAAGACAAATTTCCCGGACTCCATTTAGAAAAATAGAAAATGACATTGCTAATTGGGGAATGGATATCTGGAGAGTTGTGCCAATATTCCCTTATCTAACTGGCCTTTCAAATTTGAATGCACTCGTTGGAACCGCTGCATCAGATACTGTCCCTCTTCACATTCTGGAAGAGATAATTTCAGGACTTTTCAGTTAGTCTCTGTTCAACTCAAATTATATCAAATTTAAAAGAAGGTGAAACCAACCATGGTAGTTTCATTCCACTTCATGGGGAGAGATATTTGAACCCCATTATGACAACCTACTTTATTTTTCATCTAGAAATTTTCGTCAGACTCAGTGAAGAGTTAATCAGCTCATAGACAAAGCGGTTAGTTACTGCAAGTCTCTAAGATGAAAGATGCTATAAAAACATATAATGATAATAATTAGGATCATAATATTAATGATAGTGGAATGAACACTTTGACCTTCATCTTCTTCCACAGGTAAAAGCATCAAAATCTGAGCATCATCCCTGAAAGTATAGCCGAAAAAAGGCTTTTCTACAACTTGTCCTTCTCAAAAGCAATTAATTTCCACATAAAGAAAGTGTTATTAGAATTCACAATAGTTTTAAAATATAATATTAATTTGCAGTGATATTCTGGCCAATGATTCAAAATAACTTTTGAAACTTACCAGTGACATCATCCTACTTACTATTCCACAGAGATAGGTGGCAAATAGTAAGCATTTCATCTGAGTTTTCTTGATGAATAGATTTGGAAGATAAATATTAAAATATATTATAAAACAAAAATGATTGTAACTTAATCCCACTATCAGAAGAAAACATTTGTGACATGATGAACATTTCCTTCTAGTCTTGTTTTGGTGAGCATATTAAAAATAGTAATAATGATAATAATAGTGATTTAACTCAGTGCATAATCTGTATACTACTTATTCTAGTTAATCCGTTTTCAGTTGTTAATTTAGATCTTTGGATTGTAAAGATGAAACTATTTTAGTTCACTTAAGGGAAATCAACCAACCAACATAAAACACAGGAGGCTGCACATTCTTGAATGGCAGCTCTGACCTGTGTTTGGATTTGAGAGCTGTTAGAGGTGGAAGTAGCTCTGGTCAGTTTTTCTCTCTCCCTCTTGACTTTGTTTTATAGTCTCGCTCCTTCCTTCTGTAAATCACTCTTTCCTTTATCACCTTGCTCATCCTTGCTGTAGTCTTTAGAAGAAGCTCCAGAAGAAGCCAGTTTAGTTTGGCATAATTATTTACCATTACCTTCATCGAGTAAGAGAGAGATCAGTTGTGTGTCACTCCTTAGCTGCTTCGTGGGCCTCCCTCGAATCAGGCGCCATCTCTAGTTTGTTCAGTTGCAGTGTATGTACAACAGCCTCAGTTGATTTCACTTAGTTGGCATTTTTGGTCAAATCACTTTCTTTTTTTTTTTTTTTTAAAGATTTTATTTATTTATTTGACAGAGAGAGACACAGTGAGAGAAGGAACACAAGCAGGGGGAGTGGGAGAGGGAGAAGCAGGCTCCCCGCAGAGCAGGGAGCCCGATGCGGGACTCGATCCCAGGACTCCAGGATCATGACCTGAGCTGAAGGCAGTCGCTTAACCAACTGAGCCACCCAGGCACCCGGTCAGATCACTTTCTACTGAAAGGAAAAGTTGGATATGCCCAGTGTATACCATTTACCATGTCAGTGTAAACTCCTTATTAACATTCATTCATGTAACAGATATTTATTGTCTGCCATGTGCCAACACTGCTGTAGGTGCTGAGGATACATTAATAAACTGGACAAGAATTTTCTTCCTGGGTCTGAGATCCTATTGGGCTGAGATCAATAGAAAACAGAATGAATGAATGAATGAATAACATAGTGTGTTAGATGGTAGAATGCCAATGAGAAAAATTAAGTAAGGAAAGACATTATGGAGAAAAAAAAGAGGGAGAGGGATCGTCTGTGTTGACGGTAAAGGGGGAGGGGTTGTTTGTAGTTTTTGGTTGGCCAGAGAAGTGCTCTATGAGATGAAACTTGACTCAAGATCTGAAGAAGGTAAAGGAGTAAGCCCTATAATTTAAACTATATTTTTATTGCTTTTGTTAAATAATCTTTGCAACAATTATTAAATTATTAAAATTCATTAAAAGTGATGTTCCAGGGACCATTCCATTTTGTGGTCCAAAATGACCAAAACGACCAAGCATTTTGTGCCTATTTCTCAGTCCTTCTTTTTGATGGCTGAGTAGTATTCCATTGTATATATGTACCACATCTTCTTTATCCATTCATCAGTTGATGGACATTTGGGCTCTTTTCATATTTTGGCTATTGTGGACATTGCTGCTATAAACATTGGGGTGCAGATGCCCCTTCAAATCACTATGTTTGTATCCTTTGGATAAATACCTAGCAGTGCAATTGCTGGGTCATAGGATAGTTCTATTTTTAACTTTTTGAGGAATCTCCATACTGTTTTCCAAAGTGGCTGCACCAGTTTGCATTCCCACCAACAGTGCAAAAGGGTTCCTCTTTTTCCACATCCTCCCCAACACCTGTTGTTCCTGGGTTGTTAATTTTAGTCATTCAGACAGGTGTGAGGTGGTATCTCATTGTGATTTTTGATTTGTATTTACCTGATGCTGAGTGATGTTGAACATCTTTTCATGTGTCTGTTAGCCATCTGGATGTCTTCTGGAGCCCCGTTCTTAAATGCTATGGCTGCTCTTCCAATGACATGCTAATTAAAAAAAAAATCAAATAAACCCACAATTGTACAAAGAAGAAAGATAAAAGCAACACAAATTCCCCATCCAGGGTGTATGTGACCAAAGATCTTATATTGAGATGTGGCAAAAAATGATGTATTTTGATTAATATTTTACTTGGATATCTTTCTATGTCTCTTTATGCACATCAATGATTGTGAACATTTCACCCAAATAAAACAGTACATACAGTGTACTGTCTTTCCACTGAGATATATGTCATGGGCTTATTTCCAAGTCAACAAATATAGATCTATGCCATTATTTTTATTGAATTTTGAATGTTTCATTTTATGGATACATTGCTATTTAGTTAGGCCATTTTTCAATTATTGGATATTTAAGTTACAGAAATCAGTCTATGGTCATATCTACCCTCACACTCTCTAGCCATTCCTAACTGCTGATGTGAATTCCCAGATCAGTATGGCCCTTCAGCAATTAGTACCCATTATCAAGATGACTTGATGGAAAAGACAACTCTTATAGGAATAGAAGTCACTTAGGACTTTGATAACCAGTGTTTTAGGAATTTTTTCATTCAAGACATAAAAGTTGACTTTTCCTTAGTCTTCCATTTGTAGAATATATTGATTCCAGTTTTGGGGTTCGGGCAAGTCCATTTATCGTAGGATATTAAAACAGAATTGAGCATCACCTCCTCTGGGAAGCATTCCAGGCTATTCCTTTAAGGAAGGTACCCCATTTCTGAACACCTATAGCTATCTATCCTTACCACTCCCTATTTTCACACTTACCTTGTTTTATTTTAGTATTGTTCCACTAGTTTATTTTTTCCACCATATGATAAAATCATTAAATGAAAAACATGTTTTCTTAATTTCTTGGTCTCCAGCACAAAGCTCACTATTTCTGGTATCTAATATCTACTTTAAAAATGTCTTAGAAGAGAAAGGAAAACTTCAGGGGAAGGTGAAGGACAGCTTAGCTTTATTATTAGAGATGGGCAATGGGCTGAAAGTGAAGGGTGAAAGAAAGAGCAAAATCAAGGAGGGGAGAAAAAAGCTGAAAGACAAAATATGTGAACAAAAATATTGGTATTGTTGAATGAACAATATGGTTCCAGTTAAATGTATTAATATAATTTGAGAAGAACAAAATATTTATGCCAGGGACAGTATATTCATTTACTAAATTACAAACAATATTTAAAAAAAAATCTACTCTGTACATTTTACTAGAATTTATAGAAAGACTATTGTCTTTGGCTATAAATTCAATTTCATGATACTATAGGTATATATATAATTCACTTAAAATATTTATTGAGGGTCTTCTCTGTTCATGGTAATACATTAGATAGTGGACATTTAGATGTGAACAATTCAAGCTCTTTTCCCAAGAAGGACACAGTGGAATAGGATATTCAGAATATGGTGTGATAGGTAGAATTACAGAAATGTTAATTATGCAAACCTGCATATTGTGCAAGGATCTCAGAAGAGATTCTTCAGGAGTGCTCCAGGAGCTTTAGGAAGGAAATGACATCTTGGCAGAGTGGTAATAGAGTATGTGGAGAAGGAGAAAGTAGAGCAGATGAGCCTGAAGAGAGAGGCAGATGCCAGATCATGGAAGATTTCATGTACCAAATTTGGGTTTTACCCTGCAGATGATGAGGAGCCAGAGAAGAGAGGAACGAATTGCTTGGAACCTCATAGGCTGCCTAGAGATTGGTAATTAGAGGAGAGACAAAGAAAAACATGATAAAGCAGCCACTTCTTTATGCTAAATGGGAAGTCTTTGGGGCAAGTGAATCTTAATGTAAAAAGAACAAGATGCTCAGACCTTGAATTTCTCTCATCAATTCAGATAGACATCTTTGGGATTCTACAAATAATAAGGTCTACAAATATTAGTGCTTCCTCCCAGGTCAAAGATGGTTAAGTGAGACAGGCTGGACTTTGGGGTAAGTTGTATGAAGTCACCACTATTAGTGCTGACGGAGTGCTAGAAGGCTCTGTGCAACTCCTCCGTAAGACTCCTCTATAAACAGGCCAGGGAATGGCCTCTTCTTACACAGGCAACTCAGCTTCTTTTCAAAGAGTACATCTCAATATAAGATCTTTTTAGATGACGCCGAAGTTCTGTCCAATCTAATTGTCACACTCCCTCGCCCTAGTTCTTTCCTCCCAAATCCCACAGATTATAATGTGTTTTATTTTCCAGGATAAGTATCACTAGGTCCTTCAGTCTCATGATATTCCATGGTTTTATATCTGCCTTCCACCTTTGTCTCTGTAACCTTACCTGCGACCTTCCTCTGATTGTGTCCTGTTTTGGTCATGTGCCTTTTAAACTGTGGGATCCAGAGTTGGAATCCAAGATCAAGATTCCCACCATTGTTGGCATGAAATTGAGACCTCTATAACCCTTAGGAGTTAAGAAGGAAAAATAAGGCACTACTCTATTTGCATGATGGATATAGATCTAGGAAGAGAACTTTTCAGAGGCAATTTTCTGCGCAGTATTAGCATTTATTCAATTCTGACCTTTGAGCTATAGGCAACGAGAGGCAGCTTTTATAAGTTTTTCTTTCCTAATGCTGATTTTCCAGGCATGAAGGTGCCAGCAGGGGCTGGCAAATAACACAGCCAAGCTTTTCTCCTATTCCCTTCACCTCCCGGACATCTTATGAAGCATTCTCTTGTTCGATCAATTCTTTCCCACCTAGTAAGGAAGAAGCCTACAGGGCCTGCCTTAGCAAGACTTCCCAGAGGCTCCAAATGAATATTGAGTGGCTCCCTACAAACTCAACAGTCTGGTGAAATGTAACCGGAGTCAAAAACTTCTGAGATGCTAAGTGGCAAGAGAAGAGGAAGGATTTTATCAAGAGTTCGGAGCAGCTTTCTGTGGAGGCCATATTTTTGAATTGCATTCTGGTGGGACAAACTCACCAAACTTGTAGGACGTGTCTCAGAAGGTATGATTTGCATTTGCTCTTTTTTTTTTTTTTTAAAACGTTTGTTGAGTTTTTGTTTTCAGATTCTTCTCCATTTATTAAATATGTTTATTTCTTTAGCAATTACTGTGTGCCAGACGCCATGCCAGATGGTTGGAACATAAATGTTAACAGGAAAATTACAGTTCCTTCTCTGATGAGATTTATATTACACACAGACACACAGATGCACACACACAGGCACAGACACACAGACACACACGTAGAGAGGGAGAGAGCTAGTGAGTTAGGTTGAATAGGTACCATTGGTGCTTAGCACTTTGAAGGAAACAAAGAGGTGTAGGCATAAGAACATTCAGAGGTACCCCAGATAGGATGGTCAGAGAATGCCAAACTTAGGCTGAAGGGATTAAAAGAAGATAGTTATACAGAGATCAGTAGATTTGTTGGCTAGGACTGCTGTAACAAAGTACCACCAACTGGGTGACTTAGAACAACTGGGAGTTACTCTGTCATAGTTCTGAAGGCCAGGAGTCTAAAGTCAAGGTGTCAGCTGGGCCTTACTCCTTCGGAAGGCACTGGGGAAGGGTCTGTTCCAGGATTCTAGCCTCTGGTAGCTGCCGACATTCCTTGCTTTGTAGATGGCCATCTTCCTCCTGTCTCTTCATCTCATCTTTTCTGGGTGTGCTGTCTCTGTCCAAATTTCCTTCTTTTATAAGGACATTAGTCATACTGGGTTAGGACCCACCTAATGACCTTGTTTTAATTTGATTACATCTGTAATTGCCTTCTCTCCAATAAGGTTGTATTCTTAAGTACGAGGGTTAGGACTTCAACATATGAATTTGTCTGGGAAGAACGGGGACACAATTCAACTCAAAACAAGCAGGACAGATATTGTTCCAGGGAGAAGAAACGCATGTTCAAGTCCCTGAGATAGGATGGAACCTGGAGAGTGGGAGAGACAGAAGCCTGGTGGTCTGTAGAGAGTGGGCAGGGGAGACAAAGAGAGGAAACCCTTTGGCAACTATAAAAAACATCAGAATGGATATTTCATTCATTTTCACTACTAACACCTGAAGCAGTAGCTTTTGAGGGAAAGAGAGAAATTGTTCAAATAGTTTTGTCTTTTCCTCTCTGTAGTTCACAGAGTGCAGCTGGGGATGGGGGGCGGTGGGGAACCCTGACTGGTCACGGTAGTTGCCAATTTAGAGAGAAAAATTAATTTTCTTTTAAGTCAAATTGCCACTTTTGTGTGCCCTGGCTGGCCCAGGAACCACAGGAGCCATCCTGTGAATCGTCTCCAAATAAAACTGTGAAAGACAGCAGGACATGGGCTTTGCACCATGTCAGAGTCAGTTGCCAAGTGGCCTCCTCCAGGGATCACACCACTCTTCTGGCTGCTGGGTTGGTATTGGGAAGGCTGGGTCTTGAATGCAGTGGGAAAGGACACAGAAGAGGTGAAAATGAACATTGTGGAATTATGATCTCACTTCTACCAAATTGCTTTGGGCTTTAGTATATTTAAGAAATTGGACTTGACGTCATCTGTGTCTTCAGTTTGACTGCTCGCATCCCCAGGGCCATTGATGCCAATGCATTTTTCATGAATCTGTATTTATCTTCTTGATGATGTTATTTCTATTTCCTTTACCCTGTCTTAATCTACTGGCAAGCACGGAAGTTTATATTTCTTATTTTATCTCACACACTTGAGAGCCCTGGGCCAGGCTCCCTCTCACTATAGTGATTAAATGGAACTTGTTTTTAATTTTTTTGAATTTCATGTATACTTCGTTCCTTTAATCCTTAAACAACTTTGTAAGGTAGGTAGGTAGCTTAACTGCACTTTAAATATAAGGAGGCTGGAGTGTAGAGAATCCAAGCGGTAGTAAGACACAGGGATAGTATGTAGAGTGATAGCAGCGTGAACTAGGAGCCCCCTGCCTGGGTTCAAATCCCAGGTCTCCCATTTACTGGCTGTGTGACCATAAGCTAGTTACTAAACTTTTTTGAATCTCAGTTTCCTTATCTATCAAATGAAGGTGGTAATACCTCGCAGAGCCGATATAACTACCAAATAAGTAAATATGTCTGAAGGACTTGGCCCAGTGTCTGACATGTAATATGTACCAAAAACTGGGTATGAGTCTTAGTTGTAGAACTTACTAGCCATGCCCACTTGGGAAAATTCTTTAATTTTATTAAATCCTCATCCCTAGTGTTCTCTCTACCAACCACTGTGCCAAAGCACTATAGTGATGAGTAAAGGTGACATTCCTTGTTGAGGAATTAGGCCACTGTATCCAGCCTAATGAGCATTGCACAAGATGAAGTCAGAATGGGAAATGTTGTGCATGGTTTTATAAATCAAGGTTTGGATTTTATTTGAAATACACTAAGAAAGCATTGGAAGGTTTTACCTAGAGAAGTGATATGTTTTAAGTTTTAAAAAGACCACTTCGGCAGTTGCGATTTAAATGGAAAGGTGGGGATTGAGAGTTGAAATGGAACAGCCAGGAGGATATTTCAGATATACGGTCAATAAATGTGGCGACCAAGACTATGGTAGAAGTGGAGGCTGGGAGAAGTGACCCTACTTAGGATCTATTTTTGAGGTAATATTAGACATATTTGCTGATGGATTGGATGTGGGCATGAAGAAAAGGTGAGAAGTTGGTACGAATGCCTGGAGGATGATGGTGCCATTTATTGGGAAAGGCAAGGATGGGGATGGGATTGTAGGGGGTGACATGAGTTCTTTTGGGGCATTTGAAGTTTGAAGTGTTATGCTTGATATGAGATGCTGCTTGGTTAATAAATGAATAAGTATTTAATGTGCTCTATGGGGTTTTTAAATCGCAATCCCCGCCTCCCCAAAAGTTGATATTAACATTGACAATGCATCTAATGAACTAGGAATAAGAGACAAGGTCCATAGAAGGAAGATACAAGTCAGCCCCTAACAGTAAAGATTAATAGAGCTGTGATAGAATATGTGATTTACATTTCAGCTACTCATAAAGAAACTCATGATCATTCACAACATTTGAGCATCCGAAAGTCAGAAGGCCACAAACCATTTGCATCAGGAAGAATGTGGTTTTTGAAATGAGTGGCATAGTTAACAATGTCTGTACCAAGAGTTTTAAAGCAAATCAGAAGCAAATGTTATACTAATTTTAAACATGTTATCTTAAATCGGGGGTGAGAACATTAAAGTCAGCCTCTCAATGTACATGAGAGGGATCATGGTGGTTTCGCTCCCATTTTTGAGTCACTGGTAGTTAGCACAGCAGCAGGCAAAGAGTTTGTGCTTAAAAAGTTGGGTCAAGAACGGAAGAGGGAGCGAGGAGAGGAAAGTAGGGGGCAGATGCTAAGCCACAAGCAATACTTCTCTCCCCATGACAATCACCTTGAGGATACAGTAAAATCTACTAAAACTCACCAAAAACTTGGCATTATTAGAGTTCACATGGGAGCCAAAGAGAGGGATTAGTATCCTACCCAGGGTGACTTGGCTGTGTGTGAGAGCAAAAGCCACAGTGTTAGCCCAATGCTGACTATTTGTAAAGTAATGTTTAAACTTAGGGAATACTCCAGGGCTATGGGCTAAATTTCACTCCAACCCCTGCTCCCCAAATTCATATGTTGAAGTCATATAACTTCTAGTATTTCAGCATGTGACCTTACTTGATTACAGAGATAATCAAGTAAAAATGGAGTCATTAGAGTGAGTGGGCCCTAATCCAATATGACCTGTGTCCTTACAGAAAGAGGAAATTTGAATAGCAATATACATAGAGGGAAGATGATTTGAAGAGAAACAGGGAGAAGACAATCATATACAAACCAAGGAGAGAGAACTATGAAAGATCTTTCCCTTGCTGTTGTCAGAAGGAGTCTACCTTGCTGACATTTTAATCTTGGAATTCCAGTCTCCAGAACTGTGAGATAGTAAATTTCTGTTCTTTAAGCCACCTGGTCTGATTATTCTGGTAACTCTAGCAAACTAGCACACCCAGGCCATGGAATCCAGGTTTCAACAGTTACATTGACATCTCAGGGGCCAGATAGCCTTCCCACTGGCATTGAGCTATATATAGTTTACCACAGTGCTTCTCAAACACTGATATGAATCACTTGCAGGGCCCATTAAAACACACTCTTGGACCTCTACTCCTGGAGGTTCTGATTCAGTAGGTCTGGGGTGATGCCAGAGAACTTACATTTCTAGCAAGGATCGGGTATTGCTGACACTGCCAAACTGTACTTTGAGGAGCCCTGGTCTAACACAATGCCTGGGACACAGTAGATGCTCAGTAAAAATCAAGTGAATTAATTTTGCGAATTCTGCTTTAGACAAGGGGTCACTTATCTCATTCAATGATTCTTAATTGGGGATATGCTGGTATGCACAGAACTCAGATTTCTGGGGAGTATATTTAGGATATGTGTATTTTGATAGAGACCATGGTCAAAGAGAACTGCTCCAAGCGAGGCACCATTTGAAGCCGGTTGCTTTAACAAAGTCACTCTGATGTTGTTGAGAAGGAGAAGGTTTTGAAGGATAGGAAGTAATCGCTGCCGCCAGAAGTCTGTAGTTGCAAGTGATTGAAAATGGTGGCTGGGTCAGAGAATGCTAATCATCCATGAAGTGGGCTCACCATGACTCTGACACTGTGTCTCCTGGTGCACTCTGTGGTAGATGCATCTTTGCTGAATGAATACAAAGTGAACTTGACGGGAAAGGAGACCTCAGCAGTCCTACAAAGGCAATTTTGCAAGCTGTCTGGCTGTGGAATTAGTGGAATGTTTGCTCAGGAAGAAACAGCTGACGTCAACTTTGCTCTCTTTGTATCTCAAGGGCATATGCCTCTGGCCCGCACCGACACACACAGAGGGAAGAATGGCTTCCAGAGGGAGAGGTTAAAGAACAGGTCGGCTGGGCATCCACGCTTTCATTTCCTCCCTCCCCCCGTTTGTCATCTTTCTGGCAAGGTGAATCCAATGCCCAGTAATTCCTTCTGACTTTCTAAGAGCTATGGGACATACAAGTGTGAGAAAAGTCATCCCGGCACTAACAGGATTAGCTCGGCTTCATAACCTAATCACTCTGGCCAGAGAGAATAAAAAGGAAGGCAATGGGCAGGAGGCAAGAGACAGAATCATAAATGGGAAGTTTCTTTAAATACCAAGAAGCGAGTGTGCATATGTTTTGTCCAACTCACAAAGGCTGACCTCTTTTCCATTGATGGGGGGCTTGCTAAGTACAAAATGGGAATATGTCTTATCTCTGCCTCCCCTAAAAGCGATCCCGCGGACTGGCATAGAAGGTACTATAAAAGCTTTGTTGAATGATTAAATCAAAGGCCATTCTGATATTGACAAAATAATAATAGAAGCAGCAATTAATTAAGAGAGGCAGATAGTGTGGCAGAATGAGGAATAAACTTGTTGACAGACACTAGGCTCTAATTTTATTTCTAGCACCACTTGCTGGAGAGACTTGAGGAAATCATTTGCTCTTTCAGGAACCTTATTTCTGTATGGGTAAAGCAAAGAGATTGGATTAATTTTTCTCCAGTATTTTGTTGGATAACCACCAATGAGTAGAGTATAATGAATTAAATTTCAACTCTGTGGATAAAGTATATTCCTAAGGTTAGGGTATATCTATGTTGGGTATGTAATTTTAGGCCCTATAAATGTCTTGCATGAGTGGTTCAGATGATAAATAGAAGAAAGTATAATGGTTAGAGCATGGATTATGGAGTTTATATAGAGCTGGTGTTTGAATCTTCTCTTTGCCATTTACTAGCTGTGTGACACCGGGCAGGTTGCATAAATTCTCTGGTCTTCAGCTTTCTATCTAGAAAGTGGAGAAATTGATAATATATGACCATACCTGTTGACATCATAATTCTACATTTTCCTTGGAGGAGGTGATGGGAAGGTAAAGTTTATAGGTGGGACAGCTTAGGGAAGTCCTATGCTGGCACATTTTTCTCATTCATTTAACAATCATGAATGGACGAATTGATGTGATTTGATACACAGTAAATGAGATACGGCCCCTGATTTCAAGGAGCTTAAGGTCCAATAGAAGCAGATACGTATTCATACTTATTTTCCCTCAACTGAAAGACAGATCTTTGAAACCTTCATGTGTAGAAAAATTACCTACTCTCTCCATATTTTAATATCACCATACACAAAGATAGGGGTGATGTTATTTAATTTACTTCATCGACTGGATGCACAACGCTAGCCACTAGGAATTTCACATCACACAAAAGTTTTGCTCTTCTCTTGGCTGCCTTTCCTTCCTCTGGTTCCCAGACCTTGTCTCCTCATCTCAACACAGGCTCTAGAATCAGTGCAAAGAAAGGTTGAGCTTATTGAACAAAATAAAGACAGATGGATTGTGTGTCTGGGAAGGAAATGACATCAGCAACTGTTTTTGACCAGATGATGAGCAAAACATATAGGGGGGATTGTCACTACCTAAGGTGGGTAAAGTCTAGCTTCTCTAGAGGAGTACATTGTACATTACATGTGTGGAAAGAATGTGCGAATACTACCTCCTACTAGGACTACTGAACTTATCTAGGCCACACATTATTAAAGAAATGGAAAAATGGAAAAATAATTAACATACAGTGTTATATTAGTTTTAGATGTACAACATAATGATTCAACCATTCTGTATATTACTGAGTGCTCACTACCATAAATGCAGTCACCATCTGTCACCAAACAACATTATTACAATCTGGAACACATAGGTTTTTGAGCATGAGGAGAGATTGAGTTTTACATGTAAAATCAAAGAAATCAACCAGTAACTGACTGGCAGAAATGACTGAGGTTCACTTCCAGATAATATTTCCACTGGATTTTCATGATAGCATTTACTCATTTAGTCATCAAAATTTTATTTGATGTCATTTTGGTGTTACGTACTAGTTTGGGTCATGGATAAGAAGTAGAAAGAAATGTGTCAAAGCTTATTTAGGAACACATGGCAATAAGCAATATGATTCAGTAATCATTACTACCATGGAGGCATAAATGGGTATTCTAGGAAGTAGATGTCATGGATGAATTGAGATAGTAACAGCAGATTTCTCAAAAGATGTAACATTTGAACCTAGACATATTTCTCTAAATGGAATATGAGTTATCCTGGAATCCTCACCTTAAAATGCTTGGTATGGTTTCCTCTAATCAAATACAACTTATTAAAGAATCTATAGGTTAAAAACCTTGATCATATATATATATATATATAAGGGGTTACGAGCATAAAGTAAGGATCAAGCTTCAATCACTAGGAGTCTAGATTGTGCATGTATGTGTGTGTGCGCACACGCATGCGTGCATGTGCACATGCACGTGTACGTGTATCTTCTCCTCCCTCTCTCCTTCTTCCCTTCCCTTTCTCCTTCTCTACCCTCCTCTTGTTCCCTCCCTATTTCCTTTCCTCTCTCTCTCTCTCTCTCTTTCTTCATCTCCGTTCTGAGAGTCCTTTTCCAGGAATGCCTTGGCAGAATTCAGATCACGTATATTTCATCAAAATAGCATCTTTAGGATAATCTCCTCCAAATCTATTTTTGCAGGGGATGAGAGGAGGATAATGTGCAGCTTTTAGAATGACAATGAATGAATCATGAATTCTGACTTTTGCCTAGTTTGTTTTGGTACGAACATTTTGTGGCTATTAAAAAAAAAAAAAGAAAGAAACATTGTACTGTTGGCAGGCATAATGAAAGTATATAATTTAAGCAAAGCCCAAACTAAAACATTATGGGCTTATATCTAAGTTTTTCATTACGAAGAAATGTAAACTCTTTTTAATTTTTCTTTCCAAATGGAAGATACCAGATGTTCATCTGTTACCATGAAAGTCTATTTTAATTGGCAGTTGTGGTCTCAGAGTAATTTTAAATTGCTACCAGGCTGTCACTTTTGCTTTTGCTGACTTGCAAGGAGTTTAATGGCTCCCCCCCTGGGCTAGACTTTATCCTCCTAGTTGGAACTGTTGGATCACCTCAATTTATGACAAACTTAGAAGAGATTTAAATAGTCCACAGAAATGCAATGAAAATGCCTCAGAGTAGTGTGATGTTTTAAAAGCTCTCTGAGATCCAGAGAAATTACTTGTTATGAGGAAACGTGTACAACAGATAGAGGCATCCTGGGTAAGGACGAATAAGGCCCTTTGGTCAGATTGAATTATTATAATTATTATAATATAACAGCTACTGGTTAACAAGCAAGCAATCACCATTACATATAATCTATCAAATTTGATTTTTAGAGTGGCTAAAGGAATTGGAACACTGGTTTCCTGTCATCTTGCTTGCTTTGTCTATTTTGATGAATGCAAGGGGAAACTTTTATGACAATTCTTTGTGAGTAGGTATTCAATCAAGGTATAGGTGTTGGGAAGAATGGGGATTGGGAGACTGTATAGGGAGAAAGGAAACACATGGGGCTGGGAACCAGAGGATCTGGAATTTATCCTAGCTTTTCTGCTAGTTAGCCGTGTGAGTGATGTGAGTCTTTTGGGCATTGGGCAATATGATTCTAGAGATTTCCTCCAGTAAAAAGAAGTTATAATTTTTATTCTCACTTCATATACTGTGTGTTTTTCTGATTTTGCTTCTTCCACCTCTGGAACTCTTTACTTTCTCCAGATCTACAGTCCCAAATATCTCATGTGTTCTCTGAGAAAGAATCTTATGTACAGTACAGGCAAGGTAGAGTGAGACAGACTTGGGCATGAGTCCTACACCTTGGGTAAATTGTTTTACATCATCTGAACCCCCTTTATCCATATCTGTAAAATGGATGTTTATGCCTCACAGGATTACTGTGAGGATAGACTGAGAATTGATGTAAAATGCTTAGTAGAGAGGAATTGCCGAGTGATAAAGTATGTATTCAGCATTTCTCTTGCCTATCTTTTTTTTTTTTTTTAAGATTTTATTAGAGAGAGAGAGAGAGACAGCGAGAGAGGGAACACAAGCAGGGGGAGTGGGAGAGTGAGAAGTAGGCTTCCTGCAGAGTAGGGAGCCTGATGTGTGGGGCTCGACCCCAGGACCCTGGGATCATGACCTGAGCTGAACGCTTAACGACTGAGCCACCCAGGTGCCCCATCTTGCCTATCTTTTTAATTTGTGCCATTCTGGTCCAGTATAGTTTTATCACATTTTGATTGCAATTTTAATTTTTCCATTGACAAAAGAAGTTGAGCATCTTTTTTTTTTTTTTTTTAAGATTTATTTATTTATTTGAGAGAGAGAGAGAGCTTGAGTGTGTTAGCGAGGGAGGGGCAGAGGGAGAGAGAGAATCCCAAGGAGACTCCCTGCTGAGCATGGAGCCCAAGAGCGTGGGTTGATCTCACAACACTGAGATCATGACCTGAGCTGAAATCAAGAGTCAGATGCTTAACCTTCTGAGCCACTCAGACACCCCATTTGAGCATCTTTTTATATATTTACTGGCCACTTGAATACCACCTTAGGTGAATTTCTTGTTCAAGTATTTTGCCCATTTTTCTAATGTTTGGTTGTCTCTTAATGATACATCTAAAAGAACATGTATTTTTGAATACAAGTCCTTTGCAAGTTGCAAGTTGTGTTGTAACAGGGCTGCTATAACAAATTACACAAATTTGGTGGCTTAAAACAACAGAAAGTTATTCTCTCAGTAGTAGAGGTCAGACATCTGCAGTCAAAGTATCATCAGGGCTGTTCTCCCTTTGGAGGCTCTAGGGGGAGGTTCCTTCCTTGCCCAGTTTCTGGTCACTGGATGCATTCCTTGGCCTGAGGCTGCATGACTCCAATCTCTGCCTCCATCTGCACATGAACCTTCCCATGGTCTTCTGCCCTGTGTGTCTTTGTCTCGAATCTCCCTCTCCCTTCTCCTATGTGGACACGGGTCGTAGATCCAGTAAGGGGCTTTGGATACTGGATCCTAAATCCAGGATGATCTCATCTCAAGATCCTTAATTTAATTTTATCTTCCAAGATCCTATTTCCAAATAACATTATGTTCACAGTATCAGGGGTGTGGATTTGGACTATATTTTTGAGATATATTCTTCAATCCATTACATATATACTATAAATATTTTCTTCAACCTGTGGCTTGCCTTGTCACAGTCATGTGTTATCTTTTGATGAACCAAACTTCTTATTTTAATGGGGTAACAATTTATCTTTTTTCCCCTTTATGATTAAGAATTTTGGAGTCTTTTTAAAGTAATATATGCCTTTCCCAAAGTAATGAAGTTTTTCTCATATGGTTTTACTAAAAGTTTATTGATTTTTTTATTCATGTATATGGATGCCTACACTCTATTTGGAATCAACTTTTGTTATGGTATGAGGTAGAAGTTAAAATTAATTTTTTTCCTTTATGAATATCGAAGTGACCCAGCATGAATTATTGGTTCTTCTTTCCCCACTGAACTGTATAAACATGCTCAGAAAACAAATGATTATGTGTGGGCCTGTTTTTTGATATTCTATTCCACTGGTTTGTTTGTTTAATTTTGTACCAATATGGCATTGTTTTAATTACTGCATCATAATTTTGATATGCTAAATCTTCCAGTTCTGGTAAATTGATAAATCTTCTAGTACTGTTCTTTGTCTATTTCCACACACACACACACACACACACACATTCTCTCTCTCTCTCTCTCTCACACACACACCAGGGATTTTAATTGGGATTAGAATCAATTCATAGATTTATTGAGAATTAATATCTTAATAATACTGAGTGTTGTAGTCCATGAACATTGCTTATCTGTAATTTCTTTATATTTTCTTTAATTTCTCTCAATACTTACTATTTTTAGTGTGGCAATCTTATACATCTTTCATTAGATTTATCTTTAGGTATTTAATATTTTTGAAGCAATTATGAGTGATATTTACAAATTCACTTTTCTATTTTTGTTACTATATGATTTTTACATATTGACCTTATATCCAACCACTTTGCTACATCCACTTAGTTTTTTAACATTCACTTATTTTAATAGTCTGTCTATAAATTATAGTCATATCATTTGTGAAAAGTGACAGTTTTATTTTATCATTTCTAATCCTTATGCCTTTGGGGTTTTGGGTTTTTTTTTTGCCTTAATTGATTAGCTATAGCCTCCTCCCCCATAGAGTTGAAAAGAAGTGCTGATCCTCAGATCACTTTTTTAAAAAGTGATAATTACTTTTTACTCAGCATTTTCATTTCACTACATGGTCCCCTTTTAGGACTTCCACAGCACCTAAATGTATTCTCTTTAATCCTGATTATTTCCCCAGTTCTTCTTGGGGGCATGGGAACCACAGTTCCACGTCCTTCTCTTTGCACCGAGTCCAAGCTTCAGAGCTGAGATTCTCCTCTGTCTCTCACTCCTCCCATCAGTTGCAGTGGTTCTGTTGTGTCTCTCTTCTGTTTCCATCTCATCACTGCCTTGTATCAGTGCCTTCTCTTGCCGTTCAGTAACCTCCTGAAAGATTCTGGAACCTGTAGTTTTTCTGCTCTCCAGTACTTCTTCCACTTTGGCATGGTCTGACCATTTCAATTCCCTCAAAACCATAAATAGCTTCTTATGGGAGGAAGAATGAGACTGATACTTCTTCCTGTGGCACTCCTGGCCACTAAAGATCTGGAGAGACAGTAAGGCCCAGTGACCAAAACATGCATTCAGGAGCACATTGCCTTGGTTTGAAGTCTCACTACCCATTTACCAACTGGATAATCTGGGGCATGTTATTTCACCTCTCTACCTTGGTTTCTTCATTTGACCTAGTATCCACCTTATATGTGGATTAAACAGTTTAATGTACGTCAAGCACTCTGCATAGTCACATGATAAGCTTTGTAAAACATTAATTTTGTTAGTGTGTTACGAAGGCTTTTTCTTCCAATAATAGTAGTACTGAGAACAAATTACAACCAACATTTATTAAGCACTTAGTATGAACCAAGAATACTGTGACTCAGTTTCCTCACAGTTTCTAATTTAATCAGTGTGTTGTAAGTATCATTATGCTCTCAGAGTAAACAATAGTAAGAGACGTATTTTCTGACCCTTCCCCCATAGACCCTTCTTCTCAAACATGCTTTTGACACTCGTGTCACAACTTCCTCCCAGTTTCCTTATTCCTCGAAGGCTATTCTGCTTTAATATCTTGGGATAATCCTACCTATCCTTTGGTGCTCTGGGCAAACTTCTGCCATTCCAAGGTGGAATAAAATGGAATGGAGAAGAAATTAGATTCAGAGCTTCTAAGCACATTTGTTGTAAAATAAACGTGCTAATTCCTTCTCCCTGCAGCATCAAAAGACAGCTTTACACTAGTGAGTTGGACTTTCCTGGCCCCTTCATTAGCCTGGTTGATTCTTTACAAACTGACTACACTGACCCTCTGGCTCTTTTTGCAGTTTCAAGACAGCCTCAACTTGGTTCTTCCAAGTGGCTCATCAGACCGAGCTGAGTTAGTGCAGAGCTTCCAGCCAAGTAAGTCCTCTCAGCACGAGGTGTCAAACATAAGACAGCTAATGCTGAGAGCCAGAGGAAGAAGGCTCTTCTTGACCCTGCTCGGAGACTAGTGCATTCACAGAGAAGTGGCTGGCAGGCTCCCTTTGATGCACTGAACAATGAACCGCAGGAATTAAGTCTCACGATATCCACTTCATGCCTGTGTGTGTGTGTCTGTGTGTGCATGCGTGTGGGTGTCACATGCACGTACTTCATCCTAGCAAAAGACAATGTGGAGAGTCTACGACCTATTATTTGAAAATAACCTACACAGGATCACAGTGGGGCAGAGAGATCCAATAGGCTGGACAACGGTAATGGTAGGTAGAGCTGGGCATCATTAGACTCCATTTTACAAATGAGGAAATTGAAGGCAAATGAAGGGTCCTAAGTTTCCCACATGTTTGTGTTTGATCTGTGTTCTAAGCTTCCCCCAGTGTGGACATTTGGGCATGAGATTCACAAACCATAGTTGAATTTTAGATCTTCATTGGGTTCTTCTTGAATGAGATAATAATGATGCCCATTCAAACCTAGGTGGTCAATACAGACATAATCTTTCCCTTCACAGTTTCTCTAACCCAGAGTTCTTGTGGGACAGCTTCTCATTCTAGTGGTTTCTAGATTGGATGTCGCGTGTTTAGAGGTACATGCTTGTTTGTCAGCACAGTATTAAAGATGGAAAAAAATCTGAAGTTTAATTTTTTTTTAAGGTAGGGCATACACTCTCATTTGCCACAAAATAGCATCACCTCTGTTGTCTCAAACCAGGTTTTTTGTTTGTTTTTATTTTTTATAAGTTTATTGGTCCTGTCGGCCCCTGATGGCATATGAATTTGTGATTGCTGCACCAGACGCATTTTACTGCTTCTATGGGCCTTAGAATTATAGACTCAGAAGAGGCCTTCGACTTTAAAACTTAGAGTCAAGCGGCTATCAGGCTTGATTTTTAAAAATTTATTGTGAGAAGCTGGGGTATTTTCTTTAAAGACAATCCTGAGCAGAAATCCAATATATAAAACTGATAAAAGTGCAGCTGTTTTGTCTGCAGGTGTGGGATGGGGTGGAGCAATGAGAAGGGTGGGCTCCTAGGACTGTGTCATTTGGTTACCTCCTGGGCCTCCAAGGTACCTAGAAGGTGGGGCTCTGAGGTGCCCAGTTCGAAAACCACCGAGAAAGCGTGCTTCTTCTTTGCTTTACAGATCAGAAGACGGGGGCCTGGAGGTGGCCCGGCTGTAGTTCTCAGGCACCGTTCTCTTTCTCATCAGTGCGTCTAACATCTTGCCCAGTCAAATCTTTAAATCCATGGAGTTTAATTATCAGGACCAATTAAATAATTTTCATCATATTAATAATTTATAAATGTATACTTTATTAATGAAAAAGAATTTATTTTAATTATCTAATTGTGTAGTTTACTTTATTTGCACATTTAATTTATTTCATACATTTGATTTGGAAAGTTTCTTTGCACTTTTACTTTAGAAGGTAATCCAGCAGTCCCTTGGAGGCTGTTGGTCTGTGGTATCTGTGTATCGCCTCTAAAGTTCTGCTCAAGTTGGAATAATCTGTTAGAGCAGAAATATGCATGAGGATTGTGGGCAAGAAGACCAGTTTGAAATTAGTGTATACGGTCTTTTATCTATGTGACCTTTGGAAAGCTTTTTATTCTCACGGAGTCTTACTTAGCTCTTTTTAAGAATAAGAATCTTAATGCCCAATTTATGGGGGTGTTTGGAATATGAAATTATATAATATCAGGGGTTCAATCAGGGTTTGGAATGTAGAAAGCAGGCAGTAAAAGTCATCTCCACTGTACATATATCATAATTTTAAGGGTTGATTCCACCTTCTAGACTCCTGTGTAACCACCCGTTGCAGATATTAGGCACTCAGGAAATGTTTGTGAGTGATGAATAAATATTACTAAACATAAAGAATGTGTCTTGTCTTCAGACTCAAGGAGTATGTGTAGCTAACAATTTTCCTATGTTCAGAATAAAGGGTGGTGGTGGGGAGTGAATCTGTGAATTTCTGCCTGCCATACAATATGTGTTTTATAGACCAAAGGTGGCTATCTCAGAGGGAGGAAACTTTCCTAAAAAGAAAAAGAAAAAAAAAAAAAGATGAAAGATCTTTCTTTCAACAGAGAACTGCTAGTACTTAACTTGTCAGGACAGGATTTTGAAAAACAGCATTCCCAAGTATACCTTTGTAAAAAGCCTTAAAAAGAAGCAATGCAAACCTGGTCTCCACTAGCCTTTTATTATTTCTCATTGATAATGGCTTGCAAGAGCCTCATTTTAGAAAACTCAACACACGACTGTGAACATGAAAAGCAAACCTGCTTTCATAAAGCTGATATTCCATTGGGTAAGTGAGGGCTCAGCAATAGCCTGGCCTATTATAGATTCTGGCTGTGTTTGCACTGTGCCCAAACAAGGGAAGAAATGCAAAAAATTCCACCCCAAACATGAAAATGTTTTGAAGAGAGGAACAAACTCTTGCTTATATGAATGCAATCACAAAGCACATATACTTGAAACTCTTCTCTCCATATATATGCCATTTTTATGAGAAAGACAAACATTCATGATCAGAATTCTACAATCTTTGAATTGTAGTCACTGACATTCCCAAAGATGAACTGATAAAGTTTTATTTTATTTTATTTTATTATGTTACGTTAATCACCATACATTACATCATTAGTTTTTGATGTAGTGTTCCATGATTCATTGTTTGCGTATAACACCCAGTGCTCCGTGCAGTACATGCCCTCTTTAATACCCATCACCAGGCTAACCTATCCTCCCACTCCTCTCCCCTCTAGAACCCTCAGTTTGTTTCTCAGAGTCCATAGTCTCTCATGGTTCGTCTCCGCCTCCAATTTCCCTCCCTTCATTTTTCCCTTCCTACTATCTTTTTTTTTTTTTAACATATATTATTTGTTTCAGAGGTACAGGTCTGTGATTCACTAGTCTCACACAATTCACAGCGCTCACCATAGCACATACCCTCCCCAACGTCTATCACCTAGCCACCCCATCTCTCCCTCCCCCCCACCACTCCAGCAACCCTCAGTTTGTTTCCTGAGATTAAGGATTCCTCATATCAGTGAGATCATATGATACATGTCTTTCTCTGACTGACTTATTTCGCTCAGCATAATACCCTTCAGTTCCATCCACATCGTTGCAAATGGCAAGATTTCATTCCTTTTGATGGCTGCCTAATATTCCATTGTATATATATACCACATCTTCTTTATCCCTTCATCTGTCAATGGACATCTTGGCTCTTTCCACAGTTTGGCTATTGTGGACATTGCTGCTATAAACATTGGGGTGCATGTACCCCTTTGGGTCCCTACATTTGTATCTTTGGGGTAAATACCCAGTAGTGCAATTGCTGGATCATATGGTAGCTCTATTTGCAACTTTTTGAGGAACCTCCATACTGTTTTCCGGAGTGGTTGCACCAGCTTGCATCCCCAGCAACAGTGTAGGAGGGTTCCTCTTTCTCTGTATCCCTGCCAAAATCTGTCGTTTCCTGACTTGGTAATTTTAGCCATTCTGACTGGTGTGAGGTGGTATCTCATTGAGGTTTTGATTTGGATTTCCCTGATGCCGAGCGATGTTGAGCACTTTTTCATGTGTCTGTTGGCCATTTGGATGTCTTCTTTGGAAAAATGTCTGTTCATGTCTTCTGCCCATTTCTTGATTGGATCATTTGTTCTTTGGCATGGATGCAAAAATTCTCACCAAAATACTAGCCAGTTGGATCCAATAGTACATTAAAAGGATTATTCACCACGACCAAGTGGGATTTATCCCTGGGCTGCAAGGTTGGTTCAACATCCACAAATCAATCAATGTGATACAATACATTAATAAAAGAAAGAACAAGAACCATATGATCCTCTCAATAGATGCAGAAAAAGCATTTGACAAAGTACAGCATCCTTTCTTGATCAAAACTCTTCAGAGTATAGGGATAGAGGGTACATACCTCAATATCATAAAAGCCATCTATGAAAAACCCACAGCGAATATCATTCTCAATGGGAAAAAACTGAGAGCTTTCCCCCTAAGGTCAGGAACACGGCAGGGATGTCCACTATCACCACTGCTATTCAACATAGTATTAGAAGTCCTAGCCACAGCAATCAGACATCAAAAAGAAATAAAGGGCATCCAAATCGGCCAAGAAGAAGTCAAACTCTCCCTCTTTGCAGATGATATGATACTTTATGTGGAAAACCCAAAAGACTGCACCCCCAAACTGCTAGAACTCATACAGGAATTCAGGCAAGTGGCAGGATATAAAATCAATGCACAGAAATCAGTGGCATTCCTATACACCCACAACAAGACAGAAGAAAGAGAAAGTAAGGAGTCGATCCCATTTACAATTGCACCCCAAACCATAAGATACCTAGGAATAAATCTAATCAAAGAGGCAAAGAATCTGTACTCAGAAAACTATAAAATACTCATGAAAGAAATTGAGGAAGACACAAAGAAATGGAAAAAAGTTACATGCTCATGGATTGGAAGAACAAATATTATGAAGATGTCAATGCAACCTAGAGCAATCTACACATTTAATGCAATCCCTATCAAAATACCATCCACTTTTTTCAAAGAAATGGAACAAATAATCCTAAAATTTGTATGGAACCAGAAAAGACCCCGCATAGCCAGAGGAATGTTGAAAAAGAAAAGCAAAGCTGGTGGCATCACAATTCCGGACTTCCAGCTCTATTACAAAGCTGTCATCATCAAGACAGTATGGTACTGGCACAAAAACAGACACATAGATCAATGGAACAGAATAGAGAGCCCAGAAATGAACCCTCAACTCTATGGTTAACTAATCTTCGACAAAGCAGAACTGATAAAAGTTTTAAGGAACTGGTAGATCATTAAATGGTATTTACGTAGTTGAAAATTGATGGCACATTAACCTATTTTCAAATATTCATCAAATATTCAGATACCAGATAATGCTCAATTTGCTGGTGATACAGAAGTGAACAGAACAAAATCTCATGTAGTTTATATTATAGTAAGAGTAATTGAAAACTAGTTCTGAGGTATTTTGAACACAGTACTGAGTTAGGTAATGGAAGACCTTCATTATAATTCCAGTTCTTGTAACATAGCAGGTACTTGCTTAATATTTATTTACAGAATTAGCTCTGCCACTACCTGGTTCTGTGATCTTGTACAAATCAGTTAAATTTGAGTTTTCCATGATCATAAAGTATGAAAATTGTACTAAATGGTCTATATAGAAGTTCTCAATTTTAAATTTTCACGATCACATAGATATGATAACTTCATATTCTAGAATGAAAATCTTTAATTTTGTTCTAAAAACATGTACTAAACAAATTGCTCATGACAGAGCTCTATTTTCTATGGGAAACATACATAAAGAAGTCATGGGCATTTGGGTGGCTCAGTCAGTTTAGCATCTGCCTTTGCTCAGGTCATGATCCCAGGGTCCTCGGATGAGTCCTGCACTGTGTTCCTTGCTCAGCCAGGAACCTCCTTCTCCCTTTGCTGCTCCCCCTGCATGTGCTTGCTCGCTCTCTCTCTCTGTCAGCTAAATAAAATCTTTAAAAGAAAAGAAGTCATGATATTTACCCTAAAACAATAATCTGTTGAAGATTAATCTGTAGTAGTTGTTAGTATGATTGGAGGAGAAGAATGGAGGCTGGGGTGACAATGGGACAGCCTTAGAATGCAGTGAAATAGCCCACCCCCCAGTTAAACTGTGTAAGTATGTGTGTGTGTACACATAATTTACGTTATTTATTATATATTATTTATTATATATAATTTATTACATCTTGATGTCAACTAATGAATAGCATACTATATATATCTGTATTTCTATATAGAATAGCACACCATATATATATGGGCAGATGTAGGGCCCATACATTGAGACTGGACCACAACAGGAATGGGTACAGACCTATATTATAATGGGGTGCCAGAATACAAAGACACATGCATTTAGACATGCTTTTACTGGCAGAATTCTCAAGAAGCACGATTCAGTCGCCACCTTGGCCAGGAGTCCAGTGTCACCAGGAAGGAGTCCAGTGATATTAATTCTTGTTTGATGACTGCAGGGCTCTTTTCTGTTGGTATCAGGTTCAGTGCCCGAGTTGATGGTTACTAGTGAGTTGGGGATTTAGTCTTAGGGGTCTTTTCTGCTCCTGCAACAAACTCTCTACTTGCTATTATAGAATATTCTCTACGTATCATACTATATTTTGACTATTCTTGCATTATTAACCAGAATGGTGTACAGAAAAAATTTATTTTGAAGGCAGATAGAGTTTTCCTTCCAAATAAACAGTATTCTGTGTATATTTAGATGGGTTGCTCAACTTCTTCACCTTCAAATGAGTGGTAATGATAATTGCCTCTTAGGATTTGTTTTATAGATTCAATGAGGTAAGAGGCCAAGTGCCTACCATAGGTTCTGGCACGTAATTGGTGCTTCAGCATCAGTCTGGAATGTTAGAATTTTTCGCCTTCTACTGAAATCTTCATCAAAAGTTTAAATTAAGTTACTGTGAGCATTGATTCAATTATTTTCATAGAATTCTCTTCTCAAATAATCAAAATTATACATCTTTAAAAAACTTTCTAAATTTGATTACCATTAACAGCTACCCTATTTTATCTCATTTAAACTTTATTGATTATCAGATATAGCTGGTCATAGTGGAAACCCCATATGGCTGTTGGCCATGAACTGAAACACTGGTACACTCCTAGGAGGCTGGGTTGCTGGATGGGTAGCTTGTTTGTGCCTTCTAGTTAAGTTTGCACTCAATCCTGAATGTATCATTTCCATATCACAATGTATTGTTGCTTAGCTTGTCTTAGCATAAAACTTTGTGGGTCACATTGAACTCATGATGAACAGAACTCATGATGGACAGTTCTGGCTGTCCATGGTGATGGCTACACCATCATCAGGCACTTTTCCTCTTTACTAGGGCCTAGAAGCATGTCAGTATTTTTTTTCAAAAGGTACATAATTCTTGGTTTCAGATGGCATGCCTCTACTCCAGAAATGTAGTGGTGTCCATTGTGATTTTTTACTTTTGGGTTTGTCATAAGCTCCACACAGCATCTTTTTCACCACTGATACCTCCAAAACTGTATGTTCTCCTGGCTCAAATATCCTATAGGGGGCAGAGGTTTTGTACTGTAGTTTGGACCTTCTGCACAGTCCTTTCATGCTCTGGCCCCCATTCAAAGATGACAGCCTTCTGTGATACTTGGTATATAGATAAAAGTAGTAGACCTAAATAATGAAAATATTCTCTCTAGAACCCAAAGAGATCCACCAGGTGATATGCTTCCTTCATTGTGGAGTGAGTTATAAGAGGTAATAATTTGTCCTTTACTGTGGAGGGGATATTCCAGCATGTTCCTGACCACTGGATCCCTAAAATTTTACTTAGCAAGGTGCTCAAACTTTGTAGGGCTTATCTTTTCTCCTTTAGAGCACATGAAACTTCCCAAATCTTCTAACTTGATAGACATTTCTTATTTATCTTTTTTTTTTTTTTTATTAGCATGGTATAATTGATGTACTGGAGCAAGACCCAAAAGTATCAGGCTGTTTCCAGGTAATTTAACTATATCTCAGAACAAAGTTTAGGAACGATTATAGGAATACAAGAAATAGCACCAAAAAGATAAAATTCATAGTTTGGCATCCAATTAAAAATTACCAGGCATCAAAACAAAACAAAACAAAATGACAACAACCAGGACAATTCTCCCATAATTAGTGGTAGACAAGACATAAATAGTAGACAAAGACATTAGTAGAAAAGTATAACTACATTCCAAATGTTCAAGAAACTAGAGGAAAGATTAAACATTTTAAGTAAAGACATGGAAGATATAAAAATGAAAATTAAACATTTAGAGATAATTATTACAGTGATTGAAATAAATGGATGGGATTCATGGTAGATTAGAAATTTTGAAAGAAAATATTATTGCACTCAAAGATATAGTAATATAAACTGTGCAAAGTGAAACAGAGAGAAAAAAGACAAAAAAAAAAAGTGCCTCATTGAGCTGTGAGAAAATTTCAATATATATCCATATATAAAAATAAATCTTTAAATAAATGTATATAATTGTGGCCCTTATTCCTTCAAATAACTTTATGTATTTTCTTGCTTTCTGGGACTTCAAATATATATATGATAAAATATGATAAAAATTCTAAAGCCATAGTACCAAGAGGCTCAATAAACTCCAAACACAAGAAACATATATACCAAGGCACATAAAATCAAATTGCTCAAAACCAATGACAAAGAGAAAAAAATCTTAAAAGAAGCCAGATGAAGAACATTTTTGGAGAAACAAAAATAAGGATGGAAGTAGGTTTCTCATTGAAACAGTGCAAGCTAAAAGACAGTAAAGCAATGACTTTAAAATGCTGACAGAAAGGGAAAAAACCTTATCAAGTTAGAACTCTTACCTAGCTAGGACGCCTGGGTGGCTCAGTTGGTTAAGTGGCTGCTTTCGACTCAGGTCATGATCCCAGGGTCTTGGGATCGAGTCCCACATCGGGCTCCTTGCTCAGCAGGGAGCCTGCTTCTCCCTCTCTCTCCCTCTGCTTGTGCTCTTTCTGTCAAATAAATAAAATCTTAAAAAAAAAAAAAAAGAATTCTTACCTAGCTAACCTGTCTTTCAAAAACAAAAGTGAAGTGAAACCTTTTCAGACATACAAAAGCTGAAAGATTTTATCACCAGCAGATCTGCCCTGCAAGAAATATTACAGAGATCCTTCAAGTAGAAATGGTAACTATGTGGGTAAATATAAATAATTATTCTCATCTACATCTATTTAAAAGATAATCTAATCAACTTATCTTTATTTAAAGCAAAAATAGTTACAATGTATTATAAAGTTTATAACCTGTGTAGAAGTAGGATGTATGACAACAAAAGCAAAAATCCTAGAAGGGGAGAAGTGGAAGTATGTTGTCAGGTTTTTTTTTTGTTATATGTGAAGCGGTATAACGTAGTAAACTGTAATAAGATAAAGATAAAGACTATATACCCTAAAGTAACCACTAAAGTAACAAAAAAAGTTATAGCTAACAAATCAACAAAGAAAATAAAATGGAATCACAGAAATATTCATTGCAAAATAAAGTGGAAAAGGTGAAGAAAGGGAAGAAAAACCAAATGGGACAAATAGAAAACAAACAGCAAGATGATGGAATTGGGACACACCACGTTAATGATCACAGTAAATATAAACGATAAGAATAGCCCCCTCTCCCGAGATAAAATGCAGTGATTTCAGAATGGTAATGGTGACAGATGGTAACTGCACTTATCATGGTGAGCATAGCATAATATACAGAATTGTCAAATCACTATGTTATACACCTGAAACTAGTATAACATTGTATGTCAACTATACTTCAATAAAAGAGAAAAAAAAAACAGCAAGTATACACCCATAGTATCACTGTAGATATTACTATACATATTAAAGGGAGAATAAGGAAATATTATGAACACCTTTATGACCATAAATTCGGCAAAGTAGATGAAGTGGACAAATTCTTTGGAAGACACAAACTACCAAAGTCCATTCAAGAAGAAATAAATAACTGGAATAAACCTGTATTTGCGAAAGAAATTGAATTTGTAGGAAAAACATTTTCACAAAGAATACTCAAGGCTCAGATGGCTTCACTGGATAATTCTTTTTTTTTTTTTTTTTTTTTTAAGATTTTGTTTATTTTTTAGAGAGCAAGCGAGAGAGAAACAGCATGAGAGGGGCGAGGGTCAGAGGGAGAAGCAGGCTCCCCGCTGAGCTGGGAGCCCGATGTGGGACTCGATCCCAGGACCCTGGGATCATGACCTGAGCCGAAGGCAGACGCTTAACCATCTGAGCCACCCAGGCGCCCTCACTGGATAATTCTATCAAATACTTAAGGAAGAAATAATACAAATTCTACACAAGGTCTTTTAGAAATTTGAAGGAGGAAAAAGTTCCAGCACATTCTGTGAGGCCAGCATTATGCTCACACCAAACACAGAAACACTCAATACAAGAAAAGAAAGTTACAAAGTAATCTCTCTCATGAATATGTAATTAAAAATTCTCAACACTTTAGCAAATTGAATCCAACAAGATGTAAAAAATATACTACTTTATGACTAAGTGGAGTTTATTCCAGGAGTGCTAGGGTGAATTAATATTTAGAAATTAATCACTGGAATTTACCTTATGAAGAAATGGGGGGAAACAAAGATCATTTCAATAGATGCAAAAAAGCATTTGAAGTAATCCAATATCCATTCCTGATAAAGACATTAAGCAAACTTGAAATCAATCAGAACTTACTCAACTTCCTTAATACTTAATGGTGAAAGACTGAATACTTTCCCCTTGAATCAGGAACAAAACAAGAAATGTTTGCTCTCACCACTTCTATTTAATAGTGTATGGTGGATCCAACCAGTGCAGCAAGGCAAGAATTTTTAAAAAGCTATCCATATTGGAAAGGAAGAAGTAATATTGTCTTTTCTTGAAGAAGACATTGCCATTTATGTAGAAAATTGTATGGAATCCACAAAAAAATCAAGGGCACTAATAAGTGAATTTAACAAAGTTGCAGGATAGAGGATCCATGTACAAAAATCAGTTGTATTTTTTATGTATTAGCAATGAATCAGAAATTGAGATAAAAAACCAAAACCACTTATAGCATCAGGAGTATGAAATGTAGGATAAATATGAGAAAAGATTTTAAAGATCTGTACCCTGAAAACTACAAAACATGCTGAAATAAATTAAAGATGAACTAAATCAGTGGATTGAAAAATTCAATATAGTTACAATGACAATTTTCCCCAAATTATCTAGAGATTCATTATAATCTTAAATCACAGCAGGCTATTTTTTGTAAAAATAAATTTGATATACGTATTCTAAAATTTAAATGAAAAAGTTGAGGACCTAGAATAACCAAAGGAATTTTGAAAAACAACAACATTGGGAGGATTTTTACTACCTGACTTTAACATTTATTTTATAAAGCTACAAAAATGTAGACAGCATGGTACTGTCATTATGATAGAGAAATAGATCAACTGAACAGAATAGAGTCTAGAAATAGACCCACAAGAATATGGTCAATTTATTTTTGACAATGGTCCACATCTTGCACCAAATACAAAAACTTATTCCAAATGGATCATAGATTTAAATGTAAAATTTAAAACCATAGTGCTTTTAGAAAAAAAGCTAGGAGGAAGTTTTTGTGACATTGGGTCAGGCAAAGATTAATTAGATGTAACACCAAAATTATCCATAAAATTTAAAAAATGATAATTTAGAATTTATCAAAATTAAAAACTTCTGCTCTTTGAAAGACATCATTAAGAGAATGAAAAGGATGATCCAGACATGGCAAAAATAATTGAAAATCTCATACTTAAGTAAAGGACTTGTATCTGGAACATATAAAAACCTCTCAAAACTCGGTAATATCAAAACAAACAACCCAGTAAAAATGGGAAAAAATTAAACTCTTTACCAAAGAGGGTATATGAATGTCAAATGATCCTATGAAAAGATACCCAATGTCATTAATCATTAGAGAAATCCAACCACAATGAGATGTTACTGCACAAATGTGGCAAGAATATGGACACCTTCAACCCTCATCCACTGCTGATGGGAACATGCAACCACATTGGAAAAACAGTTTGACACCTTTTAAAGTAATTAAACATACACTTTCTACCCTGACCCAGCCATTTCATTCTTAAGTATTTATGCAGAAGAAATGAAAGCATGTATCCATTCAAAGACTTACACTCAAATGTTTATCATAGCAGTTTTATTTAATAGTCAAATCCTAAAAAAAAAAAAAAAAAAAGGCCAAAAAACAAAACCCATTCACCTGGATGGACAAATGTTATGTGAAATATCCACATGACAAGATACTCCTCCACAATGAAAAGACATGAACTATTCATGCGTGCAAAAACATGGATAAATCTCAAAATAATTACTCTGTGAAAGAAGCCAAACAAAAGACTACATACTGTATGATTTTATTTATTTCAAATTCTAGAATTATAGACTCATCTCTAGTGATAGAAGGTAGATTGGCAGTTGACTGAGAATGGGGTGGGGTGGCATGAGAGGCTGGACCCGTGACCACAAAAGGGATGAGGAAACTCTTGTTGGTGAGTGATATGTTTATTATCTTAATTGTGATAATGGTTTTAGATTTACTTATTCAAATGTATACTTCAAATATATGCAGCTCATTATATGTCATTCCTTCGTCAATACTATTGTTTAAAAACTCAAGTTGTACACCGTGATTGTATCATATGTAAATTTTACCACAATAAAGCTGATATAAAAACTAAAAATCACAGATTTGGTTAAAAAAACCCACAGAACTCCTGTTTATGCTGGTCATTTAGAATTTTTATGTTCTTAGGGAAAAGTCACTCATATTGCTATGGTACGGCTAGTAATGTATGAGGAGGCCGAGTTAGTTGTCATTTGCAGAGATTCTCTCATTTTATCAAAAAAAGTAAATTTGTAAAATCTTTCATGCATGCAGATTTCACTACATTGTGTCTCACACCTCACCATCTATCTGTAGTAGAAACATGATTTATAAAAAAATTAGAGTATTCTCAGCTAATTTGTCCCAGTTTCTATTTCATATGCCATATTAGAATGTGAAATACATAACTAATGGACTCTTGTATTTTGAGAAACAATGATTTTTGGATTTTCTTGTAACTGCTCTGCAAGCCACAAGTGGCCCGATGTGGAGTACATTAAGAAAAAGGCCTAATTGAGCTACTTTAATTTGCTTCCACTCTGCAGTATAATAAATGCAGATGTCTTTCCAGCATTAATTTCTATCTACATGGCAGAGTTTTATTAAGTACAACCAGCCCCATTTTAATTAAGCATCCTTACTTGAGTTGTGCACTGTCTGTGCTTTTAGCCCATCAGAGTGAGCACTTAGTCAATTAACTATTTTATTAACCAATTGATTTTTGCTGTAGGTTCCTACCTTCTCTTACCAGTTAGAAATGATTGTGAAAGGTAAATAAATTGGTTCCTTTCATCTCTAAAAAGCCACAATAAATAATGAAATGTTTCAAACAGGGTTTCTGTGGGGGAACCCAAACACAAATAAAAAGAAATACCTGCCATTTATCCTGGAATGTGAAAACTGACTGCTTGCAGTAGCATTGTATTTGAATAAATCATATTGTCACACTGATCTTTATTGACACACTGTTTCCCAACTTAAAGCATCAATCCTACTGCTTAAAAGATCTTTTGTTGTACAAGCCCTGCAGATCCACCAGGTAACGAAATAACGATTTGTTATCTGTGGACTTCGTCAATCAATAATGTAACAAGATCCTCAGTAGCTTCATCCCAATCCCTCACTCCACCCTATTGTCCGTGTTTGCAATTCTACTTATTCAATGTACTGCTATCATTAGAGGCCCAAACTGTTATTTCACTCAAGGAAAAGACAATGTATGGCACTTGGCTTCTCTAGATAGCACACATTTCTAGTGGATACTACTATGTGTTTAATTTGGCCCAACAGATGCTCTGTGGCCAGCAAAGGGTTTAATTTCATAGGGATAATTTTTTCTGGACACAAAAAATCTCTCACAGATGAATTGAAAGGCTTCAACTCAATGCACTGCTCCCCCTCCCCCCTTTTGTTTTGTGTCAGAGTGGTTTACACAGATAGAGAAAGCTTATTTTCTTAAGGTCATCATTGGGATTAAGGATATACTAATACATTGAAATTGGACCTGTTTTGGAATAGGTAGTGTACTTGCTTATCCTAATTACATACAAAATATAGATTCTAAAACAGAAAGGTGGAAGAAAGGTTTTCTGTGTCCTCATTCTCTTATACCAACTGTTCTTATTGTCAATATTCTCCCCGTGGGAAAGGCTGTTTAAGATACTCATTTTCTAAGGACTCAGAACTAGGAATGAAAGTTCTATTTTGGAATTCTGATACTTTCGCTAACAAGCTGTGTTATCTTAGTCAAATACAGCTACTCTGTTGAAACCAGGTTCCTTGTATGTATTTTTCAATATTTTATACATACCCCATCTAACTGTAGAGTTAACTTTGAGGGCCTGACAATGTTAGTAATAGTAATGGTTGTTCTTTATTGAGCATCCATTGTCCATTGGGACATTAGGCGATTTTCTTAGGGTTACCTAGGCTTACATAGCAGGATGAAGATTGAAATCAAAGCCTGCCACACACCATCTTATGCTTCTTCACTCTGCTAAAGCACTAGACAGATGCACAGTGGTATTACAGCCATTATAATGATTAATAGTCTTCATGAAATGTAGGACCTGACACCCAGAGGTGATGTTGCCCTTTCCTTGAATGGAAGTTACACTGTGCCATTAGACAGATAATTATAGTGAGATTTTTCAAAGGCAAATTTTTGCCACTGTCTTCATGCATGGCCTTGCTAGCTCTCCAGGAGAAGCAAAAAATAACAACGCTGATTGATTTCCCTTTGCCACTTACTTCAAGTGGTTCCCATTTTAATGCCCTTCCCGATTGTGACTTCATTGTCATTTGAAACTGCTGATATTTCAACATCCACACAGGCTAAACAGTCAGGCTCCTCAGCAAGTTCAAATGTCTGCACAGCAGGGAAAAAAATACACCATCCTTTCTAAAAGCTGTTTTGGAGATTCTATTAGAAGGCCTGGCTCTTCCTTCTTTATACTCCAGTAGGCAATAATCCACCCATCCCCTCCCTTTCTGTGACCAAACTCAACTATCGCAATAACACAGAGTCCAGCTGACTTAAATCACTATGCTCTTTTATTATAGTCTAGCCAAGAATTCCAAATCCTTCGTGAAAAAAAAAATCCATTTTGTAAAATGCATACATGCTATTCCATGACAAAATATAAAGGTTCCACAGAAGTTCCACAAAATGACTCATATAGTACAATGCTGTTATCCAACTCTAGTTTGAATTCCCCAAAGCTCCACAAAACGTCCTGTGTACTTTTAATGAGTGAGGCCTTGAATTCTAAGGATGGTGCAAACATTTATTTCTCTGACAAGTGGATTGGCTCTCCCAAAGATCCTTAAGATGACTCTGGGTCCTTTAGCCATTTTCTCTTGATACTTCTTCCTCTAGCAAAGTCCGTAAAGCACAGTGAACCTTTATTAAGTATACACTATAATCTAGGCGTTCGGCACCAAAAGATAACCATGTTGCGTGTAGATGTAGGCAGTTTATATGTATTAAACTGAGTTGGTAGGCTGCATCTCACTACCCAGGGCAAAGGGAGAACCATGCACTATACAAAGATAAAAGGTACATTAGGTTAAAATAAGAAACAGGACTGTTTGGAGAAGTGGACAGGAGGATTGTGTAGTTCCTGTCTGTCCTCTAGCAAGTAAAACTATAGGCAGTCCAATTTATAAATGGATTGGGTTTTAAAAACTGTCTTTGTCATAAGAAGAACAAAGACTTAACACTTTAGTAACTACTAGCAAAAAAGCAAAAAGGAAGAAAGGCCAAAATAAATGTTCAAGTTGAAGAGGAGGAAAAAGTAAGTGGTCTGTTTTTTCCTAATAATCTGTAATATTTTATAATAGATGAAGATTGAATTATCTGTCAGAGAGCTAAGTTTAGTTCCCTTGCTCAGTTTCTTGTGATAGTCTATGCCAATGCTCAGAAATATGAGTTCATTATTGACCGTTGGACCATCACTAAAATACTCCACTGTGCCCTACCTAGACTTAGAAGTGCTTAATGGCACCAAATAATTATTTTGTAACCCCAGTTGAATTTCTTATTCTGTCACTATAGTAGATATCAGTTAATATTTAATGGACAGATTTTGGGGCACCTGGGTGGCTCAGTTGGTTAAGCGACTGCCTTCGGCTCAGGTCATGATCCTGGAGTCCCTGGATCGAGTCCCGCATCGGGCTCCCTGCTCGGCAGGGAGTCTGCTTCTCCCTCAGACCCTCCCGACCCTCCCTCCTCTCATGTGCTCTCTCTGTCAGTCTCTCTCTCTCAAATAAATAAATAAAATCTTTAAAAAAAAAAAGTAAAAAAAAATTTAATGGACAGATTTTATTGAATTAATTCATACCAATATATAAATGATTAATATCCTCTTAATTTTCCAGTGATAGTTTCAGTTTTAAGGATGAATGCCCATTACCACAGAAGATTGCCCAGAGATGTCCAATTAATGAGACCCAAGACAAAACTGCAGAAGGCATTATAGGAGAGGAGGACGATATCAACTGAGGTCATTGCAACCTGGGATTCTTATCAAAGCATTTGTCAGGAATTATTCAACCAGAATTTGCTATGTATGCAGTAGTTAGAAACAAAGCATACAAAAGGAAAAAAAAAAAAAGAAGAAATATTACTGACTGGTAACTTCAACTTGAAGATTTCCACCTTCCAGTGGAGGAAATAGATCCTAAAATAATGAATGTTCAGTACAACTACAGAGGTAACAGAAAAGGGAGGTTTTGTGAATGCCCATTTGCAAATGTGTAGCAAATAACTGATACTGGAGTAGAGTAAGCATGATATGTTGGTAGAGATTTGAATTGTGATATATATTTCAGAGGCCCTCACAATTTATGTGCAAGGGGCACAGTCCTAGGACTTCCAGTAATTTGGAGATGGTGGAGTAGAAGAGACCATGAAAAACAAAAATGAAAGATAGTCTCCCAATACAAGAGGGATGAGGAGAGTCATAATGGTAAAAATTCTGTTGGGCATATCAGTTGGAAAGCCATTGGTGACTTTTGGAAAAAGTGGCTTCACAGGAACAGTGAAATGTGTGATAATTGAAGTTTGAGGGATGAAGGAGGGCTTGGGACACAGAAACAATGAGTATAGATAATTCTTCTGGGAGGTTTGAACAAGAGGAAGAGGATAGAGAATATGGAATGGTAAAAGAAGAATCAGGATCAATGAAGATGATAGAGAGGTGAGAGAATGAGACCTGCCTAGTCACTGATGACAAGGAGCAACAATGGAAAGCAGATATGAAGTTATGGGAAAGAGGAGGCTGAAGGGATGAAGAATTGAATTCAGCCTTGACTTATCTAAGTTCTGAGTCATTTTAAAAATTGCAATAGAAGTTGAGATTTCTGAGTTAGGCGAATTTGTCTTTTGTAAGTTGAATTTTGAGATTGCAATACAGATCATTCCTGAATGATGCAACTGTTCCATATGATTCTTTCCTTAGGAGTATAAATCCAAAAACATGTGGAAATCAATTAGAGACATATTTCTTGAAAAAGTCACTTATTATTATTGTTACTACCAGTAGGTAACCAGAGTATGGAAGTGACTTGTTCAAGATTCAATAGGTAGTCACTGGGAGGCAGGATCTAGAACTGGCTACTGTTCCTAAATGTGCTCACCATGATTCCCACGCATCCTTAACATTTATTTCAAAGTCAACTTAGGTTTTACTGAACAAATAACTTCTCTCCCTCTTTGTAGTATTAAGTGTTTATTCCTCTTGTCAATAGATTCTTTATTTTAATTTTTTTTAAGATTAAAAAATTAATTTGAGAGAGAGAGAGAACATGAATGGGAGGGAAGGGCAGAGGGAGAAGGAGAAGCAGACTCCCTGTTGAGCAGGGAGCCCAATGCGGGGCTCCATCCCAGGACCCCGATATCATGACCTAAGCTGAAGGCAGATGCTTAACCAACTGAGCCACCCAGTCATCCCTATTTCTTTTCTTTCTTCTTACCCATTTGCTCATTGGAAATACAAAGACATTCCATCCCATTCTACTCTGGCCACTCAGTTAATGAATAATGTCCAATTGCTTATTATTGTGATCCCATCATGGCTAAGAGTATGGGCTCTGAAGTCATGCTGTGTAGGTTCTGATCCTATCCCAGACACTTAGTGGTTATATAACTTTGGGCAATACTTAACTGCGCTATGCCTCAGTTTCACCATCTGAATAGTAGGGTCAACATATTAAATTATCATAACCATAGGGAAATTAAAGAGTAAATGTATGTAATAAGCACAGTACAAAGCACTTTCTGTAGTAGTAAGGTTGATGGTGGACTAGTAGTAAGTCTATTACTGGCCCAAGTAATAATTCAAATAATAATTTACTCAAGCAGATAATTCATTCTCATTAAATAAATAACCCCCTGCCATGCCACCTGGTTCAAATTCTAAGCAAACAACCCCTTTCAAACCAAGTGAACATCCAGCCATCCATAATTGTAAGATGCAGTAACAAAGACATATAGATCCAGGCAAACCAAACTGAGTTTCACTGATCATATTAGACGAGTCTTTCTCTGGAATTGTGTAATGAAATTTATCACCTTCTGTACCCTGCCTCAACCAGGGAGAAGGAATCCATAAGCCTAGGTGAGTGACTCAGGGCTCACCACCAACTACATACCTCTTTAAATATGAAGCTCTGTGTTCATAGGGGCTTAAGATTTTGCTTAAGATTTGATATGGTTCTTGATCTTGCTGGCTAATACTAACTGCTTGGGCAGCTAAAATGTGGTTATCCTCTTTGCATTCTTTTCAAATAGAAATGTCTGTGTTGAGGTATAAGTTCAATGTTCATTTTTTCATAAGCCCTTATCATCTGTATCAGTGAAGATGGAACGTAAGTGCCAATGGGTATTAAACCATTTGAATGTATTTAAAAAATTAATCTCCATATCTTTTCACCAGGCAATATATATTTGATAGGTTATTTGCTCTGAACAAAGATGAGTTTTGAATGATAGTATATCTCCCTACATCTTGTGGGTACGAGGGGTGAGGTTTCTGCTGGAGAAACTGTCAACTCAAAATGGGAAACATGACAGTAAGCTTTCCTGCTTGGGACTGGAGTTTGAACATTATGTACCCTGTTTGTCTGAAAAGGATAAACTATGCTTTATATCTGATTTTTCAAAGGTTTCACAGATTATGGCTAGGTCAGAAGTGACTTATGTTCTATTATTTAAAACATTTTCTGAAACAGTGTTAGTGTAGAAAATTGCCATAAAAATAGCTGAAAAAATTAGGTACAGAGAAGTCTAGAGGACTTCATTCAGGACAAAATACAAACTTCTTAGAAGAGAAAATTCAATGTATTCTTTTCCAAAATGTATTTTTCAAAGGACTAATTTCTTCAGAATATGGGCAGGGACAATCCATGTGTCAAATAAGTTTGGGACACATAATATAGTAAATATTCTTCTTAAATGTACATACAACAAGATGAATACTATTGCTGTTTTCAATCATTACTCAAACACACTTATCTAAGTTTTTTTTTTTTTTTAAAGAAGTGCTGATTGATATCCCATGGATCAATCTAGAGTTCTGTTGAACACATTTGTCAGTTGCTTAGATTGAGAAAGTCTTTAGTTTGTGGGGAGTAGAAGGTGGGAAGCCACTGCCTCAGATTTTCAAAACATTTTTCAATAGAGTTTTGTAGGAATCCTTTCAATAATGAAGTTTCTACAGTGATCTCCATTTGGTTTAGTACCAAATATGAGTCCTTCATCAGCAAGAACTCTGGAAAAGAAGATTAAGACACATACTCCCTCCAAACTAAAGATTATTAACATTTAGTTCAGGATTAATTTACATTATATATTTAAAACATATTACTGTAGTCATAGTCATTTGCTCTAATGTTTTAAATTTGAGATATCTTTTTGACTAAGAGATAAATGTGTAGAATTAAAGTAAAATTAGGGTGCCTGGGTGGCTCAGTTGGTTAAGCGACTGCCTTTGGCTCGGGTCATGATCCCGGATTCCTGGGATCGAGCCCCACATCGGGCTCCCGGTTTGGCGGGGAGCCTGCTTCTCCCTCTGACCCTATCCCCTCTCATGCTGTTTCTCTCTCAAATAAATAAATACATAAAATCTTAAAAAAAAAAAAAGAATTAAAGTAAAATTAACTACCAATTATGGGAGTGTCTCTTACAAGTTCTATTTTGGCAGGAAAAAAGGGCTTAGAATCATGGAGATGGTGGGCAGCTCTCATGAGATGGAAGGCAAACCTTCAGGTAGCAGAGACTAGACGATTTAGTCAAACTCAGTCATTTCTGCTGGTTTTGGATGGTGAGCCCATAGGCACATTATTGCATTGCTCTGATCAGTTTCTCAGTTTCTCTGAAGCAGGAGCATTACTGCTTGTCTTAGAATGTTGTTGGGAGAGATGAACCATGAGAGACTATTGACTCTGAGAAACAATCTGAGGGTTTTAGAGGGGAGGGGGGTGGGGGGATGGATTAGCCCAGTGATAGGTATTAAGGAGCACTGGGTGTTATACGAAAACAATGAATCATGGATCACTACATCAAAAACTAATGATGTACTGTATGGTGACTAACATAACATAATAAAATAAAATAAAAGAATATTGTTGGGAAGAGTAAATAAAATTAGAAAGTGTAGGTAAAGTGCTGGCATATAGAACTACTCTTCAGACATTGGTTCCCTATTATTTTTCTTTCTACAGCAGTGTTTCTCAACTGGAAGTGGTTTTGCTCCCCCAGAGGATACTTGGTAATATCAGGAGACATTTTTGGTTGTCACAACTGGGGAGTGTGCTACTGGTATTTAGTGGGTAGAGGCTAGGGATACGGCTAAACATGCTACGTACTCAGGACAGTCATCATAACAAATAATTACCCAGATCAAAATGTCAGGAGTGCTGAGATTAAGAAAACTTGCTCTACAGCATAGTCATGAAGCACTGTTTCTGCTACTTCTATATTCAGCTGTTTCAGCATCAGATCAGAGCAAGTAGAGGCATGTCTTAAGGGAAAAAAATAACACTTTGGAGATGAGAAGCATTCAGAATCATGTTAAGTCTAAATTATGAATACTGTACTCACCGTAATCATACAGTTAGCAGTAATGAATATATGGTGTTTACTTATGAACCAAAGTTGGTGACAAAAAAAAACCAAAAAAACAAAAACCCCAAGAAGGAAGAGGCTGGGAAATGCTCCAGCAGCCCAGAAAGGTAAAAATGTTGAGCTGTCTTTTCTTCTTTTTGAACATTAAACAGATCTATTTCCCTATGGAATTGAGGAATCCAGCAATTGGTTTCAAGATACAGATCTATGATATTATATATCTAAGCTGTGCTTTTTCTTAGAATCCATATTGTGGAACTTTGGGGACTTTTTAGCATATAATTCACATATGTTCAAAATACCAGACACCTTGAGATGCCACGATCTCTATCAGAACACAGGGATCAGGGATATTAAGAAAGGAAGAGAGAGATCAGGCTGTGCTCCCTCTCTTCTGTGGTGTGGGGCCAGATCTCTATGCCACTAGATCCTTCCAGAGGTTTATTATGCTTCAGTGTCCACCCTCAATCTGTGGGGCAGGTGTCCCTTCATGCCAGAGTGGAGCAGAGCTGCCTTCTTGTACCACCACGCCCTCGTTGGTCTCCCAGATCTTCCATCACCCACCTAGCTCTCTGTATTAAATTCCCTCTGCCTTAAACATTCAGCTTTAGAGTGGTCTTTATTTTCCCAGTTGGGCTTGGAACAATAAAGCATTAAATGGGCAGTAGAACTGAGGGAGGTGAGTTTTTTTAACCAAAAGGGAATGGAGTAAGTCTTCTTGAAGGACATGAAGCCTGAATTCAAGATCCTAATATAATTCTTTTTATTCATTTTAGGATGTTTCAGATACCAGGCTAAGTATTTGTGATGGTTCATTTTGTGTGTCAAAATGACTAGGCTATGGGGTGCCCAGACATTTGGTCAGACATTATTCTGGGTCTGTCTCTGAGGATGTTTCTGGATGAGAATAACATTTGAATCAATAGACTGAGTAAAGCAGATTGCCCTCCCTAATGTGGGTGGGCCTCATCCAATCAGTTGTAGGTATGAATAGAACAAAAAGGCTGAGTAAGAGAGAACTGCCTGACGGCCTTTGAATTTGGGCATCATTTTTTTTTTTTTTCCTGCTCTTTGGACTTAAACTAAACTATCAGCTTTCCTAGGTCTCTAGCTTGCCTCCTGTAGATCCTAGGACTTGTCAGCTTCCATAATCACATGAACCAATTCCTCAATATTTATATTTCTATGTATCTATCCCTATCTCCATCCATCTACATTTTCCATTGGTTATTTCTCTGGAAAACATGACTACACTTTCTTTACACCTTATATTATTTAATCCTCTTAAATCATTCTCCAAAGTGGTATATTTATTCCAATTTACAGATAAAAAAATGAGGCTCAAGAAAGATAAGACACTTACCAAGGTCAGGTTGTAACAACGTGAGTGCAGATTTCCCTGGCTCTAAATAATAAGTTCTTAACACCTGGTATTTAGGGTGAGCCATGTTTGCTGGGAAAAACACATCAGGATTTACTTTCACACCAGGGAGCATCCTCTCTCATTCTCTCTCTCTTTCCCCTTTCCTCTCTCCCATGGCTGGGTTTAAGGTGTGACTGACTGGGTACTTGTTGAAGAGGATGCTTAGGAAAGCAAAGCATGATCACCTAGGATGTCCACAGTTAATTTTACTTTAATTTTCCTACACTTGGAAAAACAGGCATGACTATAGCCTCCTAGAGACGTTGGAGTTCACAAGCATCTGTTGGGGAAATGAACCTGGTTCCCAACGATGACACGTCAGGGGGCTCAGAATCAAAACTGTTGTTAGATTCTTAACAATTAGTATTCACTTTTGACACTCATTTTGAAGTGATCTTTGGAAGCAAGATTTTTATATTCTTTTACAAAACTAATCATGCATTTATCTTATTTCACAAACACTTATTGAACACCTACTGTTTTTAAACAAAGCATGCATTGTATTAATTCCATAGAGTTAGAAGTTTTGAGACACAAGGGTTCTATAATCCAGATTTCACGAAGGTACATTCAGTGGCTTTGACATCCCCCCCAATTCCCTTTGGCCATCCAATTAAATAGGTCAGCTACTAAAGTTTGATCAGACATTAAAAGATTCTGTTCCTTTTCAAGGCCTTATCAAAGATTTAGTGTGTCTTTCTAAATGAACTAGGGGGCCATCCTTTGAAGAATCTGCTCAAAGACGAAGTGTAACCTGTAGAACAGTGGAAGGAAATGGTAATGTGAAGATTAAAAAAAATGCAGGGTCTAAGGGAAATAAAAATGTAGCAATGGCAGAAGGACTTTGGGTGGTTCAGAAATACAGAAAATACAGGTAGATTTTGTCTGTAGAGTAAATAAAAATAAGAACAATAAGTATATCATGGAGAGTAATTACTCTGTGCCCAGCACTGTGCTGACTTATTCTTTAACTATGGTATTTATATTTGCTTACTTTTTACCATCTAAATAAAATAACCTTCCCAGTTTCTTCTGAATCATATTTTGTAGAAAAATGAAAGGCTTGAATTACCTGTATATTCTGTCTCCTATTTGTGAAAATACATAACCTACATGAGGTTTAATTTTTAATTCATTCACTCAGTTAAAAAAACATTTACAAAGTCTTTATGTTGGAGACGAAGACATTGACACCAGACCCACTTGTTAGAAATGCATAATTTTACATCCCATTCCAGATTTACTGAATCAGAATCTGAATTACAACAATCTTCAGGTGAGTCAAAAGAACATTAAGTTTGAGAAGCGCCAAAAACAGCTAACTCAGATGTTTTAAAGTATCGTTCTTGGCAGCTTGCTGGCAATCAAAAACAAAAAAAGTCATCTTGGAAGTATTTAACTCCTTGGAAGAATCAGATCAATGGGAAAGCAGTTAAAAGTGCTAAAGGCCCCCCCCCTCCACAAATGTTGATTATGAAATCTGGGTAATGCAGGTAGCAGAGCAGACTGTATGGTTCTGTAATTATTGGTCCCACTGAGAAAAGAGCAGCTATTTATTTGTTTATTTTTAGTTTTCCTTTTCAAGTTGGCCAGCTTTATTTATTTTCTGTTGTAAACACCATCAGCAATCAGTTGCAGGAACAGAAAGATTCTTTTTCTCCTTGAGAGTGCTTTTCTTTCATCACCATGATTCCTTAAGAGCAGAATTAGCATGGTATCCCTAGAGCTGGGCGGTCTCATGTTTCGACTTCTAAATGGAGAGCTGTCACAATCAAATTCCTGCCCTCCTAAAAGCTTTACTGTTAGGCATTAAGTGTCTTGTTTGGCAGTACTTGGATGGTGTGCCTGCTGCTGTTTAGTCCTTTAATTGTAAGCAATTTTCCATTGTGGGAATAACTAATTGGACCAATGCTTAAATTAATCTGAGGGTGCCATTTTTGATCAAAAATTTCTGGCTGTTGTAAACAAGACAGTGTGGCATTGGTACAAGAACAAAAAAAAAAAATAGAGAAGTAGAAAGAGATTAGAGAGTGTAAAAACAGACTTATTTACCTATGGTCAACTGATTTACAAAAAAAGGCTCTATTGCATGCATGTAATAAATGGAGCCTTATGTTAGATACATAGATCTATTCGACCAATTAGATCTTGGATACTAATCAATTAGATCAATTAAAGATTAAATATGTGGAATGAGAAGGAGAGTAGTCCCTCAAAAAAGTTCTAGAGGTATCTGGAGGAAATAGTGCTTTAATAATGTTTTGTTTACTTTAAAGGAGTGCTAAAGTGGGCCAAGATCCTTCAAAACTTAACAGTATATTGGAGGTTAGTCCTTAACTTGCCGCTCTTCCTGTTTTCCCTTGCATTTTTAATTTGCTCTTTCCTCATTGCAATCAAGTTGTGTGTCTCTACCTCTCTGCCCTTTTCAGCCCATCTTTTAAATTTGGGGACCCACTTATCCACTCTGAGTCTTCCCCATTTTGCTTATAAATAACCCCAAGAGTGCATCTTTCCCCCTTGTGTTTCCATGCAGCCACACATCACCCTGTCCAATCTGGAAGGCATGCCCAACCTTCTAATCTTTCACACAGATGCCCTTAATGTTCGATCTCTTGGGATAGAGAGATATTCTGCACTGAAAATTCACCTGGAGCTTGAAACTATGAGAGTTGACGATCACTGTGGAAATCTGGAATAGTCCTGTTGGAAATCTCTTTGGGGAATGAAACTTTGCTAACTGTTTAACTATGTATGTAGTAGATTGTATTATAGTTTCTCTCTGTGGGAGGAGTATACTTCCCTGCTCCATTCTTAGGCTTTGTTATGTGACCTGCTTTGGCCAATAAAATGTGAGCAACGGTAACATATACAAGTGCCAGGCAACCATTTACAGGGAAGAAAATTTTTGCTCTTTACCTTCTCCCTTGAGGCTGGCATATTCTAAACAAGGTCTGCTCCTTCAGCCTACGTATTAGAATGGAGAAGACATATGGGCAGAAGTAACTACAGTCCAGCCATCACTGGTATCAAGAGTGAACGGGAAATAAAGCTTTGTTGTTATAAGCCATGATTTTAAAGTCTTCGTTACTGCATGATAATCAAGCAAACTTGACTCACATAGCAGGTGTTGAATGAGGCTCATTGTACTGCCAGGTCCAGGAGTGAACATGTTAAGTCAAGTATTATATCTTTCTGGACACTGGTATTGGTTTGGGAATGGAAATTGGAGTCTATGTCAGGTCAAGAGAATTTAGTATCGGAGCTCCTATTGGTACTCTTCAAAATAGGCTCTTGTTTTTACTCACGGTCTTGCTGAAATGGCATTTCATAAACCTCAAGATTCCAGAAACCACCATGAAGAGGCAGACTATCTGAGTGTGAAGCTAGGGCAATAGAATATAGAGTGAGGAGACGGTGAGTGAGAAAGACAAATTCCTGATGAGACTGTGATTCACAAGTCTGGCCTAAAATGTATCCCAGAGCTTTTCACAACAATTAAGACTACTGACCAATAGTAAAAGTATATGCGTGTGTAAAATAAAATTTTGTTACGTGAGGTACAAACTGGTAAATCATAACTGCCAAGTATGTGGATAATATATCTTTTCTTTCCTTTAAAGTAAGTTCAGCTTTAATTAAACTGTAAGTTGGGAGACTATAAAAGAACTAAAGACAGGATAAAGATTTTTGTGTAGATTATTTAAAATTTTGATGATTATAATTAATCTGATTATTGAAGTTTATTTTTCTGTGATATTTAAAAATGTTACAATACAGAAGATATATAATAAAATAAGGATAGGAAAACAGAGTACATACATTTTATTCTTTGGATTTGATTTATGCCTAAACTTTTTCCAGTTGCGTAAAGATAAATAATTTAGAGGTGGAATATTGCATAGAAACATTTTGTGTCCAAAGTTGTCCAATGGATTCAACTTACGTTTACACAAAGACACAAGGGAAATGAGGTATGATCAGTATTGAGGGTCTTTGCATACTAGTAAATATTTGGTCCTGATATTTATATTAAATATTTAATAAACTCTTAGAAATTTCCAAAATCTTTTTTTTTTAACATTTCAAAACAAATACCATAAACACCATGGGTGAATGACCTTAAGCCAATTCTATGGATAATTAGGCAAAAGTATTTTTCTTCCAAATATATATATATATATATATATATATATATATATATATATATACACACACATATAGTGTTTAGTTAAACAGTATATGAGGAGGGATGAGAAAATATTACAATTTTAAGCAACTTTCTAACTAAGTTGCTTTAATTTCCTCTTCTGAATCAATCAATTCTGGCCTAAATACTCCAATTTTATTCTCCAAGCATGCACATTCCCCCACTGCAAACAGTTTGGTCTCAATTAATGTAACAATCACAACCCACTTTGATTGGAATATCAAGGTATTGGGGGGAAAGTTTTCTAAACTTTAATAATCTAGATAATTGCTTCAACTTTCCACTTTGCTGGTGAATCTAGCCATAATTAACCAATTAAATCACATCAGCAGTTACTTTTTCTCTAAGGATAGAATTTAGGGGGATAAAAGAGAAAGAAAGATAGAGATGAGAAAAATCTAAACATAAATGTCATTCCATTATAGAACCTTATTAAACACCTTTAAATGTTTTAATTTCTAGCACTCTGTTGTTCATAATGAACTCTGCAGGGATTGAAAATGAATTTTTTATTCTGAGATTTTTGTCCCTTTTGAATTGCAAAGAGCACTCCTCTTGAATTTCCACTAGATATAATGAAACATATTTTAATATCACATCAGGCTAGCCCCCTAGGGAGACAAATGTCAAAAATCCATGGTATCCTTAAAGCACTTTAATTACATTTTGCTCAATGCAAAGTAATGTGTAAGAAACTGTTTGTTTAACTTTATTGATGCCATAGTATTTTCCATACAGTTATGTTACACACTCTCCGTGTAGGGTTGAGTAGTTCATTTAGGCTGCGGTTCAGGGTGAATGGAGATACGTAGTAAGAGATGGATTTGAAAAAAAGATTCAGACCAGAATATAAAGATCCTTGAAGGCCATGTATAAAATTTTAGCATTCAGGGACTAATATGGCACCAAATAACAAAATAACTAAAATTAATTTAACTCTTACCAGTGCCGCATAACATTAACTCTTTTAAGTTACACATTTGTATACAACATTCCAATTAATCTTTCCAATAGATCTTTCAGGCAAGTACTGTTGTTATAGTCATCATCTTATGGTTAGGGAGACCGAAGTTCAGGGGGTGTAAGGTCACAGGACAAGTTAAAGTCAAATTCCTAGAGTCAGCTATTGGTATTTTAAATACTCAGCAAATGATAAAACTTGAATTTGTACTAAGATGTTCTACAGTCTCTGCCCATTAGATAGAGAAGGGGAGCCCAAAGATCCTCTTTGTGGTCTAAATTAGTGGTGACAGTTACAAAAAGAAAAAAAAATGTAACTATGTAAGGTGATAAATTGTTAATCATTTCACAATGTATATGTATAGTACATCACATTGTAACACCCTAAAAATATACAATTTTTACTTTTCAATTATACCTTAATAAACCTTGAAAAAATAATAGTAGAAGTGGCAGTTATAGAGGTGGATATGGGGAATAAAAGATAATTACTTGAGTGTCTGGGATTCTGAAGGACTAGATGGCTTAGTCTCACTTGAGACCAGTTCTGGGATGGATTTGCATCAAGGTGTGAAGGTTTGTGAAATGAGGAAGGACTTTGATGACCAGGCTTAGTGGACCCCCCACTCTATCACTGTGTCATCCAGGAATGGGAGCAACTCAGCCAGGTATCTCCATTATGAGGTAGACCTTACCTCTTTGCCTTTCAAAAAATCTACACTGGCACCTTAGGACACTTGGCCACTTCTCTTTTAGAGATAGTTTGTTAATCTGCCTATCACCATGATATCCTCTATCCCCAATATCATTTCAGAAACTCATAGATAACATACTCCACAAATCTTGTCAAGTGTTTATCTTACATTTATTGAGATGATCATGTGATTTTTGTCCATTATTCCAATAGTAATATATTATACCATTAATTAAAATTTGGATGTCAAGGGGCGCCTGGGTGGCTCAGTCGTTAAGCGTCTGCCTTCGGCTCAGGTCATGATCCCAGGGTCTTGGGATCGAGCCCCACGTCGGGCTCCCTGCTTGGCAGGAAGCCTGCTTCTCGCTCTCCCACTCTCCCTGCTTGTGTTCCTGCTCTCGCTATCTCTCTCTCTGTCAAATAAATAAATAAAATCTTAAAAAAAAAATTTTGGATGTCAAATCTATCTTGAATTTCTGGGATAAGTCTCATTTAGTCATAGCATATCATCATTTTTATATGTTGCTGAATTCAGTTTGTGATTATTAAGGATTTTTGTGTTTATATTCACAAGGAATATTGATTTTCTTTTGATGTCTTTATTAGTGAAAGTTAAAATTAATTTCATATAATGACTCGGGAATATTCTCTTCTTTACTGTTTTCTGAAAGAATTTGTGAAGGAGTATTTTCTTCTTTACATATTTGATAGAATTCAGCAGTGAAACTTGCTGTGCTTTTGTTTGTGGGAATATTTTTAAAACAAATGCATTTTATTTACATGTTCTTTTTCCTGTTCAAACTGTTTATTCCTTCTTGAAACAGTTTTGGTAATTTGAGTTTTTCTAGGAATTTATTCATCTCATTTGAGTTGTCTACGTTGTTGAAATAAAGTTGTTTATAATATTCTGTTATAATTTTTAACTTTCTTCAGGGTAAGTAATGATCTCTTCTTTCATTTCTAATTTGGTAATTTGAGTCTTCTCTCTTATTTTCTTGGTTAGTTTGCATAAGAGTATGTTAATTGGTCTTTTAAAAAGAGTTTTTGTTTTTATTCATTTTCTCTACTGTTTTTCTGTGTTTTATTTCATTGATTTCCACTATGATCTTTATTATCTCATTTCTTCTGCTTACTTGGACTTTGCTTTTGTTTTTCTAGTTTCTTTAGGGATTTGATACCTTTCTTCTCCTCTTACATATGTGTTAAATCTATACATTTTGTTCTGTGATGAGTCATTTTCTTTTGATTTTTTTTCAAGATTTTCTCTATTTGATTCTGATGCATCTAGGTATGGATCTTTTTAAATATTTATATTACTTGGGGCTCACTGGATGTCTCAGACTTATAGATTAATGTTATTGAGTTTTCAACTCCAGAATTAGCATTTTTTAGAAGATTTCATTTATTTATTGGAGAGAGAGAGGGGAGGGGCAGAGGAAGAAGAAGAGAGAGAATCTCAAGCAGACTCCCTGTTGAGTATGGCAGCCAGACATGGGGCTCGATCTCATGACCCTGAGATCACGACCTGAGCCAAAACCAAGAGTTGAATGCTTAACTGAGCCAACCAGGCATCCCCAGAATTTATGTTTTTAAGTGATTTTAACTCTTTATTGAGATTCCTTATTCACTGAGTTATTGTCATTATATTTTCCTTTAATTATTTAAACATAGTCTTATTTAGCTTGAACGTATTTAATAGCTTCTTTGAAGTTTTTGCTAAGTCCAACATTTGAGAACAGAGACTGTTTTATTGAATGTTTTATTTTTTTCGAAATACAGGTCACACTTTCTTGTCTCTTTGCATGTCTCATGTTATTTTGCTGAAAATGAACATTTTGGATAATGCAAAAACTCTGGCTTCTTTTTTCCCTTTGAGATTTGTTGCTGTTTGTTTAGTAACTTGCCTGAACTAAATCTGTGACGTCTGTCTTTCCTATGACGTGTGGCCACTGACATCTCTGCTTTGTTTTTTCCTCTTGCTTTTATTTTAAAGTTTGACTTCCTAGGGGTTGCCTTATTCCTGCATAGCTTAGTGATAAGTCAAAGATTGGCCAAATATTGTGTTCAAAGACTGAACCAGTAAGACTTTTACTCTCTGATGATGGATTTGTGAGTGGGCTCAGGAGTACATTCAAACACCAGCCCATATTTAACTCTGGTTTGACTTTTACTTTCTACTGGGCTTTATTTCATTTCCTTTGTGTGTGCAACCAGAGATGCGTATGTGGGTTAGACCCTCTCCATCTCTGCTGTACATGTGTGCATCAACTTGGAATGTGTGACAAGCTTCTCAAGCCCCTTATAGCTGCCTCATCTTTTACGTCCCTGGCTAGGGTCATTGCTTATCTCATATAAGACTACCTTCCTGCCCTCCCTCCCTTCTTTCTTTCCTGCCTTCTCTCTCTCCTTCTTTCTTTCCTTATTTTTTTTTTTTTTAAAGATTTTATTTATTTATTTGAGACAGAAGAATGAGAGAGAGAGAGCACATGAGAGGGGGGAGGATCAGAGGGAGAAGCAGGCTCCCTGCTCGGCGGGACTCGATCCAGGGACTCCAGGATCATGACCTGAGCCGAAGGCAGTCGCTTAACCAACTGAGCCACCCAGGCGCCCCTCTTTCTTTCCTTCTTTCTTCCCTCCCTCCTTTCCTTCTTTTTCCCCTTCATCCCTTCCTTTCTCCCTTTATTTTCTTTTATAAAATAAGACTCCAAATCAAGATTCTCTTCCTTCCCAAGATAAATATTGAATAAGCATTTGTGAATTTTATTGGTGGATATTCTTTTTCTTTTTAACTTTTTAAAATTTGAGTACAGGTGACAAACAATGTTACATTAGTTTCAGGTGTCCAACATGGTGATTCAACATCTCTATATGTTATGCTATGCTCACTACAAGAGTAGCTACCATCTGTCACCATATAACACTATGACAATATTATTGATTATATTCTCTATGCTGTGCCTTTTGTTCCCATGACTTCTTCATTCCATAACTGGAAGCCTGTATCTCCCACTCCCCTTCACTCATTTTGTCCATCTTCCCATCTACCTCCCCTTTGGCAACCATCAGTTTGTTCTCTGTATTTATATGTCTGATTCTGCTTTTTGTTCATTTATTCATTTGTTCTGTATTTTAGGTTCCACATATGAGTGAAATCATATGGTATTTGTCTTTCTCAGTCTGACTTATTCCACTTCGTATAGTACCCTCTAAGTCCATCTATGTTGTCACAGGTGACAAGATCTCATCCTTTTTTATAACTGTGTAATATCCTATTGTATATGTGTGTGTGTATACCCACACACACATACACACACATACACACACCACATCTTCCTTATCTATCTATTGGTGGACATATAAGTGGATATTCTTTGATGAGCACCTGGTTTAAACTGGCAAGATCAAGGTGTAGTCTTGGTTGGATCACTTGCTTGTTATGTGACCTTGGCCAGGTTATTCAGCCCTTGAGGAAATGTGGGTACATTTTATGATGGCAAAAAGAAAAATAGAAAATAAAGGTGAGTATGGCTCCTTATATATATTTATTTATTTTTTATTTTAAAGATTTTATTTACTTATTTTGGCACAGAGAGAGAGAGAGTGAGAGAGGGAGTACAAGCAGGGGGAGAGGGAGAGGGAGAAGCAGGCTTCCCACTGAGCAGAGAGCCCTACGTGGGGCTCAATCCCAGGACCCTGGGATCATGACCTGAGCCAAAGGCAGACAGTTAATGACTGAGCCACCCAGGTGCCCCTCATATATATTTATCTTGGACTTTATAATGGTTCCTGTTTGTTATCAGGTCCACGTTAGAGCCAGGACTCAAACCCTGGTCTTTCTTTCTCATCATGTTAGTCTTCAGTATGAATGTGGCCTCTTTGGACAGTGAACTTTTCATAGCTGAGATAATTTAGGCAGTTTAGATACGCCTCATGGTTGTATAGCTTTCCTCAGATAGAAGGGAGGAGGTGAAGGATTGGGTCTCTGGTCTATTTACCTCAGCATCAATCAGATCCATGTCTTACTTTGTATTATGCATTCATATACATTTAAAATTATATTTAATCAAATGGTGGCATGACTAATCTGAGCACCACTGTCTTAGTTCAAAGCTGGCTCTTCAGGGCCTCTGTTAGCCCAGGGACACTACACAGTACCTTGGAGAGATTGGGAGTGAGCCTCATTCTGTCCATGATTGGGCAGAAAACATACTATGACTAAAGTTCTAAGCCAGGGAATGAATCTTGGACACCATTGTTGCCAAGGGACAACCTGGAAACAAGGAGATTGCTGATCGACTGACCTGGTGTCACCTTTCTCATTGGTCTTAAATTCACATCATCCTTCTGCTTAATGTAATCTGAAAATCTTAATTGGGTGTATTTCATCATAAGTAAATTCTGCCTATAAAGCCTAAATGGTATCCAGGTACAAGTACATACCATGACCACTCCCCACAACATTAGGCATTTCTACCTTTTAATGCTGTTTGGCACATGTCATTTTATTGTACTTTAACAATAGCTTTTATTGCACTACCTTTGGTTTGAACACGGGTCTGCCTATCCAAAGGGGGGAAAAGCCATTCTTCTTTATAATTCATTCAACAAACATCATTGCTCCATTAACTGAGCACTTACCCACCAGGGGAAGAGAAATAAGAATACACAGGAAGTGTTATGTAGGGCTGGGGATGTGTATCCACAGATGCTTCAGTGTTAGAGACCGGGGACTGCAGGCTGTTCTCCAGTGTGTGTTTATTCTTCATATACTGTTTCAATTTCACACCTTTTCTGTCTGTTTCTTGTTTGTATCAGGCAAGGAGGATAGTAATATTTATCTAACCCATGTCAGTTCTAGTAAAGAATTCAGAGTCATCTGGGAAATATGTATACACTAGTAATTTACTTGAAAGCTCTTACTCTCCTCCCACTAAAATGTCTTTCCCAAATAGCCATTCAATTTATTCTTCAGTTTCCACAGCTCCCTCTCCTGTTTGATAATAAGGGCACTGGTACTGAGAGAACACTCAAATCGAGCAAATAATACCCACCCATCTTTCACTTTATCTCTTAGCTAGTTAATGGCTATATATTTCCATATTTCACATCCTAGGATAAAATTAAATAAACATTTTAAACTGGCAGTTTTAAATTTTATAGAACAAAAGCCTGAAGCAGGTTCAACTTTGTAGAGGGGGAAAAAAATCAAATGCTCAAGAATAATGTTTACAAATTTCTGAAACAAGGCTTGTCAGCAGGATGAAGTTGCTAATACAAACCATTTTGGACTGAATGGTTTATATCTGTTTATAATAACTTGGATTTGTCTCCTGTTAAAATGTCACAAGGATAAAGGAATAAATTCTAACAGCTGTGACAGGATTATCATTGCTAAGAAACTCCGATACGGTGGATTCATGTGTCAGAGACATCTACTTCACTGTCTTTCACTCGGAGTAATCCAAATATTCTCCACATTCAGGAAGACTAACAATGAGACACTGATAAAAGCTCATGATTCTGACATCTATCTCCTAAGTTTGTTGTTAAATGAGATATCTCTAATATTTTTCTGAGAAAGTTAGTGGAGGGACTCAGGATGAGACCACTGTTCTTTTAACTTCAGAACAGTTATTCCACAAGTTGGGTGGAATTAATGACAAACTTTAGCAACAGTTTGTTGCTAAATCTACCAACAATTGTGATATTTTTAAAATGCAACAGAGAAAAACAGGGAAGTGAGGGGAAAAAAAGAGAAACAGGAAAGTGGGAATTATTGGGTGGTCAACAGAAATTAACATATGGGGAACAAATGAGAAAATGACCCAAGGCATCCTAAGAAATTAACATGACATCACCTTTATCTAGGAGCCTATTTATTGCTGATAAGTGTGATAGGGAATTGTATGTAACTGAGCCTTATAACTTCATTCATTTCTTCATTTGTCCATTCATTTGTTCATTTAATAAATATATGCTAGCCACTGGAATTAACACTAGCAATGAAAAGATAAATAAGCGCTGGGCTCGACCTTAAAGTAGATCATGTTTTAGTGTACAGTCTATGTGCATCCAACACCATATGGGAAGTGTTGCGGAAATGGGTTTAAGAAATAGCACTGGCCAAAAAAGGGAAGAGATGAACACTGTGTGGGAGGGTCTGAGAATAAATCACAGGGGGAGAAATCAGAGCCACATTTTGAAAAATGAGCAAGAATTTAGCAGGTGGATGAAGCAGAGCTAGCCTCTCAGGCAGATGAAATAGCTTGAGCAAAGGCTTGGGGGCTTCCGGATTCCACAGCAGTCCCAGGGATGAAAGCTGATTGGTCCAGCTTAGTTCATGTGACCTTCCCTGAGCCAATCCTGTGTCTGTTCGAAGGCGTGCTCTGATTAGACCGGCCTATAATTTTAGAGGAAAGATGACCGTGATGCTATAGTGATGGCTCTTACATTTCTTCATAGAGGCGCAGCCGTGAAGATAGTATGAGCTGGTCTCTGATATGCAGTTGGTACAAAGACTGGCAAAACCGACGTTTGTTGTGGTTGTAGTTATGACTATTAATGTCATTGCTATTTTAATAACAAAGCCGGACATGTAGAAATCTAGCATCATTGCTGACCCTCACTAAGTTTCTCTTAGGGAACCTAAGAGGAACATAGCAGAAGGAAAGCAAGAATTGTACATGGGGTAGAGCATCCTTCGGGAAGCCTTCCCAAGATTTGCTTTCGCCAGTCTGGATTGGGTTGGCTCCCTTGTACTCTATACATGGTTCCATATGATCCCATCACATTGTAATAGAAACATCGGTCCCATTAGCTTCCCTGTGGGCTTCTCAAGGGAAGAAGTGTATCTTACTCATCATTTTAACTCAAATCCTTGGGAGATTGTAGGTACTAACTAAGCTTGTTCAAATAACTTATGAATAGGCAGATCTCCAGAGAACACTCCATGGTGGAGATTATATCTGAGCTGGGCCCCAAAGGATAGGGAGGACTTCTGAAGTGCAGAAATGGGAAAAATCACATCAAGGAGAGGGAAATACTCAAAATAAGCTCAGAGATGGAGAAGTGTGAGCATGCTTGAGTATGTCCGTTAATTAGATTCAGTGGATGTGAGCAGTGACTGAAGAGCATATAGGAATGAGAAGGTAAACTTTAGGGCAGATTGCAAAGGACCTTGAATTCTGGGCTGAAGAGACCGGACTTTGTAATCTGTGAAGTAGAAAGACTGAGAAGTTTTCATACAGGGATCAGTATGGCCAGGATTCTTCACACACACACACACACACACGCACACACACACACACTTCAGGACATTTATTTAGGCTGTACATAGTAAATAGAATATGGGTTACATGGGTTAAAGATGCAAAGTTCTCTGTTCCTAAGGAGTTTATGATTTAGCAAGAGATGAATTTACCAAGAACCTAAAGAAGGGTAATTTTCAGGTTATTTGCATTGACCTTTTTTTTTTTTCTAAATAAATATATAGATATAAATATATATCTAATTTTGTATTTTAAAGATAGAATCTTCCATTTGATTTGGTTGAATAGGAACTCTACAAACATCCCTGGGGTTGAGAAACAGAGGTCATTGTCCTGCTGAGAATGTACTAATTATGAATAAAGAGATGGGCTTCTGAATGCCAGAAGTCACAGGATTTTGAATCCTACGTTCTAGTTCTTCTCAAGGACAATTCTTCTCTCACCTCTCTGCATTTTGGCTATATGAGCACACAGATACTCCTTTTGCTTAAGCAAGTTTGAGCTAATTACCCTGCCACTAGTGATTCAGAGAACTTGGTAGTTACTATTTTTTAAATGATCACTTCACAGATGTGAAATTTGAAGCAGATGGAGCTTGAGGAACTCACCCAAAGTCACATAGCTAGTAAAAAAGTTGGACCAAGGTTGAAACTGAGATCTTTCTAATTTCGGGATGCAAGCATTCATCTGGTGTGCCAATGCACTCTCAGGATTTCCATTCTAAAGGAGAATCATTGACTTAATGACTGTGCCTTAATCATGCTTTTCTCTCACACTGTCACTACGCCATGACATAATAGATACTTAAGGCATGCATAATTCTTGAAGGAAGCTTAAATCTATAAAAAATTCCAGATGTACTGTCTTTATGTTGCTAGGAAATAAATAACTAAATGATACCTCCATCACTCATTTTGTAAATATTTCTTCGTATTTATTCTTAAACCACAATGCTGTCTGTATCTCGATATATGCTGTTATCGTGTTAGTACAGAGAAAAGTGTTTTGTTTTCAATTCTTACTGTAATTTTCTGCCTTTTTGTCCCTCCCCGATTTTTTTTTCTTTTATCAGCAAAATCTTCTCCATGTGGAGGAAACAAGGAGCATTTTATAAACCTGCTTAGGCTGTAAAGTATACATCTACCTTTAACAGTGACAGAGGTATCTTTGGAACTTCCTCTAGAGTGAAATCTACTTCAAAAATTTGCATTTAACAGGCAAACATAATATTGTTGAAGAACACAGAATTATAAATTCATGGACATTTGGGTACTGGGGATACTTTATAATCCACACATCCACACTTCTAACTGTAATTTTTATGGCTATGTAGTTCAAATTACCCAAGATGGATAAAGCCAGCACTTTCATTATTAACTGTATTTGAGGGGTTTGAAACAACTGCTCCGTGAAATCTCTTTATAACTTGAGACTCACACAGGAAGTTGCAGGCCCAAATAATGTGCTTTCTGCTTTAGGGTATGAATTTGTCACCTCTTGATGTAAATCTCCCAAATTTGATTGGTCTTAGAAGTATTCATTTTGCACAACATTCAAAAAGTCTCCTGCTTTAAAAATGAAAAATTGCAAGTGATTACTTTACAGCCCACTTAATTGCATTTGGAGATTTTCTGCCCCTTAAAGTCTCTGGATAACCATATTAATGCTCTCCCCAAACACATTTTTGAACAGAGTTTTATTATGGGTAGCACCTGACCTTTCAGCATAATTGCATGTGGTCCAAATTAATTGTCTGTTCTATTGTGCACTGAATAATAGGTATTCTAAAATGAGACTAATTATGCAGGTACCTGATAGAGAGGAGAATCTTAGAGTGAGCTCTTTTGGGTGCCTGGAATTTAGAATAGGAGGTATAAAATGACACTTAATTAACTAATAAACCAACTGACAAGACTGACTCCACAGGAGACTTCTAGTCAACACGATTCAGAAAGTTAGGAGACTCTTCCTTAACCGAACTGTAGTAAGAGGGAGCTTACATACCAAACCAACACTACCTTAAATCAATATGCTAATGAGAAAGGCCTATAGTATAGATTTGTTTAGAAAAACATAAAAATAATTTTGGTTAACTATCTCCATTGTATATTTAATACATACTCCATTCATTTACGTTTACGTTGATTCCTTTTTTGGAATATTTGTATGGATTTCATTGTGGTATTGTATAACAAGCACCAAAGTGCAAATTTTAAACCCAGATTTGATGCCAGTTTGCTGTGTAATTAGCTGATTTAAAGACCTCCGTGACTGTAGCTAAATCTAGTTCCTCATATTGTTTATTTTCTCCTCATCTGAAATGACTTGTTAGATGCTCTCCGCTTGTTTGTTAGAAGTACCTGTTATGGAAACAAGAGTAGAGCAGATGGCTTATAGCACGGGATGCCCATGAAAGTGAGGATATGGGCGGAAGGTGGAGCTGCTTCCTGTCACTCATCCTGCCTCCACTGGTGTCACCCTGACCAAGAAGGCCTGAATGTCCCCTCAGTTTGACTAAAGTTTAAAATGGTTTCTTCCTAATTCTAGGCTCTGACCTTTCTTTGTTTGAGAGCATTACTTTAGAAAACTTGTAATTGCAAATTCTTTCCCTGCCTCTTTGAGATATATGTAATTAAAAAAAAAGCCTCTTGCCAGTTTTACAACCCAGGAATGTCTTTCTCAAGGACCTAGGAGCATCCCTTGAAAAGGAAAACATCAAGGGATAAAGAGATCCTATCTCCCAGGTTCTGTGGGAGGGTAGGAGTCTCCTATCAGTGGAGGCCTTGCTCCAAGTTCTTTTTCCTTCTTTCTTCCTTCTTTCCTTCTTTCCTTCCTTCTTTCCTTCCTTCCTTCCTCCCTCCCTCCCTCCCTCCCTCCCTCCCTCCCTCCCTCCCTCCTTTCTTTCTTTCTTTCTTTCTTTCTTTCTTTCTTTCTTTCTTTCTTTCTTTCTTTCTTTCTTTCTTTCTTTCTTTCTTTCAGATTTATTTATTTGAGAGAGAATGAGAGAGAGGAGGGAGGGGCAGAGAGGCAGAAGGAAAGAGAGAGAATCCCAAGCACACTTCCGCTGAGCCCAGAGCCCAATGTGGGGCTCGATCCCAGGACCCATGAGACCATGACCTGTGCCAAAATTAGAAGTAAGTTGCTTAACCGATTGAGCCACCCAGGGGCCCCAAGAATGTTTTCTTTTAGGTAAAGCCAATTAGCAAACACTGATGGCCTGGCTTCTTCCCCTCACCCCAGAACTTAAAACTTTGCCTGTTCTTTGTTTCAGGGGAGTTGAGTGAAGACAGAGCTCTGGCCTCTTTCCCTAACTGAAACAGCCTTTGAGTCTCCCAAGCCCGTTTGACTTCATCTGGCGCAACTGATGCTTTGACTGTCAGCATAATGCTCTGACCAACAACCATTTCTAGTCCCCTCAGCACTCTCATAGTTGGCCAGCATGTTGAACATAAGACCTGGCGTGCCAAAAGTGGTGTTGATTCAAATATTGGTTATGTTTTCATTGCACATACTTGTTAGGCCATATGTCCTAGCTATTTTGCTAACTGTAATCATGATGCTAATAGCCTAAGTCTTTGTGTAAGGCAATTAACATGTGTGGAGCTCCATGGATTGCCCCATGAACTGATGTGGGATCCACACACTCTATGACATTTAATCCTGTCAATATCCTCGTAAAGTGACTAACATTTCTGTTGTACAGATGGGAAAACTGGCAGGTTACTTATTTGCCCCAAATCGATCAGTTGAAAGTGTTAAAGACCAAGGCAGTTTCACTTCAAGCTTGGGAATAGGACCTATCGGCTTGGATTTGAACTGTGTGTCTCTCACTTTATACCACCTAATCACCTTACTTACTAATTAGCTCCCTTTTTGTATAGGGGCAAATGAAGGTTTACAGGTTTTTGTTGTTGTGTTTTGTGGGTTTTTTTGGGACAGAGAGAGAGAGTGCGTCCGTGAGCAGGGGAGAGGCAGAGGGAGAGGGAGAGAGAGAATCCCAGGTAAGCTCCATGCCCAGTGAGGAGCCCAGCAAGGAACCGAAATCAAGAGTCAGGAGTTGGGGTGCCTGGGTGGTTCAGGCGGTTGAGTGTCCGACTCTTGGTTTTCCCTTGGGTAATGATCTCAGGGTTGTGGGATTGAGCCCCACGTTGGGTTCTGTGCTCAGCATGGAGTCTGCTTATCCCTCTGCCTCCCCCCACTTGTACTCTCTCTCTCTCTCTCAAATAAATAAATAAATAAAATCTTAAAAAAAAACCAAAAATGACAGGCACGTAACTGACTGAACCACCCTGGTGCCCCGAAGGTTTAGAGGTTTTAATTTACTTCCCAAAGAGGCACAGTACTAATAATTATCTTGTATAGATTTTGTGAGTGTGGAATGAGATAATATGTGTAAACTGCTTAGGAGAATCCCCAGACTTGATAAGAACCCAATAAATGGGGCGCCTGGGTGGCTCAGTCGGTGAAGCATCTGCCTTCACCTCAGGTCATGATCCTGGAGTCATGGGATCGAGCCCCGCATCAGGTTCCCTGCTCAGCGGGGAGTCTGCTTCTTCTTCTCCCACTGCCCCTCCCCCTATTCGTGCTCATGCTCTCTCTCAAATAAATAAATAAAATCTTAAAAAAGAGAACCCAATAAATGTTAAATATTATGATTAGTGGGAGTAAAAGCATATACTTTACTGCCTCTTCCTGTAAGAGTGAAGACAGCACTCATAGTGGCACCATGACTTAGAATCCATGGGAGTGTCCCTCTGATTTGTTGTTTGGAAGACATTGGATCTCAACCATCCTTTTTACTGGGATATCCCAGACGACGAGCAAATGCTTGCACTGAGTGGGTAAAAAACCTTTTGAGAGAGCCAAGGATGGCAAAAGAGTGTTTTAAGAGAAACAAGAAGGCTTCTAGAAGTAAAGGAAATCAGTACCCTTTCTGGCTTGCTGAATTGGGATTTTCCAGTCTGGGTTTGAACCCAGTTATGTTGGGCTAAAACCTGGGGCAATGCCATTTGCAAAAAGATTTTAAATACAATAACAATATTACTTTTCACTTTTAGGGGGGAACCAGAAGTAAGTTCTTTTAATTTATATTTAATAAAAATGACTCCCATGTTAATTTAGTTCATTTCAATATGTAAATAACTTTTAATAATTAAATTTTTGATATATTTTGGGATTAACAGCCTAAAATTAGCTTAATCTCAACATTTACCTCATGACTACATGGCAATTTAAAAGGCATTCAAAGAATCCAGACTATGTCAGTGTATGACAATATGAATTTTTCCCTCTATAACACTTCCTTGTGGATTAATTAATTCTTTTCACAGAATAAACAAATTATGTATGTGTTAATGACATTTTTAAGAATGGATTCAATTCACTTAATTGTTCATAATTATCTCAGTTTTCTTTGTTTTTTGGAACACTGTAGTTTCTTCTTGTTAGGGTAAAGAATTAAATATTAACCAAGAAAAATTGGAGATTTTAAGTATCAGTTGAGCCTATCTGAGAATTTTGCCATGATAGTGTTATATATTTTTGTAGTTGATTAAGTTTGGTTAGTAATTGCCTGTTTTAAGATAATCAAGCAACAGCTAAGAGAACAAAGGAATGGGAATTGCTCCTTTCTTCCGGCCCAGAATACCTTTTGTAATTCACAAAGACAGAAAAGTCCATCATTGACTCTCATTGTACTGGAAAACAATAATGTCTTGAGAGACTGAACATGGAGATTGAGCTTTTTGGCTTTTGGAGAGTTACTAAAATATGCATTTTAAAACTTTAATTCTGGTGTTTAAATTGTGTAAGTATGTCTGCCTAGGAAATTTGATTGAGCCGAATTGCTATGAAATGCATGCATTTATGCAAAGGTCAATTATGATATAGGCAATCTATTTTAGTGTAAGCTTTCTTGCACCTTTGGAAATGATTCTTTTTTTTTTTTTAAGCTAAGTGAGGATCACTCAAGGAATACAGAAATTAAAGAAAAAAGTCAAGCAGTGCAGTCTTTATATTTTTTCTTCTAAGTCTCCCCAGTAGAGGCCATCATATGGATTTATTCAGCTAGGGCAGCAGATTGCTGACTCCTAGAGTGCATTTAGCAATCTCAGATGTCTATGTCCTTCCAGAAAGAGAGATCAGGAAGATTCTATAAGATGAAATACAGTGATGAGGGGGATGTTGATATAGCATTAGTAAGAAACAATATAAGGATAAAAAATGGTATAATTCCAATTTTATTTTAAAAGATGTTTACATGCCTGTAATTGCATTGCATGAAAAAAACACCGAGAAGAAATGCATCACATTTTTAATGATCTTTATCTCATCATAGGAAGACCGGTAATTTGCACTTTATATTTTTTGAGTTTTTCCACATTTTACAATGATTATATATATATCTTTATCATTAAAGAAGAAATAGGGGCACCTGGGTGGCTCAGTCGGTTAAGCATCAGATTCTTGATTTCAGCTTAGGTCATGATACTCGGTGTCGTGAGGTGGAACCCTGCGTGGGGCTATGGACTCAGTTGGGAGTCTGCCAAGGTTCTCTCTCTCCCTTTGACCTTCCTCCTGCTCACGCTCCCTCACGTGCACTCTCTGTCTCTCTTTCTCTCTCTAAAATAAATAAATAAAATCTTAAAAAAAGAAACAAAGTTACACATTTTAAAAGAAGGAGAAATAATAGAAACCTAATCTCTCTAAAAATAAGCCTCTAGTCATTTCAAGGACCATGATGAAATAGATTATCTGGGAAAGATATGAAGGTTTCTGTTCTTTTATTTTAATTATACTTCCTAGGTTCTCTCATGTGTTCATCAAGTAAGATACAAGATGAACATTGACCCTACAGATGTCATTCACGTGGAAGATTATCTATCCGCATGCACACACACACACACAACCAATCCTCCCTCACAGATTTCATATTTGTCAGTTCCCCTACTCCCTGAAATATATTTGTTACCCCAAAATCAATACTTGAGGTGCTTCTATGGCCATTTGTGGACATGCACATACTTTAAGCAGCAAAACAATTTGAATTGCCCAGTGTGCACATTCCCAGTGGAGGCTGAGCCAGCCCACACGCTTTGCTTTCTTGTTTCAGCTCTAATACTGTAAACAGGTCCTTTCAGTGATCTATTTAGTGTTACATTGTTTGCATTTTTGTGCCTTTTGTGATGATTTGACTGTTTAACATGGCCCCCCAAGCTTAGTGTTGAAGTCCTATCTAGTGTTGCCTAAGGGCAAGAAGGCTGGGCTGTGCCTGACAGAGAAAATAGTGTGTTCAGTGTTAATAAATCAACAATATAGGGGGTGCCCCGGTGGCTCAGTCGGTTAAGTGTCTGCCTTCAGCTCAGGTCATGATCCTGGGGTCCTGGGATTGAGTCCCAGTCTTCAGGCTCCCCGCTCAGCAGGGAGTCTGCTTCTCCCTCTGCCTTTGCCGCCTACCCCCCAGCTTGTGCTGTCTCTTTCTCTCTCAAATAAATCAATAAAATCTTTTTAAAAATCAGCAATATATATTAAATAAGGTATCTTTAAACAGAAACACACATCAAACAAGGTAATGAGGGGTGCCTGGGTGGCTCAGTCGTTGAGTGTCTGCCTTCGGCTCAGGTCATGATCCCAGGGTCCTGGGATCGAGCCCCACATCTGGCTCCCTGCTCAGTGGGAGGCCTGCTTCTCCCTCTCCCACTCCCCCTGCTTGTGTTCCTTCTCTGGCTGTGTCTCTCTCTGTCAAGTAAATAAATAAAATCTTTAAAAAAAAAACAACAAAAAAATCCCCAAGGTTATGTATTAATCAGTTGATGAAAATGTGACAGGAGGCTCACAAGAACCTAACCTTGTGTTTACCCAAGCAGCAATGGTCCAGTATTTGCTAATTCAGTGTTTATGGAAACTTTATAAACTTTATAAAACATAACTCCTACAAATAACTAGAATCAACTATCTATAACTTAAGAGCATATAACTCTATACGTATATATATGTGTATATATATGTCTGTATATGAAATTTCTGTTTTTTACGTTACAACAACTCACATATATGATTTAGAAATAAACACACACACAAGTACACACATGCAAGCACACTTACACCATGACACATGTTTCTGTATATTTGTGACTTCTCTCATACTCCTCCCTCTCCAGTTTTCCTGGTTCATGTACAATACAGTGATTTATATCTGGTTCCTCAGTCACTGAATATTGAAATGCAAACGCATAGAAGAGTCCTTCCTGTGGCTTTTTTGCATCTTCAGAAACTACAGAAGAATGTCCTCTCCCAGACGTTGAACTCATTTGAGAAACAAAAAAAACAATGATGACAGTAACAACAATCCTCATTTGGAAGCTCCTGACGTGTTTGGTGTATTTGGACAAGTTGGTGGCCATCGAGGGATAGGTGACTGTGTAGTGGAGAGGCCACCAAGAGGCCTCGGGACTTAACTGGAAAGCATAATACTGAAAACAAGGAAGTGATAACACCCTACATCCTAATGTAAGATGTTATCTTAGTTGATAACCAGGAAAGTAGTGCAGATTATATTGTAGGCAGGACAGTATTTCTATTCCTGAATATGAATGTTTGGACTCCTCTTCTTCAGAGGCCTCATGCTCATTTTTAGCAAGGGTCTTTGTGTCCATGTGTATGTTTCATCCCATGGATAGATACCCAAAGGATGGCTATGAGAAAGGGGAAGTCTATCTGCAAACCACACCTACACACAAATAAATGTCTGTTTGCAGTATTCCATCCTGAACCCAACGTGCTTCTTCTGAAAGATGAGGTTGAATATTCTAGGCAGAATGGTTTGTGCAAAGTCGTGGCTAAATGGGAGAGGGTGGGAAGTTCTCGGAATTGCAAATGCTCCACCTAATGCATTGATCGTTCTGGTTCTGAGTCCCTGGTGAAGCTGTGAAGGAAAAGACTAGAGAATTGTGCAGCCCGATGAAGAAGGTCCTTCCTGATGTTTCTGCCACAAGGCTTGTGCTTCATCCAGAAAGCCTGGTGGAGGGGCGCCTGGGTAGCTCAGTTGGTTAAGCGACTGCCTTCGGCTCAGGTCATGATCCCAGGGTCCTGGGATCGAGTCCCACATCGGGCTCCCTGCTCGGTGGGAGGCCTGCTTCTCCCTCTCCCACTCCCCCTGCTTGTGTTCCTGCTCTCGCTGTCTCTGTCTCTGTCAAATAAATAAATAAAATCTTAAAAAAAAAAAAAAAAAAAAAAGCCTGGTGGAGCCCTTGCAGAGCCCTTGGCAGGCAGACTTGGGAAGACCTCTGTTTCAGGAAGACCTCTCTGGCTGTCACATAGAGAAAGCTGAGACAGAGGGAATGTGTAAGAGCTTATCCTAGGATCAGGCAGAGCTAACAGTGACTCTAATGATTCCAGTATGTGTTTGAACTCCCTGGTGTGTCCACACTACCTCTCTCACCCCAGGGGCCTCCTCTGTCCCTTCTCTTAGACCCCGCCCACCTCACGCCTGAGCTCCTTGCAAGCCAGACAAGCACCCGAAGGCTCAGCAGAAATGTCCAAAGCTGGTATTAGGAATTCAGGGCCAAATTACTGGCTCTTTCTGCAGATAAAGCATCAAATATGAGTGGAATATAAATATACTATTCCCTTTATTAATTTGGTCAACAAATATTTGTTAGGTGCCAACATGTACCAAATACTGGATTAGGCAACTAATGAATGCGCAGTGACCCAATTTAGAGAAATCCCACTCCTAATTGAGTTTTGTTTTAGTCGGGAAGATAAAAACAAGACAAAACAAGCAAACAAAATAATTACCTATTGTTGTTGGCCATCATAGAGAAAATAAACAGAATGGAGGCTTAACTGTGAATGAAAACGGGAGGCTTTTTCTAAACAGGGATCAGGGATGCTCTCTCTGAGAAGGTAGTGTTCAAGCAAGACTTGAAGGGTGAGGGAAAAGCGGACACGTGAAAAATTGGGAGAAAAGAGATCTTGAAAGGGAGTGCAAAAGGCACAGGGGTGTGTGTGTGTGGGGGGGGCCTTGTCAGGTTAGAATGTACTTGCAGTTACATTTTCTTTATAATAATTTTTCTTTATAATAACATTTGCACCTTTTAGGATTTTCTTTCTCTATTATTATAGTCTGCACACACACAAAAATAGAGGTCATTAGCATATTCCTTTATATCCTAATTTAAAAAAAACAGAAAAGTAGCCTGACTTTTAAATTGTGTGAATGATTCAGGTGGAGAAGCAGTTTCCTGATTTACACGTCCATGTATGTGTATTATGTGTCGGTATCAACAGTGGGTTCCTTATCTCTGAATTTACAATGGCTCTGTACTGTGTGAGGACTCTTCTGGAAAGAGTGCTGATGGCAATAAATGGTATCACTTGAGTTCCTACTAATTCCAGGCACTATCGTACAGTCATTCACAGACCAACTCAATTAATCATCTCCAGATTAGTATTTTAATTATCCCCATTTTGTGACTGGAGCCCAGAGAGGTTATGTAATTTGTCAGTGTAACACAGCTGTCAGTAGTCAGTGCTATGTTTAGATTCCAGGCAACTTCCCTTTAGGATTCACTCTTTCAATCAAACCGCATGTAATTCCCTATGCTGGGAACCACATGCAAATACAACAGTAATACTATTTTGTCATTAAACAAAAGAGAACTTTTCCAAAATTTCAGGATGACAATTATATATTAAATGGAATTTCCTCATTTGTACCTTTCCCTCCTTTCTTATTTAAAAAAAATATTGTACATGTCTTGTCTATGTTAGTAAAGGGTCAATAAATATGAATAGCCAGCTATTGCACTGAACACTTTCCATGACTCATTAAGTCTTAAGAAGACTTTTGGATAGAGTTGCTTGCTATTAACATTACCTGGGCTTGACTTTTGGCTTTGCCACCTCATAGTGGTATGAATTGGGGCATGGAGCTTATCTTATCTGTGTCTCAGTATCCCTGTTTATAAAATGCAGTCTGATTCCAGAGCTTCTGACCTTAACCAATTGTGTATTATCTCCCACTAATATGAGAGGGTATCAGATTAAATAGGAAAATGTATTTAATTACTTTTAAGTTTAACATTTTATTATTTGTGGTGTTCTGCAAAGCATCATTGTTTCCAATTGCTCTATTAGCAGAAAGATTTGAGAATCACTAATCTGGTGTCCTTGGTGGAAATGACTTCCTCAAATCCAGGTCTTGGATCACTGAGAAGCAGTGAACCTTTAACTGGATTTATTCTTACTTTTATTTTATTTATTTATTTATTTATTTATTTATTTATTTATTTATTTATTTTTTAAAAGATTTTATTTATTTGAGAGAGAGAGAATGAGAGAGAGCACATGAGAGGGGGGAGGGTCAGAGGGAGAAGCAGACTCCCTGCCGAGCAGGGAGCCCGATGCGGACCTCCATCCAGGGACTCCAGGATCATGACCTGAGCTGAAGGCAGTCGCTTAACCAACTGAGTCACCCAGGCGCCCTATTTTTAATTTTAAAAACCTTGTAATTACTATCTCTGAATTTTCTGTGCGTAAGCTGAACCACACAAAATAACAGATTTTCATTTTTCAGCATTTTAAATTGAATAGCAGATATATTCATTTGTTGTTAATACCAATCTCAAACCTATACCAAAACAATCAAAACATAAAATGCCAAATTGAATTATATAATCCAGAATGCAATTTTATTTCATTATTTTTAGTTGAGCTATATCTGTGCAATTTAAATAACCAGACCATGGTATCTTGAAGTGTTTGCCTCACCCAGTGGCTAACTCAATGCATTGCAAACATAGACTCTATTACGGCTCATGAAACCAAGTTGACCCTGAATATAAATAGACAATTTTTCTCTCAGAGCTACCGTAAAAAGCGAATACTCTTCAAATATGGGGAAACTGATTCAACAAATGAGTTTGCATGTCACTTTCAAACTTATTTTTATTTATATATCTAAAATAATTAGATAAAGGTTTTTGTTGTTCTGCCCAGCATAAATGTCTTGCTAATTCATTTGGCCCATCTGGATACACTAATGAAAAGAATGCCAACTAACATTTATTGAACTTCTATTATGTGCTGGGTACTAAGTGAAGTGATTCCAACTTTGCCAAATGCAACAAAACTTAACCTTTACAGCCATTTTCTGAGTTAGCGGTTACTTTTCTCTTTTATAGAGGAGGAAATTAAGCCCCCGAAGGCTATTTAACTTCTACAAGTTGTCACATGCATTAAATCCAGGAGTCAAATTAGAGCCCAGCATTCTGCATTATTTTTAACCTCCTCCTCCCCTCAAAAAAAGACATTTCAAGGCAAACTATCACTCATTAGACCAATACACAAATTGAACTAAAATATTCATTTTTGAATTTGATCTGTAGAGAATCTCTTCTGTAAGGAACATCATTTTTTTGTTTTTTTTTAATAAGTGAGTCTTCCGAATAACAAACTGGCTGCTTCATGCTGTTTTTCTACAATCTGCACTTAGCCTGTCAGTTTCATTGGCAGACTTTCTCTGGGTGTTCTTGACTATTGACTTCCTTTTAATTACTGTTTCCAGGTTGGTCATTTCTGAATCATCATTTCTTGCACAGATCTCTGTATTGAGTTTCCTATGTGTACTTCTAGCTGCCCCCTGGATATGTAGCTCCTGGGGTGCACAAATGACCTCAAACAAAACATGTCAATTACTGAGCACATCCATTGTCCCAGAAAGGAGCTCTTCCTCCAGCCATGCCTATCTCTGTGGATGGTCTGGTCATTTTCCATTTGTGTGGTCAGGAAACGTGGACTTCATCCTTAACACCTTACCATGCACATCACTGAGTTCTGTCCATCCTCTTTCCTATATATTTTCAAATCCTTTTTGCCTAGCCAAACTGACATGATTCTTCTAGACCACCATCAATTTCTTGCCTATATGACTTTATCAGCTTTCAAACTCATTTTTGTGTCTTTTAAGAGTTGCCTTCCCCTCCAAGAAAATTCTTTGGAAAATCAGATATGATAATGCTCTGCTCTACCCTAACCTTTGAATGGCTAACTGTTACTTTCAGGATAAGGTCCAAGCTATTAAACATGATTTGCTTGTCCCTTCATAATCAAATGCTTTCTTCTCTTATCTCTTGCCTTTCTTGCCCTGACTCCCTGATCCATCCATATCATGCTTAGCAAAGATATTCCTTGGTTTTCTGAGAGTTTTGCATGTGCGTGAAACACTCTTCCCTCCTTTTCTTTCTAATGAATTCCAACTCATCCTTTAAGTTTTAGCTTAGATATCAGCTTCCCTTAAGCTCCACCTGTGATCACCCTATCTGGCTCAGGGATCAGTTCATGTGCTTTTCACACAAGCTGAATACCCCCTAAAATTCCCTCTCAAAGCATTTAAGACATTGTGTTATAATTCATATATTCTTGTTTCATCTCCCAGTAGATTGCAAGCTTCCTCAAAGGCAGGGGCTCACTGCCTTGTACATGGAAGATTCTCTCTCTCTGTGTGTGTCTGTTTCTCTGTCTCTCTTGGTTTGTCTCTCCCTGTGTATTTATTGTATCACAAATGCATATTAAATAATTCCTACTAATGTGCACAACTAATTTACCTTCCTCATTCAACTATTTTTCCCTGGGATAACACTCAACCTGCATGAACACAAAAGCATAGAATTCTAGAGTTGGGAAAGGCTTTTACATGAAATGTTCTTTATCTGATTCCAGGCCAGTTTTATCATTCATTTTCTGCATCAACTTAGAAACAGCATTTGCTCTCCTTGGGATTTAGGGGCCATCTGTTTAAATCCCTCTAGATTAGGTTCCCTCACTGTCTCTAATTCTAGGTCACTTTAGAAATGGCCTCAAATTATTCACATGATTTTAGCATATGTCAAACCAAAAAAAAGAAGAAAAAGAAGAAAGAAAAGAAAAAAAAAAAAAAAGCTTATGACTTTGTGTGAGCATAGTACTCTACCATCATTTTTGTCAATCTTCTTTCTGATGACTTTGTTAATCATTTTTGAAAAAGCCTGAAATAAAATCTCACTAAGTTTTATTTCAAGCGCTAAAGCCTGTTCTAATTTTGCTATATGTTTGAATGCAGCCACTGGGTTACACAAAGGACCTCAAACAAAACATGGCGTGACTGAGCATACCAACTGGCCTCAGAGAGTAGCAGACAATAGATAAGGCGTGGCATGATTAATAAGTAGGGTTAACTGAATACCTGGCCGACAGGGTCGGGTATCTTCAGAGAGCTGTGTTTTAAGGTATTAATATTTTTTAAAATTAGCTTTGTTAGGAAAAGCATCTGTTCGCCTCTGTGGAAGGGGGCCACAGTATTTCTATCCAATATGATTCTTTAATATATCAAGAGTAATCACAGAGATGCCTTTTCCAATTCACACTGGTAAGTGATGAATGGGAATTATTATTTGGCCAGCACTTTATACTAAATAGAGTCTGGGCATAATTGACCATTGAAATTTTCTCCTAAATCAAACAAGCCAATCCTTCAAATATAAAATTATTCATTTTATCGATATCAGCCTTCCATCCTTACTCCATTAAATCCTTAAATTCATGCTAGAGATGACATAGGAAGCAAATTAAAATGGGATTTTTACAAAATGAGAAAGATAAAATCATGCCTCCTGAAGAAGCAAGTTAATCTTAATAAATTATTTTTAATATTCTTTTTTCAATGAGGCATCATATTGACCATAAAATGAAGTGTAAAAGGGCAGTGGTCGAGGAAACTGAGTTACAAAGAGACCACTACACCCTTGAGCAGTTATACCTGCAATAATTTGCTTCATAAATTTTTATGGTGCATTTTACATTTTTTAAGAAAGCGAGTATTCCCAACAGTGTCATAATTAGAGTCGTGACAGTGTGAGAGCAACTGTAGGAAATTATATTGGATCTCTGGAGTATTTAGCTAAATAGTTTTAAATAGGAATTTGTTGCTTTGTTGAAGAAAGATTAGAGTCCACACAGAAGACATTCTTTGAATGGAAGGCCTGCGCTCTCAGATGGTCCACACTCGCAAATATGTCTTCACAGAAGAGCACAAATGCCAGGTAAGAAGACCCAGGAAATGGAGATGATTTGCCTCAGAGATTTATGGAGTATTTGCTGAAATAAAAGGTATCAGTCTTTAAATGTCAAATGTTAATATGCATCATATACTAACCCTTCGTTTTAGATTTTTTTTTTTTTTTTGGCAGTGCTGTCTCTGTAGTTTGAGAATCCAAAGCTCTCACTAAGAAATATTCTTCCAAGACACAGTCTACATTTCACAAGCCCATTTTCCTCTTTTCTATGTAGAATTGCTCTCTTTTGCCTGTACCATGAAGATGTTTTCCCGAAAGATAGAATGGAGCTGCTTTAGTTGTCAGGATTCAGGTAGTTTCCAGAAAGGACGTGCCCCTTCTTAATGTAGCAAGCTTCTACTGCTTAAACATGAACATGCCTCTTGGAAGTCTTTTATCAACAACTGTGGACTGCTGAGGACCTTGCCTGGAACATTAGAGCTGCTCATGAAATGATAGCCCTTGTTCTTCTAGTTGTTTTATATATATATTCAATATATGTTGAATTATTATGGGGCTTGGGCTACAAAGGAACAGCAGGGGTGGGTGTTCTGTTCAGGCCCATGCATTGGGAGACCACAGTTTTCCTTAGCCAACAGGTACATTAGCAGAAATAACAGAAGAATAAACAAATAATCAGGAGTCAGTTGTATAGAACTCTCCTCTGTCCAGTCTACTATTAAAGGGAAAACCTCTTGAAACAATATCTTTGTCAATTATTGAAGCTTATTTACAGTATTTTCCTGCTTCCTGCTGTAATCCCATGGATTACATTTGGATCTGGAACTTTTCTGGCTTGATCATGGCTATTACCCTCTGTGACTCCAGGTATGCAAAACTGTGAAACAGTCCTACTGACCCTTGGGAGGTAAGAGATTGAAAGCCTACCCTCTTTTTTCTGTACTTCATAGTGAGCTGTTGTTTCTCTGTTAACCAGAATAGCCTCAACCAAAATTATTGTCAAGGAAAGAGAGAAATTCATCAGGAGAACATGAGATCATAGACTGGATCACTTGAAAGAGCTCAAGGACTCAGAGGTCTGGGAAAAGGGCAGTTTTGACCCACTATGAAACCAATGTGATAATTTCTTTGGTAATGAGTGACCCTGGCACAAGTGGGCTTGGAGAGAAGTAAGTTGACAATGAAGATCTTTATTTGGAAGCCTCAGCTTGCATCAGCCTTTGACAAGCTTAGCTTTGGGGAAGAAGAATCCTCTTACCTTGCAGGCTTGTTCAGAGGCCTTTTTCTGGCAGTGGAAAAACATTCTCTCTCAGGCCCAGAGGGACCAGGGACATCATAGAGTCACGAGAAACAAAATGTAGTGAACCAGCCATGCCCTTTGCTTGGCATGTGGAACTATGACCAATTTCCTTTGGACTAAGTTCCCAAATTTCTCAGAGGCTTCAAAAAGCAGAGAAAACTCAAAAGGTAGGATGTGGGTCTTCTGCTAATAAGGTTCATATGACTTAGAGCAATTTCTTAGAAAAAAAATATTAAAAGAATAGATGTTTGGAACAAGTCCTAACTTGCTATATCCAAATAGTCACAGGTACTATGTTATATTCAAATATCTGCAGAATATCTTTTTTGGATGCCCCAGAGCACATCAGACTCAAGTCCAACATGGAGTTCAACATCTTTCCTGATAACTGACAATCTATCATTCCTTCTCTATTTCCTGTCTCCATTTTTTTTTCTATATTCTCTTCCCAGACACTTGAGATAGAAAAGTTTCAGTGAGTCTAAATGTTTCTTCCTATTTTATATCTTACATCAATCAATCATGAATTCTAGCTGTTTTTAACCTCAAAAATATCTCAGATCCATTATGTCTACTGCATCCCTGTGGCTACTGCTGTAATGCTATCCTCATGAGGTTTTTATTTTTTTTAAAGATTTTATTTATTTGACAGAGAGAGACACAGCGAGAGAGGGAACACAAGCAGGGGGAGTGGGAGAGGGAGAAGCAGGCTTCCCGCTGAGCAGGGAGCCCGATGCGGGGCTCGATCCCAGGACCCTGGGATCATGACCCGAGCCGAAGGCAGACGCTTAATGACTGAGCCACCCAGGCGCCCCTCCTCATGAGGTTTTGCTTAGATGGTTGCCCTAATCTCCTAAGGGGGTTCCATATATCTAGCTGGCACACTCCATTCCATTTTACATTTGCTACCAGAGAATTAAATGCTCTTCTTAAGAAAATGGCCTCTCGGTGGCTTAATGAACATTTCTTTAAGGATGACGTCTCAGATCCTTAGCAAAGAACACAAGTCCTTCAGTGAGTTGAACTTCACCTACTTCTACCACTAGGCTAAGATTTTTGCAGGAAGACTAAATTTATTCATTTTTTAAAAGTCCCCAGGACCTGGAATGATGTTTCACATATGGTAAACTCCCAAATATTTATTAAAACCTAATTGAATTAATTTGTTTGTATGGAAAGTAATACTTGGAAAGCTGATTCTTTATCGTATTCAAGTCCATTGTGTAACAATCGTCTTTGGTGCCATTTCTGGCCTGTGATGTAGTTTCGCTTACCCTGGAGAACTTCTCCTCAAGCTTCCTCTTTCTCTGTTGGTGAAGATGATGCCTGCTGCTACTTTATTCTAGAAACTGGATAACCTTCTGCCTTGTTTTTGTGCTCAGTGACCCTTTTGACAGACCCTGTGGCTCTGACCCTTTACACAGTAGAAGTCTCCTGGTGTTTTTACTCGGCAGTGGACCGTGATATTTAGAAATCCCTTCGTCGAGCACCTTTGATTCTCCAGGGATGCCCATAATAAATATTTGCATTATTAAAAGAGTTATAAACACAGTATAAAAATGAGTGCACAAGGAAGTCACCACTTGGCTTTTGATTATGTCTACCCAAATGAAAAATGAATGAAGGTGCAATTAATAATAAATGTCCTTGTGTTCTTGTTTTAATTTTAACTCATCAGAGAATGTTAAAATTAAAGTGGAGCCAACATTTGCTTTATTGTTTTATTAAAGGCAGAATGTGGCCCTCATGTAGCCAATTCATGCAACTTCATAAAATTCTAATATCTGTATTGCCACTTACAAGCTGTTAACTTTATGCATGTTACTTATTCCCTGTTAGCTTCAGTTTCCTCATTTATATATGGAGATAATAATAATGCATGTATCATAGATCCGTTGATGGTATTAAATGAAGTTGTTCATCTGATGTATAGTTACCACCAAATATGTATTAGGATGACAATTTTATTTCAGCCTCACTCTTTGTGAGATTAGTAATCTAGACTTTTTTTCTCATTTTAAAGATGAAGTAACTCATTGAAAATGATCTGTCAATGAGCACTTAGCTCTTCTAAATCCGCCCCCCCTTTTTTTTTCCAGATGAGAAGGATGTGTCAAGGAAAATCTCTTTATATTCTCTGGCCTCCAGAAAAGGGGGAAGTGAGCATTATATTTGTGGCTAATGACTGATATAGGAACATAATTTCACAAATTCTGCCTTGCTGGCTTTCCTTTCATCCCTTGACCAGTATTACTATAATTTTATTTTTCATCAGAAACACTGTCTGGACTTCTGTGTATCAGCAGGTTGGTGATTGGCTCTAGCTAATCCAATGCTACAGCTTGTTGTCTGTCCTTCAGCCCATGACCATTCTTGGAAATGGGATCTTTTCTAAAAGATCATGCCATAGGGGGCACCTGGGTAGCTCAGTCGTTAAGTGTCTGCCTTCAGCTCAGGTCATGATCCCAGGGTCCTGGGATCGAGCCCTGCATCGGGCTCCCTGCTCAGCAGAAAGCCTGCTTCTTCCTCTCCCACTCCCCCTGCTTGTGTTCCCTCTCTCACTGTGTCTCTCTCTGTCAAATAAATAAAATCTTAAAAAAAAAAAGATCATGCCATAGTCAGCATCTTATCAGGATCCAGGGCTCTGTCTTTCCTTCTGTCAAGATCTTATAGGGGTATAAACATTTTCTCATGGAACCAATCCAGGTGAGTGAAAAATCATCATCGGTTTGGATAAATACTTAAAATGATTAACGCTGTCTAATGTGGTTCTCTGGGGATGAGGTATGATGAACAGGGGTGCAGGCACTTCCTGCTTAAAATTTATGGTTGCCCAGAAAAGAATTTCTCTCCCAACCAGAAGGAGCTATGCTGAGAGTGACCCTTAAGATCGTCTAACTGCACCTCATTTCCAGGCTATATCCTGTGGAATTCCTGAGGCATCTCATATCTTTCACGTTTAGCAGTGCCTGGACCCCCACTGATGCTTGGGGACTGGTGAATGGATGAATGCTGTGGACTCTATTGCTGTTTTGAAGTCAGTTTTCTTTTACTCTACCTTTCCACACAATATTTTACATGGGAACCTGGGAAAGATGAGAGAGTGCCAGAAGGATGGCATTTTCCCTTCTCATGAGTCCCCATTTCATTTAAGAGTTACACTTGCTCACAGAGACTAATTCTGCCTGCACATTCCAAACACAACTAAATGAATAGGAAAATGGAATCCCCATGGCCACTCCAATCTCCGGGCACTGGGAAGCCAGGAAGGTGTAAAAATAGCATCATTCTAGTACATTCTGTTACCAGAGAACAATATGGCCCAGACGGTTGAAGCTATGCTTATTGTCACATGAAGTTTCAGTGATAGGATTTAGACTGTATCTCATACCAGGAGTGAGGGGTTGAAATGCTCTGGATAGAATGGGTATATACTGTCCCATAGGGAAAAACAAAAAATATTGCCATAATGGCAATTAATATTTCTAAAAGCAAAAAACGTCCCATGCTGGGAGGGATTTCTTTATTTAATGAGAACTAGTAAAAGGCTCCATTGGTGGAAGGGACGCATGCTCCCTATTGAAAAAGTTCTGGATATTGTCTCCCAAACATCAGGAGACATGAGCACAGTTGAGTTTTACGTAGTGTGTTCATTATGTTATTGTTCTTTTTAAAGATAAATAGTCTCTAAGCTAGTTTCCTCATAGTTCTCTGCTGGAGGATGGTGCTAATAGTAAGATCCAAGGCAGGGCAAGTCCCTCATGACAGCAGTGCCTTCTTCTACCCCAAAGCAAAGGAGGCAGATCAGTCAGAAGAGGAGAACTATTTCTAGTTGCTTTTGAAACATCATTATTTTAAGAGGAATACATTTAAAAATTTTCTCTGTGTATGAAATCTCTTACCTTCTTATTACAAGCTATTCATCCCTTTCTTCAATGAGCGTTGAAATATTACAGACCTTCTCTCAAAAGGGCCATAGGCTACAGTCTTGAAGCAAATACATCCCAGCATTAGGGTTGGGTGGTCAGGGTCTGAAAGGGAGTAATTAATTCAATGCTTTTGATTCTAACACAGAAGAACTGGTGCCTCCAGAGATAGGAAGAACTGAAAGAAGGAAGGAGGGAGGAAAGTGGAGAGGAAAAGGCAGGGGAGGAGGAGAAAGAGAGAAAGAAGGTAGGGACAAAGGAAGGGAAGGAGGCACGGAAGAGAAGGAAAGAGAAAGAAGAAGAGAATGAAAGAAGGAAAGAAAGAGACAGCCTACAAACTAAGGGGGTTTTTGTGGTAAACACCAGGAAAAACAATGCTAGCGTGCCTTTAATTAGTGTGGGAAAAAAATGGACAAAGTGAACATGTTTCCAAAAAAGAAGGCGCTATGTTTGAAATGGTAACTGTTTACAAGACAAACGAAGTTACATGTGAACAACACTATCAGCCTTCCAGCACCCAGTCTTGCACCATATTGTGTATCCACTTAAGAAAAACTGGCTCCAATTAGGGATCTCCTGTCGAGCATCTTACTTATCTGCTTCCAGAACAGCTGTGAGCCATTCAGGATGCCACCAGTTTTTCCTCATTACACTCTCCTTAGAATTACAGATGTGCCTGGCTCATCCCCAGGGAGCCACATTCTAGTAAACACATCCTTTCTAGGTTTCAGGGGCTTCTCTGAAATAAGCTTGTGAACACAGGCAGACATGGTCAGTTGAAGTTGGCTTAAGAGACTTAAGGCTGCAAATACCCCCTGTGATGTCATGGGAAAGGAGAGCTGGATAATGACAAGGATTTAGGGTGTGTGGGGAAAGGGAGGGAGCTGGTTAAAATAACACACTTTTATTTTAATCAGTGTCACCAAAAATTGTTGTCCTGGGAGTTTGTGACTGAGAAGCTGCTGTTGGAGGGGCACACTTCATTGTCCTAAGTGTATTTAATGAGGGGTTAAGGAAACAGGCTGAGGCAAGTAAGTGGGAATGAGTGAATCAACGTATTTCAAGGAATGGACATATTTTTGCTTTGATAGTACAAACAACTGTATTTTAATATCTTGTAAAGTGAGTTCTTGCTGTTCCTGGAGAATGGCTTCGTAGGAAATGCATAATGTATTTAGCAAGTGGTCCCAGACTCTTTTTTTCTGCTCCTCTCCCCAACTACTATTAGTTCTCAAGAGTAAATCATTGTAAAATATTAAGAGCACAGTCATGGTCATATTTATTATTGATAAAGAAAAGAAGGTTCTCATGTTGGCAGACATGGGGGAACCTGGGGAAAAGAAGACTTAGTAATTAGTTATAAGATTTAGTGAGCAACAAAAGTGTAGGGAGGCTGCAGGGTGGGTTTCTAATTTGTTTACATGTCTTTGTTGCCACACCATTGGGTAGTTCTACTGGAGTGGTCTGAGTCATGTGACCTGCAGTAGCCAATGGGATGTCTCCAAAGCGAACAGAGCTTTGATAAATACTTGCACCTTGGAGTCTTCCTTTCTTTGCTGCTCTTGGAAATTCTACAACTACTTTGTGAATATTCTCTGGTTAAGCTGCAGATAATTGGTGACCCATTAGGGATTCTAGCAGAGATTAGCAGAACCAGACTAGACCAGAATGATCACCCAGCACATCCATAGGAACCTGAGCTAAGTAAATAATTGTCTTAAACAACTAGGTCTTGGAGGTGTTACTCTAAACAGCAAAATGTAACTAATGCAGAAAGCCAGATCATAAAATAGATTAGGACGTATATTGGAATCATTCATATATCTACATTCAAAATCTATCATTTTGCCCTACTGTGCAAGATGTTGGAAAATAAGACCATTTTCTTTCCTTTACTTTGTTTTGGAAAACAAAGTTACCAGCAATTACATTAGAGGGCTATAAATATTATAAAAAGAGGAGACTAGAGTACAGAGATGGGACATTCAACTCAACTCAGACGTGGGAGTTGAGTTAGGGAATGCACTGGAAAGCTTAGACTGGCTGGTGTTACATGGGTGAAGGTGGGTAGAGGTAAGATGTGCAGAGGTGGGGATTAGATGGGGTTCTAGACAAATGTCACACATGAAAGCCTGGAGGAGACAGCAAGGATTGTCCCCTGGAGGAAATAAAAGAAGTTCAGAGCCAAGTGTAGAACTAACTTTCTATTGTGACACCTTTTATGACCTTCCACTGAGCCTCACTCTGGGAACATTCTGCCTCATTTATCAAGGCCTGGAAAACTTGCTTCAATTTTCCTCTTGGTCTATGAATATAATGCCAGTGAGATTATTCGTGACATGTAGCCAAGTGAATGCAGTTCCCTGGGTTGGAAAATTTGTAACACCACTTCACATAAGGAGGAAAGCCTGGGGTATTATATACTCATGTTTGAGTGTCCTTGCCCGGGCAATGGCTATTACAGAGGGAAATGTAGTGCAGAAGGGTAGAGATGTCAGAAGTACTCTCCCCTGATATGTGTCTATCATGAATATGCACTGAAATACAGGCAACCAGATTGTCCTGAATACTTCATAGTCTTGTTTTAAGGATAAAGAAATACTGTTAAGGGCACCGATTTGAAGTCTTAGAATGCAAGGTGATATTCTAACCATAATTTAATTGGATAATAACATCAGCTTGATTGGCCAAACATATTATATTAATAGATTTCTAGAACAGAAATGAAGAAATCACGGAAGTGTCTCCTAATGGTGTCTAGTTGTAGAGCTTCAGCCTCCCACCACCGCTGCGCCACCCTTTGTTAGCTCGTATAATTTGTGTGTCTTTCGATTTCTAGGTCCCTGTCACACATTTTCCTGCATTCTCATTTATTTGCAAAAGGTACCACTGAGGAAAAGTTTGTTCATTTTGGACATGTGACATTAACATTTCTTTAAACAACACACGTGGATTGGTGCTCCCTAAAAACTGTTCTCTTATCCAGCTTCTGAATTCTGTATTGAAGTTCTATGTATTTTCCCAGCTTTAGTGGTATCGGGAAATACTTACACCACAGAGTGAAAATAGTAACATTATTCATAATACTCCCTGATATTTCTTCTGTGCTTTGAAGTTTTCCAGGAAATGTCCCGTGCACTTGCTTGTGGACAACTCCTAGCACCCCTGTGTGATGGGTAGCATACCACGCCATATACATATTTTTTGTACGAGGAGAAGAAAGTTGAGAAGATAACCTAATATGGTTAGATAGTCTCGATGAATCAGACTCAGAATTCAAATTGAGCTGTGTGATCTTGGACAAGTAACCTTAATTCTCTGGGACACGGGAGCCGTATTTTATAGGTAATTAAACAAACAAGGAGAGCCTGGTTGTTTAGGCGCTTGGGCTCCTCAACCCCGAATCCTCATGCCCCACTGCCCTATGGGACTACCTTTGGTGTCCGAAAGGTCTCACCACATCACGTGGTCTCACCACATCACGTGGTCTCTCTCCAGTACAGCACCAAACTGGTAGAAAACTGGAGCCACAAAGGCTGGTTTCGACCTGTTAAGGTCTAACTCCTTCTCATTATCATCAAGGAGACTGAATTAAATGAACTGACATAACCCCTCCCTTCCAACCTTACCTTCTGCCTTTATCTGCTACCAAACAAGAACAGAAGTTGTCATTAGTAAGAGTTCTTTATTTTAGATTCAACCCTTAAGGACTTCTGAATTTCATTCCTACATGGGTATTTTAAGATACTGATTTCTCAATGGGGTGATATTGCTCCTCTCACCCAGTGGATATTTGGTGATGTTTGATGACGTTTCTGGAAGTCACAGCTGTGTATTTGTGTGGGCAGTATTCTATTGACCCATAATGAGTAGAGGACAGAGATGCTGCTAAACATCCTACAGTGTACAGGTTGTCCCTGACCACAAATAATTACCCAGTCCGCAGTGTCCATAGTGATAAGGTTTAGAAACCATTCTTTAGGGATATATTTCTAAAGTAGCATTTATTCTACTATTTAACTAAAAGATATACATATTCATTTTGGAATACTCGATGAGAAACAAAATAAGAACACAAAGCAGGAAATGAAAATCACTCGTAATCTGACACCCAGAGATAACCTGTTAATATTTTCCCATTTTACTAACCCCTATCATGTTTAATTATGCTTTTTAAAAAAGGGGATCAGTGCGTGCATATTTGGTAATGTATTTTGTAGCTTGCTGCTTTACTATATCTTAAATGCCATTCAGTATCACTAAACAGTTTCTGCAAAAATCATTTGGAGTATGGTGTTCTGATGAATTTATACAGGTGGTTTAGCCCATCTACTGTGGTTGGACTTTTGGTTATTTTCAAGTAAGTGCTATTGTAATGAAGGCTCATGAGGTGACATTTTTCACTCCGCCAAACCAGTTTGCTTAGGATAATATCCAGTGGTTAAAGTGTATGTAGTTTTTTCCCCCCTTCATTCATGATTTGAATTTTCACATTGTATACTAAGAGAGTATTTATCAAGGTTTCCTTCCACCAGCAGTATGAAAGAGTGCCTATTTCCCACCCCTGTGCCAACCTAGAAGAGGTAGTGTGTCTCCAAGTGAAAATCATTATTCTTGAAATTTAATTCTTGCCTGTTAAAGAGCAATGCATAACCAGAGAATATGCTTAGAAGCCCTTCCTGCACTGGCAGAGATTATTTGATATTTCAAAGGTAGCATCCCTTGGTCCCTAGAGGACCTCCCTTGAAGAAATTATTGATTTATATCATCAAAAACCAAGTATTCAAGAAGCAGTCTGAAACCCTGGCTAAAAGCAAAGTATGCAGGTTTCCCAAGAGTCCCATCTGTAAAAGGATCATTGATTTTTGACCTTTTGGGATGTTTAATCTCTCTCACTCTCTCTCCTTTTTAAAAATTCTCATAATGTTTTATTATGTGCATGGATAACATGAGGAGGAAGAGAGTGAAGCAGGATAAGGACACACAATGTCCCTGGACACAATGTCCCTGGTTTTTGACTGGTATACGCCAAGGACCTTTCAGTCAGAGTAGGTTTCGTGTATAAAATTTTTAAACAAACTAACAGAAATCATTATGTCCAGGCAGACATCCTTCTCCAGAGTGACCAGTACAGGTGCTTTGTCTGTTGTTCCCGATTTTGTGAAAATATTTCAAATAAGCAAGGAAGAGCTCCATAGAGGCAATTAATCAATCCAACACCCACCTTCACATAAAGATCTTCATCTCCAAAATATTGGACAATAATCCCCATGTTGGAATCAAATTTATTTATAAGATATTAATGGTCCAGGTGTAGATTTTCAAGAGTTTCTTTAAAATCTTCTCTCCTAAATTTGCTGTGGCAATTTTGGGTATGTGAGCTAATGAGCTGCTTTGCACATGGTGAATTTCCTATTTTAGGCATCCCAGATAGCATAAGTAAGATCTCACATTGTTATTAAGTAAAGGCTATAAAAATGTCTCTTTCTAAACATGTAAGCCTCAGAAAGCTAACAGAAAATAGAGAACCAATCTCCTCTATTCGTTTGAAAATACTTTTTTTTCTTATACTGATAATGTATTCATCACCTTTTTAAAAATTTATTTATTTTTTTATTATTATGTTAGTCACCATACATTACATCATTAGTTTTTGATGTAGTGTTCCATGGTTCATTGTTTGTGTATAACACCCAGTGCTCCATGCAGTATGTGCCCTCTTTAATACCCATCGCCAGGCTAACCCATCCCCCCTCCCCCCTCCCGTCTAGAACCCTCAGTTTGTTTCTCAGAGTCCATAGTCTCTCATGGTTCGTCTCCCCCTCCGATTTCCCCCCCTTCATTCTTCCCCTCCTGCTATCTTCTTCTTCTTCTTTTTTTTTTTTTTTATCACCTTGATGTATAACGACCAACCTCAGGACCTCAGTGGTTCATAGTGAAATCCTCAAGGTAGAAACTTTATTTTATTCTTAGAGTCCACCTCAAGCATAGAATTTTAGAAGAAATCTATGAACCAGGTGTTAATAAAATAATAGTTTAATAAATAAATTTAATAAATTAATTGTAGTAACATATGGAAAACCCAGTCAAATGGCTGAGCAGGGACATATTAGATATCTCCCCCTAAAAATGTAATACAAATGTTCTTTAAAAAGGAGGGATTTAAAATGTCTGTACTTAAGATCCTATAGTTGTAGTCATTGTAATGAGTCCATTTTAATCTGTTGTCAAGATGTAATGAAAACACACAAAAGCGATTTTATAACCACGGTCAATTAATTTAATTCACTTTATCCTGTCTCACCTCTGTGGTGTTTGTATGTAATCACTCTATAAGAGAAGCTGCTGCTAAAAAAGGAGGAGCAACTGAGTCAAACAAACACTTGAGCAACTCCAGGAACGCTTGCTGTGGCCTTTCCCTTGGGACATGAGTGAGCTGCAGTCTTGTGACTTACAATTCGTCATGATTTTCATGTTCTTAGTCACAAGCGTGATGCATTTGTTCCTGGGACCACCTGTTTGACATATAACTCCAAATGTGAGAGGAAAATGGAAAATGGTTCTGTTTTTCTCTGTTTCTTTAACAATATTTGGAACAGAAAGAGACATTACCTTGTTATACTTGAAGACTTAAATATGCTCATGAGCACCACACAAACCCATCAAAACACACACACACACACACACACACACACCCCACCTGTGCTTATCTAATACTGTTAACACAAATAGAAGTTTTCTGAGAAGAAATACCAAAAGAGGAAATGGAAACTAGATCTTTCACTGCCTCCAAAGAATATTAGTCCTCAGGCATGTCAAAATTTGGGAGATGGGGGGTGGTGGTGGTACACTGTCAGACTGAAATCACCAAATACCATCAAAACCATTCACAATTCTCTGATACTGTGAATATCAGAAATGGTTGCACGGGTCCAAAGACAGTATGTATTTCTGTACCTAAAATCATGGCTTCTGGATGCAGACCTGGGTTTGAATCTAAGCTCCACCACACTTGTTGTATACTTTCAAGTGTAACAGATTCTCTGAGCTTTAGTTTCTTCATCCTTAAAATTATCACAAAGGCTACTGTAGGGATTGACAGAGATCCCTAAAGCACCTAGTTTGATGTTTGGCAGCAAGCCATGTGCCAGATAAATTGTGTTTCCAATGGCCACATGGAATTAAAAGGAAATTTAAAAATCAAATTGTATTTGGAGTTTTAGCATTAATGCTAGGGTTGAAGTAGGACACAGAACCATCTCTGTCTTGGGCATATTTACTACTAGTAAACAAGCATGTTAGTGATCCAAGACTCCTCATTTAACACAATCTTGTAAATAGATCATGAAAACCAGCATGAATATTCCAGTCCATGTTGTGTAGCAGAAGATCCTAGGGTTCAGAGTCAGAAATTCATCATTTACTAGGCATGTATTTCAGACAAATTACTTAACTTTTCTAAGCTTTGATTTCCTAATTGATATGTTAGAGTACATTTATTGAAAAATACTGTGTTCCAGGTACTTTATTCAACCCCTGTCAATATATTCATTAATCCATTTATTTATTAAGCATCTACAAAATGCTAGGCACCGTGGGAAGCCCTGGGTATAGAGGAGTGAATGAATGATATTGGCACAATCCCAACTTTCATACGGCTAGAGAATACATGATTTTCCCCTTTTTGGTACTTTCTCCATTTTAAATTGCATATTGATAGTAAATATGCAAAACAGATGCTGGGAGAGACAAAAATAAAGTGAAAGAGGTACTTAAACAGGGTTGAAAGAGGAATCCTCTCTAGGGAAGCTTTGTTTAAGTTGAAACTTGATGAATGAGATGCAGCTAAGCCAAGAACATTCTGGACACAGAGGACAGCATGTTTGAAGGCTGTAAGAAAGCTCTAATACTCCTTAAAGTGAACCTTAAAATGTGAGTGATAATTAAACATGAAAAGTCATTCTAATACTTGTGATTCCATGTAAAGCTATTGGATTCCTAAAGGCATTGGTAGAGTGTAAGCTCTATTTCTTTTTCTTTTTTTTATTCAAGTAGAAATAAAATACAGTGTTATATTTCAGGTGTACAATACTGTGATTCAGCCATTCTATACGTTAGTCAGTGCTCATCACAATAAGTATGTTCTTGATCCCCATCACCTATTTCCCCACCACCAACTCCTCTCCCCTCTCATAACCACCAGTTTGTTCTTTATAGTTAAGAGTCTGGGTTTTTTTTACTCTTTTTTGTTTCCTTGTTTTGTCTCTTAAATTCCACATATGAGTGAAATCAAATGGTACTTGTCTTTTTCTGACTTATTTCACTTAGCATTATATCCTCTAGATCCATCCATGTTGTTGCAAATGGTAAGAATTCATTTATTTTTATGGCTGAGTAATATTCCATTGTATATATATACACCACATCTTTAACCATTCATCTCTCAATGGACACTTGGGCTGTTTCCACATCTTGGCTATTGTAAATAATGCTGCAATAAACATAGGCCTGCATATATTTTTCCGAATTAGTGTTTTCATTTTCTTTGGGTAAATACCCAGGAGTGGAATTACTGGATCATATGGTAGTTCCATGTTTAATTTTTTTGAGGAACCTTCATACTGTTTTCCACAGTGGCTGCATCAGCTTGCATTCCCACCGACAGTGCACAAGGACTCCTTTTTCTTTGCATCCTCACCACACTTGTTTTTTCTTGTGTTTTTTATTTTAGCCATCTTGACAAGTGTGAGGTGACATCTCATTGTAGTTTAATTTGCATTTCCCTATTGCTTAGTGATGTTGAGCATCTTTTCATGTGTCTGTTGGCCATTTGTATGTCTTCTTTGGAGAAATGTCTCTTCATGTCTGCATTTTTATTTGGGTTATTTGGGGTTTTTCCGTGTTGAGTTGTAAAAGTTCTTATATATTTTGGATATTAATCCCTTATTGGATATATAACTTGCAAATATCTTCTTCCATTCAGTAGGTTTCCTTTTGTTGATAGTTCCCTTTCATTGTGCAAAAGCTCTTTATTTTGGTGTAGTCCCCATAGTTTAATTTTGCTGTTGTTTCCCTTCCCAAAGGAGATATATCTAGAAAATAAGTGCTATTTAAAAAAATATTTATTTATTTATTTGTTTGTTTGTTTGTTTATTTATTTTAAAGGGAGAGAGAGAGTTCTTGGGAGGGGAGGGGCAGAGGGAGAGAGAACCTCAAGCAGATTCCCTACTAAGTGTGGAGCCCAACTTGGGGCTTGATCTCACAATCCTGAGATCTTGACCCTGAGATAATGACCTGAGCTGAAACCAAAAGTCAGATGCTTAACTGAGCCATCCAGGCATCCCAATAAGTTCTATTTTTTTTTTTTTAAGATTTTATTTATTTATTTGAGAGAGAGACACAGCGAGGGAGGAAACATAAGCAGAGAGAGTGGGAGAGGGAGAAGCAGGCTTCCTGCTGAGCAAGGAGTCCCATGTGGGACTCAATCCCAGGACCCTGGGATCATGACCTGAGCTGAAGGCAGACGCTTAATGACTGAGCCACCCTGGCGCCCCAGAAAGTTCTATTTCTTAATAGCCTTGAATATTTCGTTAACCTTTCTGAGGTTTTCATTTGTTTTCTTTTAGCTTCTTTTTTTTCATTGTTCAATCAGGCCATGTTGAAAGAAATAGAAGGTGATAATTTGTAAGTAAAACAAATGATGAAAACTAAGTCATTGAAAAGCATTCATTTCCTTTAGTGCACATAGTCACCCAGAAATGTTAGATATTTGTGTAGCTTTAAACTGTGCTTATGTTTACCATAATAGAAAAAAAATGCTCTAGTAGTCTCCTTGTGGAGATTAACTAGATACACATCAATCTTATTTATTCTCTTGAGCATACAGGATGGCTATATTTCTAAGCTTCCCTTGCAGTTATATTGGGGTCTATGACTAGGTTCTGACCAATGAAATGGAGGGGAAGAAGGACTGCATTCCTCTTATGGACTTGGCCATAAACTCATCTGTATGATCCTCCATGCGATTTCTTTCCATTCCATAGCAACTGTGGAGGCCATGTATAATGCATGGTACACAGAAAGAGCCACCAGGAGAGCTACTCCCTGTCATGTGGGCAACAAATTAACTGGAACCACTGAGATTTGGGGATTGTTTACTGTAATAGCAAACATCCCTTATCTTGACTAATACATGAATCCTGTACATGTCACAGGCCATTATGGCGAACAGTACTTTGGCTAAAAATTCTATTTTTGAAGAAGTTATCAACCCTTTAAAAATATCCTCTTTTTATATTACAATATCTTTTTTTCCCTAATTAAATATCAGTTTTTGAGATCATCTTAAAATGAATCAAATGGGATGGGGTTTGAGAGGCAAAGTACTCATAATCCATTAGATTGGGATTTAGCCACAAAATGGTGATTAAAACTCAAAGATATTTTATTCTTTATCCTTTATAAATAAAGGGAAATGGTTAGTGCCCCATAAAATCTGAACAAAAGGAGCCTCTGTTGAAGTTTAGTAAAACAGGATCCACTACATTAGATGTATTTTGCAGAAAAGAATTTAAACATACACTCACACACATAGAGACACACACAGACAAACCTTCTAAAGTCCATGACATTTCCATTGTCTTTAGAGCCAGCCTTTTTCTGGGAACATATAAGTATTAAAAGCCCTTGTTCAAGGTAAATATTTGTCTTCCATGCAAGCTGAGCACACTTACTGAAAACCATTGGTGCAGGTTAATATGGTGGATGGCCACCCATATAGGGAGTGTGGACATAGCAGGGGACATGAGATCAGAACCCAACTTTGCCTACTGCTATCTACATCACTTAGGTAAACCTTCAGTTGGCCTGCGTGTGAAGAGGAAATAATGCTTTCATTCAGGATAGTTTTGAGCCCGAAGTAACCGGTCTGACATCTCTCTGCCTTTTCAATTCTCACACACTGATTGCTGTGCTTTGAGAAGGAATTACTCAATTTTGCAGATTTACTTTCTTTATCCTCAGATGTACCTAAGGGCTATTCAACTATCCTTCATGTATCTCTGGTCAGCTACCTCCCATATGTCCGAAAGCATCCATTTGAAGCTTTGATTTCTCCCTTCCGACTGGCTATTCTAAAATAGTACTCTCAGCCAATGTTCTGGCTTCTTCTGTCTTAGAAATGGAGGCTGCACCTCAGAAACCCATGCCCACCCCCTGCCATGTTGTGGACATTTCTTGTTTCTGCAGCCTCACTCTCCTGCTCAAGATCAAAAGCCCTTTCTCTCTGGACAGAGGCTAATCTGCATTCCTATGCTCTTGAGCTCATCCCTTGTATCTCATATGTGAACCTGCCCTTTTAATTTTCTCTCTCATTTGCCTCGGCTCCACTGCAATCCATTTCTCCTCTTGTGAGGGAGAAAATAAGACCAGAGAGGATATTTCCCATCTACTCTCCCCACTCCCTGCCCCAGTCTCTCTCCTTTCTGTCATTAGCAAGCTCCTCCTACAAACAGTATTCTCAACATCATTGCCTATTTTTCGTTTAAATCTACTGCAATATGCTTTTTCCCACAGCCACTCCACTAGAACTGCTCTGGAGAAGGATCTTCTGTTTGCCAACCTCAGGGACTCCAGTTCTCTTTCACTGACTTTCCTGTACCATTGGATACTGTTGAAGACCCTTCTTGAAACTATTACTTCCTTTGGCATTTCTGATATTAAGTTCATTTATTTTTCCTCCTACCTCTCTGATTTTTTTCTTCATGTAAACTAGTTTATAAGATACTCTTCTGCCAGTATTTATTTACTTGTTTATTTACTTACGTATTTATAGAGAGCGAGTGAGCAGTGGGGGAGGGGCAGAGGGAGAGGGAGAGAGAGAATCCCAAGCAGGCTCCACCCTCAGTGAGTGACCCTGAGATCATGACCCGAGCTGAAATTAAGAGTCAGATGTTCAACCGACTGAGCCACCCAGGCCCTCTGTCTTCTGCCACCTTTTTAAATGTTGGTATCTGCTAATACTCTGTTATTGATGATCTCTTAATTCCCCATTCTCCTTTTTAGATTTCAACAATTTCCTTTACTTTCACTACAACCTGCATGCAAATATTTCCTAATTCTTTGTCTCCAATTTAATTTCCTAAATTCCAGGCCCGATCATCTAGTCAACATCTATACCTGGATGACCAACAGCTGTCCCCACTTTCCCATGTTCAAACCTCAGGCTTCACTTCTCTTTTTCTTAAAGCAACTTCTCTTTCAGGCTAGGTGCATATCGTGGCTTTGCCACTTTTTAGTTTTGTGCTTTAATCAAAGTTACCTAAGATTTCTAAATTTCAATTTCTTTAGCTATGAGAATAATGTTAGTTAATAGAATTATTGTGAAAATGACAAACCAATGACAAGAAAAGCTACTATTTATTGTATATTGGTTATGTTCTATGTGGCAAGTACAGTCCTGATGTTTTAAATGAATTGTTATTTATAGAAGCAAAGTAGAGTATGTAATTAGTGGTTATGGCTATTACAACCAGAAGTCTAGGATTTTAAGCTCACTTCCTTATTAATTTCATTCTCACTGAACCTTAGAGCAGTGTTTATGCCAGACCCTGCTCTTCTAGGGGAGAGGAAAGCTATCTTTCTAAGCTTAAATTCTTGGAATATCAGAAAATTTCATTCTACCTCTATCCCAAGCAAATCCTTAAACCTATGGGAAAATCTTGCATGCCAAATTTGCAATCCATAGTTGAGACACTTGGGATTCTTAGTTTTCATGATTAACATCTAAATAACTGTCTATAATTCAAAGATGTATAGTAACTGCTATTCCATTCCTCAACCATAGCCAGTTACCCAATGGAATCAAGAGAAACATGTGATTCTGTTTTGGAGTTATGGTGTTAAACACTTTCAACTCACCCTGTAGATAGAACAGGAGACTTTCATGAACATAGGAAAGACTTATTTATAAATAAAAATCAATACCATTGGTATTTGCCTTTCAATATGAATTCTCCTACCAGTGATTTGCAAGTTAATCTCATATGACTTATGAAATAACTTGGATTTCTTACTATCTTGCAGGACTTCTTCTTGCAGTGGGGTCAATGGGCTTATAATTCAGTGGTACTTAACTTTATTTTTATGTTCATTTGTTTAATATGTGCCAAATTGCTGACAGAACATTCCTAGAAACATTCATAAATACGGCCATGCAAACACATATGAAATATCAAATATTATGTGAAGGAGTAATAGGTCATCTGAAGCCTATTTATCAACGTTCTGTGGTTCTGCAGATCCCAGATTAAAATTCCTCTGTATTAGAGGATCTTTGAGGGTCAAGGGCTCCAAGCCTCTCAAAATACAGGTATCAGCCAGAATCATTAGCTACCTACCCGATTGTGTAATAAATAAAGTAATTTATTCCAATTTATTTTCTCAGTATAACTTGCTTTCTCAAGCATTCTTAAGGTCTAACAATTATTTAGAAGGGTTTCTTCTGGAAATTAAAGGATCTTCCAAGAATCAGAGGATGACATACTTATATGTCTGTTGAGGGAGATTGTATCTTTATGCTTTTTAGAGATGATCTTTAGACCTGAAGAATTACTACCAGAAAGAAGCAACACAATAACAGAAGAACAGACATATCTAGTATTACAATAATCTTTATGCTCTAGAAAAATAAAAAAAAAGTTTTATTTTTTTCATAATCTGATGGTTTCCAGAGCATGTTTTTGTCTTGCCTAAATAGATAATAGCATGCATGACGTGTTTTACATATTTGGCTTTCCAGTTAAAAATTAGCTTTAAAGTCTTTATCTGATGCATTCACTAAACTATATGTCATTTATGGAGAAACATACTGGCAGTTAGTGGTATAAAACAAATCTAACGAGGAATTAAAAGAAAGAATTTGAAAATGATACATATGATACATATTCTTTTTTAATGAATATTGTTCTTATTTTCTGCTTTGCAATTTCTAATTTAATCTTTAATGATAGTGGGTCAGGCTTCAGAAAATAGATGTTTTGGGGACTTGGTCTCATCTAGAAGATCACAGTGTGAAAAGAATTTCCAGGCAGACTTGGCAAAGTCATAGGGGTGTAAAAACATTTTATAGCACCTTGTCTTAATCCAAGCATAATCACTTCATTAAAAAAATTGGGATTGTGGGGCACCTGGATGGCTCAGTCGGTTAAGTGTTTGCCTTTGGCTCAGGTCATGATCCCAGGGTCCTGGGATTGAGTCCTGCATCAGGCTCTCTGCTCAGCGGGAAGCCTGCTTCTCCCTCTCCCACTCCCCCATGCTCATTCTCTCTCTCTCTCACCCTCTCTCTCTCTCAAATAAATAAATTTATAAATAAATAAAATCTTTAAAAAAACCTTGGGATTGCAATATCATTTTAAAAATCAGGATTGCAACATTGTGGGTATATTTTTTGGTATGTCTTATGTATTGAGTTCACTCTTGGTTTTGGCGATGAATTTATCATATCCAAAAGATAAGAAAGCCCAAATCAATCAGCCATCTCTTTATCTTTACTTTCAATATGTAACCACTAACAAGCCCATCCTACTTTATATAATGGTGCTGCTATCCAATATTTAAAAAAATATGTTCATGCATGATGTTTGATTCCATTTATTTCAATAAAATTCCTGAATTACTCTATATAGTAGATACTATGTTTTATTCAAGAGAGGAATTTAAAGCTCAGAAAGGTGATACAAAAAGCCCAAGACCAAACAACTACTGACAGAACCAGGATTTGAATCCAGCCATTATGGCTAGAGAGCAAATGTTCTTATTTACTGTACCATTGTTTGTGATGTACTGACAGCTTTGAACAGTTTTCTCCCTATTTGGACTTGAATCATCTTTTTTCCTTTATCTTGTTATATCTTTATTCTCCTAGTCCTCTATCCTCATCCCCATACCATTAGAGACCCAATTTTGGGGGATTAGAGACAGATATTCTAAAATATGGTGGGATAAGTGTTTGCCCATTTGTTTTTCTTATGGGATTAATAACCTCTATTTTCCTTTTCTATAGGACTCTTTCTGGAATTTTGATGCTTATGCAAAGAGGAAATTCTCCTTTTTTGTTTCTGAATACTGTTTTTCTCATTTAGTTTTTTTTTTTTTTTGAGTGATCTAATAAATAGAAATGCTCTTCCCCATTGCAGTTTGGCATCAACTGAATTATAAGATGAAGGAATAAGATAAGATAGGGACAAAAATATCATCTTTACTATGAATACAAGCTGATATTAAAGAATATAGTTAATATCTCTAGGAAGAATGTCTTTCAAATAGTGAAACTTAAAATTAAGCAAATTTATCACCCCGTCCCACAACACACTGGTCTGGGACAAACCCCAACCCCATAAGGGCAGAGTACAATATATGATTTCTGTGGGCAGCTTGAGCCCAGAAGGAAGAGAGGAAGGAGCTAAGGGGATAAATTATGCACACATAGTTTATCTTTTCAAACTCCTAAGTCACGTGTGTCCTCCTTATCCACAAGAGAAGGACCCAGTCAGGGGTAAGAGGAGAGAAGCCAGAGGAGCTTACAACACCTGGAACAAAACTTCTGAAATGGGAAAGACTCCCCTCCCCCCCAACACCCACATATTGTTAAGATGGGATAAAGATTAAATTGTGAGATGAGTCAATTGAAAGATGTGAATATCATCAATAAAAAGGCAATATAATAGAGTGAAGGCAAGCGCTATATAAAGTAGTTATTTTCTAAAATGGAAAATGAAGGACTTTTTTTAGAGTCCCTTCCCTGGACTCTAAGAAAAATAAGAGATAGATAAAGTGGTCAATAAATTTACTGGTTTTTACTATCCAGTCATTTTATAAGTGTTTTCTGAAATTGTATAATCCAGCCAAAGTATCTCAGGTCAGGAAAACATTGAAAATAATTCCTTGGATGCTTTGGTTAAATATTTGAGAGATGACAGTATGATGATTTGTCCTAAACTGCTCAGCAGAGCACACATTTTAAGAGGAAAGCACATTATAAAAAAATGTGTTTGTTTCTTTTGTCAATTGTTTACCATCCCCAAAAAAGAGCTGTTGAGAATTGAAGCATAAGAGAACACATCTCTTCTTTTGTTGTAGGAGAAAGTTAAAAAAAAAAAGTTAAAAGGAGAATAATAGCTGAAAGTTGAGATTTGGCAGACAGTATGATATGATCTGATTTTCAATCAATCTTGAAACTGAGAATTTAAACACCTCCATCTGACATCAAATAGAAATGACCCATCGGTCATGCAGTCAGTGTTTCTGAGCTCAGGATGCCTTGCAATAAAAGATTTTCTGCCTTATTTTACTCTTTTTGGCCCCTCTGCCATATCCCCAAATTCTCTCACCTGCGTTTGGTCCAAACCAATCGCTTGATGAGACAGGGTTGTGTAGTGAAAAGAGTGTTGGGATCAAATGTTTTTGAATGTTCATATCAACATATTTTAGTCCTATAATTATGAAAAAAAGTTTCTAGCTTTGGATTCATGTGTAAATTGATAATACCTCCTTGTAGTTTTGCTGTGAGGGATTTTTAATCTATAATATGGCTACTCTGTGAGGCCAGGCACATGCTTCTTGTTATTCAGTGTGTCTTGAACAAACAGCACCATGCATGCTATGTAATAAAAGCTTAATTAGTTTTTAATTGAATTATATTGAATTGGACTACGAGGATTAAATATGAAAAAGGTATATAGAAGCTGGGTCATATAATTATTTCCTAAGTGTTATAAGAAAATAGCATGAGATGTTTAGAGGAACAGAGAAGTACGTAATATCTTTATTTTTGCATTCATAAATGGGAGCAGACAGGGAACCACCAAAAGTTACGCTTTTCCTAAATTTAAGGAGTTTCAGGCAGATCCAACACTGCTTAGGGAATGTAGGAATTTGCCTCACTCACCAAAGACTTTCATTTTTTTGTCCCAACAGATATGTGATAATAATAACTGCTTTCATTTATGAAGTTCTCTTTAATAAAAGAAATATTTATATATTTTTACACAAAAACCCTCTTGTGTAGAGAGCTCATTTTCTTGTTCTCCTTCACTAAGCCACAGAAGTATAGGATGGTAGATAAAAGCTCAGATTTTGGAGTTCTCAGAGTGAAGTTTATTTTTTTAAAAGGTTTTATTTATTTGAGAGACAAAGAGTGATTGAGAGAGAGAGAGCATGAGCAGGGTGAGGAGCAGAGGGAGAGGGAGAAGCAGATTCCCCACTAAGCAGGGAGTTGATGCGGGGCTCAATCCCAGGACTCCAGAATCATAACCCGAGTGGTAGGCAGACACTTAACCGACTGAGCCACCCCGGTGCCCCCTGAGTGAAGTTTAAATCTATGTAGTCTCACCTCCTGTATCGTGACCTTGGGGAAATTACTTAATCTCTCTGAGCCTCAGTATCCCTATCTTACAGATCAGGAAACAATTATGCCTACCCCATATGGGTGCTGTGAAGGGGAGATACGCCAACACACGGAAAGCCCTTGTTGCAGTAGTGAATTGAAAGGGTTAGTCAGTTTTGCCTTTTATTTTCATGAATGAACACCTATTCTGTCCCAGGCATTTTACTAGGCAGATAATGTCACTTGTTACCTTAATTCAAAATTGAAGGTGAGAAAAAAAAAATCACTGTTGTGGGTCACAAGGCTAGTGTGTCAACAAGGACTTATATTCCAGATATTTCAGTTACCACTTCCCCTAGCACAATTTTCAAGGTGAATACAGTGCAAGAGCTTGCCCAATAGTACAGAGGTTTGATACCATAATTTTGGGTTATGCTCATGGTGATCATGGAAGATATAACTGTCTTTCCTTACCTGCCTCTCCATGTTTAAACTTTGGAGAGTTTGCAGTTGTGGGTCTTGTCGCAGGACTAACGATGACACCGCTCAGGTGGAAGCAGGTCAGGTGGGAGAACCTTACGAGGCTGGCCTTCCAAACGGGGTCCCCGTGAATGGGATGGGGCTGGAGAGGACCAGAGAGCAATTCTGATTGCCCAGAGTACAGCTTCATTCAGTGCAAGTCTGTAAGGTAAAAATTAACATCTCCATTTTAGAGATGAGTAAACTAAGCCACAGTGTGTAGGACTAACTTGCTGAAGACCACAAAGCTAGTAAGTACTAGAGGATTTATCAGTGCTGAATGGAGTCAAATGGTATAATTGTTCTCAAGTAATATATTGTATTTGTAACATACTTTTGTATAACTGTATTTTATGCAGGTAAATAGAATTACAAGTTTAGCTAAGCTGAGATGTGGATGGGTCAGGACAGTGCTGCCTGGTAAATTATCAAAATTCCTCAAGGGTTTCTAGCAAGTCTTCAAACATTTTTGGGTATTAGGCCTCTCAGCAGTGAAATGTCATGGTGAATAGACATTTTAAGACTGGATAAGTTCTGCCTGACATTCTAGTGCAATGTTTCTATGATTAGTCAACCAGTAGAATGCCTTGATTTAAGAGTAATTAATTACCAATCATCAATCTGCAACTATTATACCAATAGTGAATCTATAGTTTTCAGGCCTCATTTACCTTAACTAATATATTTCTGGTACCTGGTAACATCCATTATACTGTGTCTTTTATTTATTTATTTATTTTAAGATTTTATTTATTTATTTGAGAGAGTGAGATAGGGAGACAGAGCATGAGCAAGGTGGAGGGGCAGAGGGAGAGGGAGAAGCAGACTCCCCGCTGAGCAGGGAGCCCGACTGGGGCTCGATTCCAGGACCTTGAGATCATGACCTGAGCCAAAGGCAGACACTTTACTGAGCCACCCACGTGCCCCTATACAGCTTCTTCTGGGTAGATTTTCTGAGGCTAGTAATTATAGTGTTTTTACTGCATTAGTTTAGAAATGATCTTTTATTTATTATCCAAGATTTCAACTATACATGTTACATGGTCTGATCTTGTTTCCAGTAACCTCACTATATACTTGAATGCTAATAACCAAAAAAGAAGACACTCACATATCTGTAACTAACTAGAAAGGCTGAGTTTTATCCCCCTGGTGGGCAGGCTGGAAACCAAGCTTGATAGAACCTTCTTGCCTTTACATACTTTGTTTTCTCAATTGTATAAATGGAGAGAGAATGTCAGATCTGTGTCAGAGGGTTTCCCTCTTAAATGCCTCTGAATATCTATTATAAGGGCTCCTTATCTTTTAGTTCAATCCTTTCTCTAGATCACACAGAAAAAAATGTAAAGAGGAGAATAGTAAATCGACAGGAAAAGTGCTCAGGAACCATGAGGCCAAGTCTACCTTAGAAACCCTTTGGTCTTTTAGGCAGGACATAGTTTTGAAGTTCAAGGGCAGCGTCTGTGTGTTAAAAGGTGAATAGTATTTTCAGAGTTAAAAGTAACACTTCCACTTTTTTTTTTTTTTAATGGCTCTGCAAAGCTCCCAAGGCCCAGGAAAGAAAATAAAGAGGTACTTTGCTCTTCCTCATTTCTCACTTTTGTTTTATTTGTTGATGAGGAGGTGTTGCTGCAGCTGAGGTTAGGGCTGTAAACTCTTCCCTGTGCTTCATTAGAGGACAAGCCCCATTTTCAGGGAGCAGTTTTGCTGAAAGAAGGACAAGCAGAGATTTTAAGATGTAGCCTGAATCGGCCAGCTCAGAACTGAGGACATCTGTGTCCCTCACCCCCTTAGAACAGGGAAAGTGGGAATGTGGCCAGGGCAAAGGTGGGAGTCAGCAGGGGATACACATTTGCCCTTTTGACAAATTGTACCACTCTGAAAGTCATCATGAGGTACTTGTGAGAGAGAACATTATGATTTCTTGCCCCAAGAGTACAATCGAAATGAAAAATCTAGAAACAGAAGTTGAACTTCAGACACAGTTTTTAAAAAGAAAAATCTAAGGACACAGCAAAGATGACTATTTGATATTCTCTCTCTTTCTCTGGCAAAATTACCCCTAAGGTAATGATTACTTGATTCCTTGGCCAGAGGGGAAATAGAAGGTTAATATAGAGGAAAAACTATTACAGAAAAAAGTGTCAAGTCGAGTGGGAGGAGAGGTTTGGCGGTTGGAGATGAGAAATAAAATCTAGCTAAAATGTACAATTAAATTAAAGCAAAACATATATTAATACAAAAGGATATATATTAATCGATTAATACAAAACAGATACTACAAAAGGACATTTGTAATGTATTCTTGAGTGTTAAAAAGTAAATGGATTCTTTTTATTTTTTTGCTCATATAGACACACACACATTTTCGGACATGCACATACCAAATTCCTTCAGTAACTACAGCTGGGGAGTGATGATAATTGGTGAGTGAAGGGGCACTTCCCTTTTTTTGCTTATGTCATTTTGTGTTGTTTAAATTTTTTCAGTGGTTAAAGGCCAAATTTCCAGTAGAGCCAAGGTTTTAAAATACAACAAGTGAGGGGGACACCAGGAACATATTTAAAAATAAATAGTTCTTTCTAGTTCAACAATGAAAAATAACACCTTCATCATTATCTCTCAAGTGTGAATTCACAGGGCCAGGGATTCTCCCTAAAAGTTCTGAATTTCCAGCATCTACCAGTTAGCCTGGCATGTATAAAGTCTCAGGAAATTTTTTAAAAAATATTTTATTTTTTAAGTAATTTCTACACCCAACATGGGGCTTGAACTCACAACCCTGAGATCAAGAGTTGCATGCTCCACTGACTGAGCCAGCCAGGGACCCCAAAGTCTTAGAAATTTTTTTTGAATGCCTGGGAATGAGGAACGAACAAGTGAAAGGAACTAAGTGAATAGTTAGGTGGAGGCTTATAGTCGGGATCCTTCAGCTTGTTTCTCTTGCAGGGTTATACTGTGTTCTTTGCAGAGCAGGTCCTGGGGCAGGAGCAGGGTCATCATTCTGCTCATGGATAACTTTGATTGAATGTCCGGCAGCTGGGGGGTAAAGACAGAAACTGGCAGGTTTTTATGAGTAGTCAGCTACATAAGCTAATGTCAGTTTTATTAATGGATTGGATAAATCACAGATATTATCAAAGCAGATCCCATATGCAAAGTTGAGAAGGTGGGGGTACAGAATACATACCTTTAATACTATGAAAATTTTTATTGCTTAACAGAAATATTTGAGCAGGAAGTGATGATATGAGAGTAATTCTTCAAGGAAAAAGTGGAACTAATTTGTATTAAGTGCAGACTAGACACCAGCCTAATTTTGGGTATATTACATGAGCTGGGCATTAGTTTAGTTTAGTTTTGTTTTCTAAATACACACAAGGAATCTGAGGGCAAAGTAATTAAACACACCGCAGGACAGTACTTCAAAGTGAAATATTTTTATCTGCACCTTTAGCTATGATGAGGGTAAGAAAAGCATCCTCTTGTGTGGAGGGGAGGAGAGCATAGAATGACGAATATGAAACTCTTGAAGTATGTTTTTCAGCTGTAAACCCCTCATAAATTTTTGATTTTAGTAATATGGCTGGAATACCTATTAGCATTTTCTTTATGTTAATCAATATGGAAATTTAATTTCTCTATCCATTCATGTTTGTTTAGATGCCCTAGACATGGTGCCAACCATGATTTAACTCATGCTTTGAGAAGTGGAGGAGGGAATAATTTGGTCAATTAATTAGGTTATTTGTTTAATGAGTTATTTTTGTAAAGAACTCCTGTTTCGGGGTTAATGGTATCTGAACTGAATGTTGAGGGAGGATCACCAGATAAATGAAGAAGGAGCAAGGGGACTCAAGAAAGAGAATTTATTGCATCAAAGTGGCAAGGAGTAGAATGTGTGACTAATTGAGAGGAGAAGGTTTGCATAAGGAGATGAATGGCAAGTTAAGAGGATCCAGACTTTAAAGAGTTTCCTGTGACAGGGTAGCATGAAGCCGCGGTTAACAGTATGGCTTCTGGCGTCAGAGAGACCTGTACTCAGATCCACGTTCTGTTATTTTCCAACTAATGGAGACGACTTTGGACAGTTCTTCTACCTTTGGTTTCCTCATCTGTACAACGGGAGTGATATTACCTACTTTAAATATTAAATGATATAATGAGGGGAAAGTACTTATCTCAATGCCCTGCACATAGTAAAGCATCATTAGATAATTTAGGAAATCAAGACATACATGTCATTATTATTGTAATTATTTTATATTTCAGTAGCTTTTTAATTACCTAACAGTACGCATTGAGCACGTAGAGACATACATTACATTCCTTAAATGCTAAAACCTTCTCCCCTTTATAAAAGACCCTCTCCAAGATGATGGGGTCTTCATGGCAGTCTGTAACCTGAACAGTGGGAGGGAGCTCCAGAAATTTGCCTTTAGTACTGGAAGCAGATCACACCATTCTAATTACATATGCAGATAGGCACACATATTAAATGTCTCCACAGTGCTCCTTGCTTTAGATTGCTTTCACGATCCTCCCTAGAGGAATAGTCTTCACCTGTCTATTTATTGTATTTCCTTTCCTACAAGTTAGTGAAGAGCCTGTGGCTATAATCTTTAGGTAGTTAAAAGAAATAAACAATTCAAATGAGGTCTTTGGTTTATGTTTGTTTTCCTTGCTCTCTGATAACGAGGGATGAATCATGCCTTAGATTTATTCTCGAATGAGAAATGTCCATAAAACTAGCAAGACACGGAGAGCCAATTAGTGGGGCAATAGACGGCAAGTTTTTGCCAATCACACTTCCTGAGTCTCCCACCGTTCCCCACCTACCCACCCGCATTCAGACCTAGTCCAGGATATGTCATTTCTGACAAATGATGTCTGTCATTTCTTGAGTGTCAGTCAAGTTGCAAGATATTGGCGGATAGTGGGCTGCCTGGTCTGTGCTCCCCCACTTTCAGTCTGTGCTCCCCTCCCCTCTCCCCAGGGTCACTTCCGGTAAATCTGATCATGCAGTCCCCCTGCTTCAGACCCTTCAGGGGTTGACTCTTGCTTTCTAGGTAAAGTTCAGATATCTTAGCATAGTTCAGAACTCTTTCAAATTTAGCATTGGTCTTCTGCCGGCTCCACGCCGTGCTGGCATCTTGTATTGTTCACTGAGAAGTGTCAGAGACAGCCTGAGCTCTCCTGTCCCAGTGCTTTGCATAACCTTGGGGCCCCTCTTTTGTTTCCTCTAGTGCTCACTTGTATTTCAAAACTAACTCAAGGGTTGTCACTGTTTTCTAAAAACCTTCCTTGACACTCCTGACATAGCCTGACTTGGCTACATTTGGATTCTTTTTTTTCCCATTCCCATATATACCTGAATAAACCTTTTTACCAGTAATTGTGACAAATTTGTTGGAATATAGTGACATTCATAATTTGAGACAAGGAGAGGGAAGAGAAGATTGAAGGAGGATTAATACCCAGAATTAGAGACATCAGCCTTGATAAGAAAGAAAGAAAGGAAAAATTCATGGTAGCATCCTAACGTTCATGAGTATTTTGAAGATCCAGTGAGAATGACCGAAGCACTTTCTCTTAATGCACTTGCCCAGCTGTGCCTCATACAAATATTATGGAATAGGTAAAAACAAGCAGAGGGCCTCTGCTATTGCATACATATATCCCATAATACTACAATTAATACCTGGTCACGTTAATTGAGTAGCCTCATTCTAGATATTGCCTTTGAGCCTGGGATGAGGAATAAAATATACTCCACTTAGGCAGATGAGAAAGTTGATGCATTCTCATGCAAATTGTGCCATATCTCAAAGTTAGTAAGTGGCAGAGTTGGGAATACTTGATTCTAATGTCGGTGGTGGTTACGAGGATAGCACTGAGGGCACCTTGGTGAATCAACAGAGATGAGGTTGTCTGAGGTGAAAGCCTCCATTGTGGTTTGCCAGCTCTGGATTGTTTAGCATGACCTGCTCAACCGCGAAGGCCAAACCTAAGGGGTGACCGGGCTGACCCGATGTGTCCTTAAATGTCCTGATCATTATGTAATTCTAACGACCACAAGGAGACTGTAGGTCATTGGAGGGAATGGAGGAGGGATCTCTGTACTAAAGTATTTCAGTTGTCTTTTCAACTGTGGTTTCCCTATCCAGTTGTGAGCATCATCATGCAGAGATCCTTTCCCTTTAATTCTTGATTTCCTAATGTCACATTTAGTAGCTTGGAAGACAATCAGTGTTTCTTTAACGGCTTTGAATGAAGGTAGTTTATCAGTCTTTTAGAGCCCGATGCCAAAAGAAAAATTTAGAACTCTGTTGACAGAAGATGTCCAGATTTGTAGATTTGGAAGGAGACGTAGTAGTAGATGGGCAAGCCAGCACCTTCATATGTTAGAAACCAGTTCATGTCTAGAAGCTTTGCTTCCAGCTTGCCCTCTCTCATACCTTGTTCCATCTGTACAGGGTGGTTTTCTGAGAACTGACTGGCTTTTAGATTCATGGCATTCAAGATTGATGAGGGATCTTGGTGTTCACATTATCTCCTTTCTCACCCAATAAAGAAATACTGTTTACAGATATTTGATCATTTTGGGGGCTGGACACCAAGCAATGTGACTGATGAAGTGTCTTCTGCTGATGCCCAGGATGATGGCAGTGAGACAGCACAGGAAGCCTGATGTTTGGGATTCCAGCTGAGGGCCAGAACAATGGATCTTTTCTGAAAATGTTTCCTGGGCTTTTCAAACCAAAATATTGAAATGTGGCCTATGGCCAATATTTATAGCCCGTTTTGCCAAGGAACCTTCACAGAGCTTATTACCAAGAGGATATTCATGATTACTACCATTGCAATAAAAAAAAAAGAGAGAGAGAATTCATTTGAGAAATAAACCTCTGGGCTCAGTAAACAAAAACACAAGCATATCCAGAAGCCTGGGTTACCTTTGCCAAATTCTCTCCCATCATCAGGCAATTGCCCAAAGAAACTCTGACTTCCAGCCAACGTGGGTTTCATAGAGAAGTACTCAGACCTCCTCTGTTTTAACTTCCTTCTTCCTCTCATGACTGCCTTTAAAAAAAATCCTTATGGAAAGGGTTCTGTAGATACAGTATTCCTAAATCCATAGTATCGTCAACAGAGTTCCTAGATTGGAAGATGGGGACATATGATCTAATTTCTAATGAAATACTCTGATTAAGTAAAGCTGCCAATATGTTTTTACATTGCCAAGACCCAGAGCTACTCAGAGACGGGGGGATAATTTTCCCGGGTGTAACCATGACTCTTGGGGTCAGCTAAAAGCACTCCAAAGCTTATCTAGTTCTCTTCCCTAAACCACTTTTCCTTCATTGCAAAAACATGTCGTATTCAGCGTGGGGACAGGTGAATATTTTCAGTTGCATATACAGCATTCAAATTCACAAGAGGGGTTGCCAAAGTTGAGGTTCATCAAACAAGTGGTATTGCTGGATCTGGCTGATGAGAGCTAATTGTTAATTTTTCAGGAATTTCAAGAGGTGGTTGCTGGCTAGGGTAGGGGTATTTACAACACGGAGATTGTCAACTGTGACAAATCAGGGCTTTTAACTTTTTTTTATGTAAGAGCATACCACCGAGTTCATTCACATATGAATATATTCCTTCAAGGATTTGTTAAATGGCCCCTCCTTTTCGAAGCTCTCTATGATCTACCAGGCTGGTCTAAGCCCCTCTTCCAATAACACTTTATTTTGAAACCCTGAAGAGAGAAGTCATTTCCAACAACAAAGCATGGACATTTATCCACGTATCCATGTTTTATTTTCTTTCTGGAATCTTAGTTTATTGAGTATTCGATTGCTGTTTTTTTTTTTTTTTAATTTTTAATGTGTCTAGTATGGTGCCTTGCATGTTTAGCACTTTGCAGATTGAGTCTATAAAATATTAGCCCACCAGTGATCCGAGATTCTAGTTATGCTCAATTACACCACTGCTGCCATTAAAACCTTGGTTGAGATTCTACTTGTGGGAACCATAGATAGATACTGACATGACGTGCCATCCAAGGAAGGTGGGCATGGTTGTGGAGTAGAGAGGGATAGCCCCCATATTTACCTTCAGCTGAGATAATACTGATCTTTTTAAGGCTGGTCACTTGCTCCATTTCTTTGGTTAGAAAATTGCTGTCACTCAGGAAGCGGGTAGGAAGAGAGATACCATCTCCTGCTTTCAAACTGATGAATTACTTCAGAGGGTACATGATGTAAAAGCATTACACTTTTTTTTTGGTTGGGGCAAGATAGGACAGCTATGCCCATGCTCAAAGAAAGGCGGAGGCTTCAAACAAGAGTAATTGATGAAATGTAAATGATTCCGTTTTTCTTCAGTTATTCATTCAACAAACATGTATTGGATGAAAAAGATATTTCAGATTTTGTTCTAAAGTCCGGAGGATGTAAAGATAAGTACGAACTTGTGCATCTCTGTGGAAATTGCAATCTATTAGAAGTGGAAGCTTCTAATAGGAAATGTATTTAGGAAGAGATGTCCTCGAAATTACAGGAAATGTAAGAGCCAAATAGAATGGCAGATTGAAGGACCCACAGGAAACAGCTTTAGAAAGTGAAATGTGTTATGTCTAAGAGAGAAATACACAAAGTACTTTTTCTCTTTGTGTAATTGGACATGAGTCCCGAGGGGGAGAGAGAGAGAGAGAGGGAGAGAGAAGAGAGGTAAGAATGTGGGTTTGAATAGATCCCTCCTTCCTCCTGCCCAGATTTAGACTTCCAAAGGTACATATAGATGGATAGATAGATAGATGCTATTTATACCCAGTGGAGCCATGAGTGCTGAAGAGCTTAGCTACATGGCTAGTAATTAGGAAGAGGCACGAGGAGACCTGTTTCCCCGAGGTCTTCGCCCTGTCTCACTGCTACAACTTCAGTCTGCCCACTTGGAGGTAGCTATAGCAATTCTGTTCTGCTGGGGGCACGGAATAAATCACTGACAGCCGTTTTGCACTTGCCCAGGGACTTCCAAGAGAGGATCTCAAAGTGATTCTGGGCTGCTGTGTGCCACAAAGAGGGCCAGCATTTCTCTTTGGCTTTAAAGGATGTCCCCCTGTGAGAATGAACTTTGGGTTTTATCTCTCCCTTTGAAATAGAATCCATCAAAGTGAGACATCTGAAGATGAAGGCACAATGATCTCCAATCCAAAGCCAAGTTCAAAAACACAGAGATGAGTTGTGTTATTATGAAATTGTATTTGCTGGCTGAGATGGAGGACAAAGAAAGATTAACTTGCAAACATAAAACAGGCCTTGAAATTCCTATGTGCCCCAGGGCACATACTTTTTCAGCAGAACACTTAATTTTTTAGAAGTAGAGGAGCAACAACACGTGTACACATGAGGTTATCCCTCCTTCTCCCCCCTTTTTTCTCTCAGTCTGAAATGCACAGTTGTTGAAGCAAAATTTGTTAATGATTGGATAGATGATGGATGATGACAACTGGTTGGAAGGTTGTTATTGAGAAGTGTGTCCTTCGGGGGACCCGAGTTTATGCTTTCGAGGGCTACATCTGGTGTCAGGCATTGTACATAGAGCAATGGCTTTCTGCATGCCAACTTGCTTAAGGGTGATTCCCAGTAAGGTACACCTGCCTAATTGTAAGGGTGCTTGAAACCTTGATTTATAATTAAAGTATATATGTATCAATCCTTTGAAAGGAGAAATGCTTTGTAGACCAGTGAATTTCAGTGTGGAGAAAAGCATTTCAAATATATCCTTTTTTTTTTTTTTTATTACTTGTCTCATGTATTACTCTACTTTGTGCTCTAGTAATACTGGAATAGTTTATTTATCCATGCTACATCCCACATTCACCACACAGGGCACGTACATTTTTAATTCCTGGATCATACCCCCTTCTGTTGTCTTAATTTGGGTTCCCTAGGACTAGACCCCGACACAGGGATTTGAATGAAAGGAGTTGAGTTGGGAAGTACAAGGGACATGGGAAGGGGGTGGTGATGTCGCAAAGGGAAATTGATATAGTGGATGGTGATACAGTGAGGGGAAGGCAGCCAACAAAAGGTACCCTTCACCGTTGCCATTTGCACTGGCCAGCCCCGTCTTCCTCAAGGGTAACCAAGTTCATATCTTGCAGGATTGTTTTGAAGATAAAAGGATGCAAAGCCAATTGCTGGGCGACCTGGCACATAATGACCATCTATTATTATTATTATCATTGCAGTTAAATAATGAGAGAATAAATGACATTTTCGTGGAGCTTCTAGAGGTAGGCATTGTCTTAAAGGCAGAATTATTGTGTCCAATCAGGGAAATGGCAAGAAAATTCATGTTTTATATCTTTTCCCTGAACCCGTAGCCTGGAGATCTGAGGATCTTCGGTTACTAATTGCTCTCATTTGAACACATGAAACATTTTACTAGAGCGGTTTGAGATTTTACAGCTCTTTCTCATCTCATGTTGAGAGTGAAAAGGCACACTTCCAGAGATGAATCGAGTCTACCTAAGCCTGAATGAGAGGAGCAGGGGAAGTTCCCTTCTGGCATCATTTCAGAGATTAGTAATTTTTGAGACTCTGGTGATGCAAGGAAGAGCCTAGAAAGCCATTTCTTTCCCTTTTGTCCAGTCTAAATGCAAATTTGAACTTTCCTGGCAGTGTGTGCATGTTAATAGCTATGCGCTGTCACTCTGGAGAGTGCTTTCGATTCCCTAAATGAGGTTGGGGGGGTGATTTAAGGAAGGGGCCGCTGCATTACATAGGCCCCATTTCAGAGGTACAAGGCCTGGAAGTGGCAATCCGAGGAGCATGATTCTATCCCAGGGATGGCAGGCTGGCTGAGGGCAGGGGAAAGGAGTGTCAAAGGCCGGCAGCTGGTTCAAAGTAGCCTCCAGCAGGTCTCCCTAAAGATGGGAAAATGTAGGGAAAGAAGAAAGGGTAAGAGTACACCGTGGCCTAATTAGCATTTGCTTCTTGTAGTCCTGAAAATGTCAGTCACCAGTTGGTAGCAAAATAAAGATGTAGTGTTAGTGATAATGAATTAAATTGTGGCCATTTGCATTGGAATGCCATGATAATGATCTGAAATTACCATTGTATATATTCCCCTTGACAGTTCAAAATTGGACTCCAAGCTAATAGTATTTTGGATGAACTTTAAACCAATGAAATTGCTTTGAGTACACTCCTTTTGGCAAGCCATGTGGATTTGGGAAAGTTAATTTACCTCTGTTTTGTTCAAGCTGTTTGGTAATTGTTGAACATACCATAAAAGTTTTAATGAATAACCACAGGGACCATTTAACTTATTTACTAGGTAAAAGTGAAATGTACTTGATTACCCTCCCTAATCTGGCTCTCCAAATGAAAGCAACCCAGAATAAACACTGTCGTGTGTGTGTGTGTGTGTGTGTATGTATGTATGTGTGTGGAATCTCTGTTGCACAAAACATCACAAGCAAATATTTTCAGAAAGTCTGAATGGAGGCGTTGCATTTTTTCCCATTAGCTTCGATCTATAGTTCTGCTGCAAGCATCAGACGTTGCTTAGGGAGGACTCATGTCTGCGTGCGTGAAGACCGGAGGCTCTGTTGCTGTGGGCTTATGTAGCAACCCCCAGAATCAGCACATATCTTCACAGCATCTGTTGTGTGAATAACTCTCCGGCAATACTCCATCACAGAGAAGTAGTTAAAATAACAGCCACACTTTTTTCTTTTTTGCCTGGCCTCCCAGAGTCTAATTACACTATAGCATTCTTTCATAAGTAGAATCTTATTATGAGATAAGTGCCCACATGTATCTTAGTTTACAGTTAAATTCTCTTCCTTGGTATGCCTTTGCAGAGGGTTTTTGACAGTGCAGCTGCACGCAAACAAAGAAGGTTACATTGAACTAGTGGCAGAGTCCAAATATGTGCTCTGTCCCATTCACGCCATATCACCAGAGGCTGGGTAGATTTCTAGCCTGATCACTTAACTGGCTATGCCTTTGGGGGAACATTAATCCAGATCCCCATGCCTCAGTTTACTCATCTGGAATTATGAGCTGATCTTGAGAGTCTGAGGATTGAGTGAAAAATGTCCTGTGAAACACATGATGGGGTGCCTAGAACTGTGGTTCTCCCCAGGAAGACCTCGTTCAACACAGATTCTGGACCCCACTCCTGAGGAGATGCTGAGCCGGTTGGTCTGGGTGGGGCTCCAGAATTTGCATTTCTGATAAGACCTCAGGTGGTGCTAGTCCAAGGGACCACACCTGGACAATCACTAGTCTAGAAGATAAAAGATACTTGAGAATTTTGGTTTTCTTCTTCCATGGCTGGAAAAAATTGCTACATCAGTATAAGCCTCTAAAGGGCTCCAGTCAAGTTTTATTCACTCATAATATCTACCTGTCCAGAAATGAACATAATCAGTATTGAGGACTGAATTAAACTGAGCTTCGAGAAGCTCCAGAAACAACATAATATGACATTGTTGTGTTAGTCAGTCAAGGGAGAGAACTGAAGCCTGTGATAAGATCTCAGCTCTGCTTCTTACTGTTTATATGTCCTTGGGCAAGTTCTAAACTCCTTAAGGCTCTGTTTTCTCATTTATGAAATGGGTAATGTCTCCATATTGTGGGCATAATACATACATATTGTGTTTATAATATTTATATTTCTTAATCATAGAAAGTGCTTGTGTGGTATCAGGCTCAGGAAGCATCCAAATATTTCCAGCTGTAATTATTTCAGTATTTACTTCTCTGCTCTACTATATCTTCTCTCCCACTATCAGAGAGAGATAAGGTCCTCACCACGGTCCTGTTTCTGAAAACTCTCTCGTCACCTTAGAGACACTGCCATGTTTGGATATTGCCTCAAAACACAACTACCCCTGTGAATGTTGACATATTAGGCATGACTCTAATACAGATTAAGAAATAGTTATACCAGATAATCCAGCCCCATAACATATGGAAGCAGAGGTCCTGAAGAAATAGGTTTTATGGGTATAACTGGATGCACTGGGTCAAATGAAGTGATCAATTTCCAGTGGGGACGTCTTTGGGAGGTAGAGGTGAACAACATCAATGATGGAGGCTGAACCATAGGTATGGAAAAGGACAGGGAAGATCAATGCTTCTCCCTCTCCACTGTTGTAGTTTGGCCTGACTTGATGCATAAATGGTGAGTGTTCTGAAGTCAAGATGGACCTGCAGTGGATGGGATATAGCCGTTCCCAACTTTGGGTAGAAAATGTACATATCGAGAAACTGCAATTAGTAAAGTAATATGAGCTGAGGAAAGTAAAGAATAGGTATAAGACAGTGAAAACCATCCTTATTTTTATCTTCCACGGATAACCACATTAATGTTTATGCCTCTCCAATTTTTCTATGTAGACACATAAACACACACATGAATTTGTTAAGTCAAAATTATTATTTTATCTGTGCTGTTTTTAGTGTGTTCTTTCTTTATCAATAATACAACAGGGACAGCTCTCTATATTAAAAAATAACCTGCAACATTATTTTAGTGTCTGCACAGAATTCTGTTGTACAGATATATTATAATTGATATATCAGATCTATGAACTACAGTGTGATGAATACCTTGCATATACATTTTGTAACTTTTACATAAATTCTTTATGATAACTTATGAATATTTGTAATATTTTTGCTAGCTAGTGATCATTCATTCATTTATTCATCAATTATGAATGAGTTCCTGATGTGTGCCAGGCCTTTGATTACAGCAATGAGTAAGTACAGATTAACTTTGTTCAAGATAGTGAAAAGGCTGACATTGGGGGTGCAATGTGTGTTTCACTCTTTTTTTTTTTTTTAAGATTTTATTTCTTTATTTGTCAGAGAGAGAGAGAACACAAGCAGGGGGAGTAGGAGAGGGAGAAGCAGGCTCCCCACTGAGCATGTAGCCTGATGTGGGACTCCATCCCAGGACCCTGGGATCATGACCTGAGCTGAAGGCAGATGCTTAACCAACTGAGCCACCCGGGCGCCCTGTGTGTTTCACTCTTGAGCAGGAAAGTTATTTTGTCCAGATCTGGGACGTTACCTTGGCTGCATGTTAGAATCACCCAGGAAACTTAAAAAATAGGAATGCCCAGCGTCCTCCGCTGCAATTTTGCAGTGTGTGCTTGGTTCTGAGCAGCAGGTAGCTTGAAACATCTCCTAGCTGCTTCTAGTGAGCAGCGAGGTTTGAAAACTTGCCGAGGAGATGGGCAAGATGGGTGAAAGGGAGAGGGAGACACAGGCTGCGGGTTATGGAGTGAGTCAGTCACAGGAATAAGAGGCAGAGCATAAGGAACACAGGCAGTGCTACTGACTAGGGATGTAACGATGTAATGGGACAGATGGTAGCTGACACTTGTGGTGAGCGCAGCAGAATGTATAAACTTCTCAAAAAAAGAAGTTGTACACCTGAAACTAATGTAACATTGTGTGTCAACTATACTAAAAAACCAAAATACAAAAAAACCCTAAGGGCGCTTGGGTGGCTCAGTCGGTTGAGCGACTGCCTTCGGCTCAGGTCATGATCCCAGGGTCCTGGGATCAAGTCCCACATCGGGCTCCCTGCTCTGCGGGGAGCCTGCTTCTCCCTCTCCCACTCCCCCTGCTTGTGTTCCCTCTCTTGCTGTGTCTCTCTCTGTCAAATAAATAAATAAAATCTTTAAAAAAACCCAAAAAAACCCCAAAAAACCCTAAAATGCTGAGGACTCTCACCCTTCTGTCATCTGCTACTTTAATAAGACCCTTTCCTCAAATTCTCTTCACTAAGCTTTGGTCAGTCTTTGTGTCCTGCCTCAACCCACCTGGGGAATATGAGGATTTTTTTTGTAAGTCTGGGAGGAGAATAAATAGCCTTATTTTGATTTTTTTTTTTTTTTTTTTGCCAACTTAGAGAGGCTCCCTTTTGCATTTGGGATGAAACTGAAGATCATCAGCGTTTTCTTTCCTGCTGAAAGCTCTGAGGTATGTGGGTGGGGTCTGACCTTTCTCCAGCGTCTCTGGCTGTGATTAAACACACACACGCACACACACACACGCACGCACGCACCCCTTGAACTTATATGTGGTTGAGTTGTATCAATCTATCACTGGGAGGCTGAGTGTCTTGTGCTCAGGTGGCCACACAATCCTGAGGAATTGAGAGTCTTTTTTTTTTTATTTTGCTTTGTTTTACAATGTGGCTTAAATACTTGCTTTATTAAAACAAAAATATGCTTCAAAAGTACGTTGTAGAAGAGCAAATGGCTTAGATGGGCAAGAGGATTGCTGTAAATATTAGAAAATCTCTGGACTTCCCTCTCAGTTTCATTGTAAACCTAAAACTGCTCTCCAAAAGGTCTTTACAAAATAAAAAGATAGTAATAAAATAGAGAGACGTGACAATTCTGACCATCAAAGTAATAAGGCAGCTCATTTAGGGATGTGATAGAGGGTAGGAGGTTGCACTTTGGTAGAGAGATAAGCACAATTTGTTGTTGGATTTTTTACTCTCCAGAATGTACCTAGAACCTCCTTCAGTCATTCCTTGCTACGTATGTCTTGATGTTTTCCCCTCTGCCCCACTCTCTAAGCCTTCATTTACTCACATTGGATGAAAGACACTCATCTTAGAATTCAGAGCTCTGTGCTTGCTCTGAAAACACTTCTTGCTTCTGGATGCATATATTTACCTTCACATAATGACCTCTGCTAAGGATATTGTTCAGGAAATATCACAAGAGTGAGCATGATGTACTGCATGAAGGTCAATAGGCTGAAATGGGATGACTTATTCTGCCACCATATCACTTATAGAGTCTGAAACAGAATATGCTGGTAGCATCCTATAGCTCCTACATGGTCTCCAGATTATTTTTTTCTTACAAGCAGGAGAGGGATCAGACATGCAACTGCAGAGCCCAGGATTAAAGATGATCACCTCCAGTAGACAGCTATGTGCGTTATGGTTGTGGTTTTTAGGCAATTTCAGGCTTGTGGATTAGGGAGAATCCCAGCAATGCTCTGGGCTTCAGAGAAAACTCCTCATTTTGAATGAAAGGGAAAGAATGGGTAGCATGAGGACAAAAGGTAGTGTGTCCTTAAATTTGACTCCACCCTTTGGTGGTTTGAAGGAACACCAGAGATATTGAAAATTTTAGAAACTACATGACTCTGCATTTTATTCTTTAGCAAATACTGGAAATATGAAAAGGGGAAGCAAGTGGGCTGATCTGGATAATAACCTTCTCAGAGGGAGAGTCTAGGCTGTGGAAGTATGTGGCATAGAGTAGATCCTATAAAAGAAAAATTGCACCAGAAGCTTGTTTAAATGACAAGGAAGACTTTATTGAAGACTGTGACAATAGGGGAGAGAGATTGAACTCATCTTTGCTAAACAAAAGGCAAATGGGTCTTCCAAAGCTGGGGTGAGTTCATGGGAAGGTCCTTGAGGGCTTTAGGGACAAGGGTGATCAATGTGACTAGACCAGCTGTGTTTGCTGATTGTCCCTTTTTGAATTTAGGCTTCTGTCCTTTTACAGAGACTGAGAGACAGGGATCCCATGATTCTTGATGATTACATTTCAAAGGGATGGCTCCTAGGTCCTTGAGAAAGACATTCTTGGGCTGTAAAACTGGCAAGAGGCTGGGAAAAGATTTATATCTCAAAGGGAGGGAGAAAGAATTTACAATTGCAAGTTTTCTCAAGTAAATGCTCTAAGAAAACGGAAGTCATGGGCCTATAGTCAGGAAGAAACTTGTCTAAAATTTAGTCAAGCTGAGGGGAACATTAAGGCCTTCTCGGTCAATACTCCAGAAGGAAGTGTTACTCCTTTTCCTTCCTTTCTCGTGGAGTCTATTCTTTATGGAAAACAAACAGTTTAAGGCTCCTCTGCCCTGTTTCCTGGTTCTAGTAATTCACTCATTAATGGTGTACGTTTGACTTGTTATCTGAGTTACCTCGACCTTGATTTCCTTATCTGTACAAATCTACCTCACAGAGTTATTGTAGTACAGAAATGCAAGAGGGAGTGAAACATAAGTTAAGCATTTAACATTGGGAAATAAAAAGAAACTGTAATATTCATGTGAGAGAAGACCACAAAGCAACAAAAAGCAATGTGCTAATTTGTCATGTATTCACACGACTGCACCTGTAAAAACAAAAATACTCAGTAAAAATTTAAGAACTAAGTAGGGCTACACAGTATGATACCCTTAATGAAGAGTGAAAAAATAACCTTCCCCACACTATTTCCTATTGGTTATGGACACATACATATTAATAAAAATGCATGAACCTGGATGGAAAGGATCACGCCATCTTCCTCATGATGTTGCCTGGGAGCAAAGGAGGGGAATGTGTTTGGGTAGCAAATAAGAGTGCCCACCTGTCTATAACATGTCATCTCTTTCCAAAAGGTTTTTTTTTTTATCAAATATGACAGAATGCTAACTTTGAGTTTTTAGGATGGATAAGTGTCATTTTCTCATTCTCTTTGGAATTTAAGTACTTAGGAGTCATACAATGAAAAATGAGGGGGGGAGGGATGGAGAGGAGGGAGAGCTCGCTCACTCGCTTGAGTTTGAGTGAAATACTGCCTCCTTCTCCCTCTGTGTGTCTCTCTTAGAAGTGAGGAGAAGAGAATTTGAACGCAGACTGAACAGATAGCCCCACACCACATTGTGCCCGAAGCACCCAGCACACAGAGAGGCATTCAGATAGGCTGCTGGGGAGGCACCCATTGTGTTAGCTGCTTCTGCTCTCATGTGATTGAAGCAGCAAAGGTTTTAAGACTTCAAACCACAGCTCTGATCTGAAAATGAAGTTAGGTGTTTGAGAAACAGCTGCTAGAAACAGCTCGGCTCCCTCTGGAGCTTCTGGTCGGCTTCAAAGCAGCTGCCAGGAGGGAGGGAGGCAAGCAAACTATCTTGAGCATGTGTGTGTGTGTTAATAAAAACAAAATGGCTCTCCCTAAATGAAACATGGCTGGCTTCCCTCGGATGAGGAATTCAATTCTAATTCCACATTTCTGTCTCTGTTGACGTTTTGAGCAAAGAACTTAGAGCATCCTCTTTCCTTACCCCTGGGGCCTTTAGATTCAGACAGTGCAGGATGACTCCTATCCCATTCTCAGCTCAGCAGTTTCCAATCTCTGGGGACTGGGGCAAAGTGAGTAACCTCCCTGAGCCTCAGTTTCCCCTTTGGTCAGTTAGCTTAGACCCTTTTTGTGATGATGTATATAAAGTACTTGAAAAATGGTAGAACTCAGTATAAGTAATACTTTCTACTAACCTTGTTCGTGTACACATTCATGTTCCTACACTCTTGTTTTTTGTTTTGTTTGTTTGTTTGTTTTGAGGGAAAGCCAGGATCCACTTAAGATTACTTTATTGCCAGGCTGGAAGCTCATCCTAATTTGCTTAGAACTTTTTTGGTTTTAGCACTGAAAATTCTGTGTCCCAGGAAAACCCTCAGTTCTGGACAAACTAAGATGGTTGGATACCCTACAGTGTATTCATGCATATGACAGACCGAGTTCTTTGTCCTTAGGAAGCTTATCATCTAATATTAATTCTTAATCTTCTTATTATCCTTGATATATAAATTGTTATTTATTTTATTAGTTATTACTCTACAGCCTCCCATACTAGACCATAAATTCATATAGAGCTGGGGATACATTATTTTTTTCCCTTATATCCATTACCATACTCTTGTATTTACTAGGAATATGATTAGGAATTCAATAAATATGTACCATACACATTAATACGTGAGATCAGTGGAGTTCTTTTATTTCCAGTGTTTATGGTCTTAATCAAGACACTGAGCTATTTTATTTATTTTTATTTATTATTTTAGTGAAAGAGAGAGAGAGCACACAAGTGGGGAGAAGAGCAGAGGGAGAGGGACAAGCAGACTCCACACTGAGCGTGGAACCTGAGGCAGGGCTCAGTCTCACAACCCTGAAATCATGACCTGAGCCGAAATCAAGAGTCGGATATCTAACAACCAGCCAAGCCGCCCAGGTGCCCCAAAACACTGAGCTATTTTAGTCTTTAAATTTCTGTGTAAATTATACACATACACACACACATATATATGTTGAAGTTGACTATCACAATCACTGGTGCATAAACTTTAGAATGTTTATAATTTATCAATAGTGCCTTCTTTCTGCTTTTATCTTCAAGTATCCCGGGTCTGATGGATAGATATATAGTCACCTCACTTATGAGTCTATGCATTGCAATACCTACCACAGCCTACAGATAGTATTTTTGTTAGCTACTTCTCTAGGGTTTTTTTTTCTTTTTCTTTTCATAATTTACAGCTTTCCTTACTCACCCATCTAGTAAAGTAGGCTTTCTTTCTCACTTTTGAAAATCACGCATCATCTCAAGACTTAAAAGCCCAAGAGAATGTTTAACTTATGTTCCATTCTAAGTGGGATAGGAAAACCAGCTCAGTTCCATTCTCTCCATACAGTGCTTAGATTTCCATAATGGAGATATTCTAGCCTGGAACTTCAGCAGCAATGTGATTATTTTGAAAAATCTTCATACCCTTATAGATGGGAATATCTTCCCTGTGCAAATAACCCCAGGGGGCCAATCCAGAAGTCCTGATGGATAATTTTATTAGGCGCCCTCGCTGGAAGCAACATAGTCCACACCCGAGTGTACTGCCGACTTCAACGAAATCCTTTAAATTCCTCAAGTTACCTGCTTTTAAAAGATGATTTAGGGGAAAATAAAAGAAAGAAAAAAGAAAACAAAAGGATGAGTTAGGGAAGTCTTTTTAGGCAGGAGTTTTGTACTTGGAAATTTGTGTGTGTGTGTGTGTGTGTGTGTGTTTCTTAGCACAGGAAAAATGAGTGTCTGGGACAAGGGGTTGTAGAGAATAGGTCATTGGTGGCATGTAATGAGATGGTTAAGACGAGGTTCTGGGATCATACTGCTTGGATTTGAAGTCCTGTTACACCATTTACTAGCTGTGTGAAGTTGGGCAAGTTATTTTTGTTCTCTCGGCATTAATATCAGTAAATGGGGATGATGATGGTATAATAGGGCATTGTGAACGTTAAGTACAATTAGCTGTGTCACACCCTCTTGTTGCCTTTGCAGCATCTCCTTGGCACCCCTCTGATTTTAGCCAAAGCTTTGATGGATGATTTTGAGTCATACTGATCACACCCCACCTCAAGCATTGGTTATCTCCTTCTTTTTTTAGCCCCAAGGCCTCTCCAAACCTTGGTACTCCCCTTAGCTCACATGCAGGTGCAGCCCAGAGGTTCAGAGGAGGCAACCTTTAACCAATGGGAGTTGGAAGCCAGTGATAAATGTCCCAGCCTCCTGTTGTTCAGATGAACAATTATGGAATTCATTTTACATGCTTCTTACAAGTTTTGACAAGGTCAAGACCTTGTTGCCAAATTCAGTGACCTAGGTAAAAGATATATATTAGCTTTTGCTCCTTCTTTATCTCCTTCCTCTCATTCCCTCACTCCTGTTTCCAAGAATCATCTCATCCCCCCAAAAATCTCTCCCACCAGCCCTAGTCTCAAACTCTAAGAAAATCAAGCTCAGCTTTATAAAGCACTTAGCACAGTTTTTGGCACATAATAAGCTCAATAATAAGCTCATAATAAACCCAATGAAAGTTAGCGACTACAACGACTACTACTAGTAATAAAAACGATTTTTTCTTTTGTGCTGCAGGGTGAGCTAGAGATCTGTATAATTTAGAGTATAGGAAATTTTCTGATTCTTTTTTGAAATAGACTTGAGATAAAGCATATATTTTTTCATCCAAAGAGCTCATACACCTACTAGAGTCTTCATTTCACCAAGATAGATATCTATTGTTTTCTACTTCCCACCTCACAGAAATGTTCTAGGAATCCTAAGTGAATGCTTTTACTTAGTTCTTTCATCCCCCAGGCAAAGGAAAGGAAACCACACAAATACAGGGGAGCAGTTTGTATTGAACACCTATTAATCTTTTTTCATATTTCACCACTGCTTCCATAGCATGGAAGAAACTTGTTTCATGACTGCTACTGGCAAATGTTATTATTTGTTGAACATCCACTTGTCCTTGCATTTAGAGATGTAGGCCATCATTGACTTTGTTTGTCTAATCACTAGGCAGAGATTCTTGTGGGTTTTCTGCTGCTGAGACCAACTTCTCAGCTCATCCTAAACATATAAATTTCATCCTCAGGGACAAGAGATTTCAAGAGGAGTTTAGGCATGCTTCCCAACCACTTCTCCAGATAAAGAAGATTCTGGAAATTAATGAGGCTAAAAGAGATGCATTATTATTGTGGAAAGATGATTTCTAACACCCTTTCCTCTTCAAATTTTCAGTCTCCTGAACTTTTTCCTAGCCGAAGATAAGTCCTGATGGGTACTTGATGAGATTAAAAATGGACCATCTCAAATTTGTTTTCCAAACCATTCCTTTAAAAAAAATACTCCTTTTCTTCCAAATAGTAAGGAAAATGTATCTGTCTCCTATGTCAGCTTTTATTATTAAAAGGCTGTTTGTAAAAATCCCAATTGGTCAAAACCACTAATTTACTTGCAGTCGAGTAAATTACCACCATTGTCTTTCTTCCTGAACCTAAGCTCCTTGAATAAAAATCTTTTCTTAGTAACTAGTTCCTGACACGTCAAGAAGCTTCATGAATCTTTGGCCTCATTTCCATATTATATTTACTTCAATTCCACAAATCCCATTGTACAGCTTCTCATTGTGACAAAAGTGTAAGAATTAAAGGAAGATCCCATAATCTGGTCACTTATGCCTAGTGTAGAGATCATTTAATTTGGGAAAGCCATATCTTCTGTTTCATGTAAATGATGGAAATGCATATGAAAAAGAAAGTTATCAAAATTATAAGGAGCTAGTAATAACTATTGTTGGTGTAATGCTTTCAACATCACAAATAATTTTCAAAATAATGATAGATGATATTTAGTAACAGCTCCATTCCAGGCATACTGCTGAGCATTTTGTATACATTCTTCTGTTTGTAATTCACAATGAATCTATGAACTAAGTGCTATGTCAAGGTTAAATACTGAGTCTCCAGAGTTAACATAGCCTGTAAAAGATGGATCTGGGATTCCAACCCAGGTTTGCCTGACTCCACAATCTATTTATTATCTATGACAGAATCTATCTTACTTACTATCCATTATCTCATTTCATTCTTACCCCCCAGAAGCTATTCATTTCCCTCTTTTAGGGTTGGGGAACTGAGACTCAGGAAAGGGCCCCATCCTGGAAGGGGTAGAATTAGTGGTTATTTTGTCTTATTTTTCTCCCCTGCCCCATTACCTCCCCACCCTCTTCAGTTTATATACTGCCTAAAACCTTGAAGGCTCACGTGCTACACATTTGAACTGCACATGCTTTTTCTACCTAAATAAAATTCTGCTGGGATTGTCTTAGAACAGGTTCCCTAGAAAGCAGAGCCTGGGGCACAAGCTATGTGCTAATATTTTATTGGGGAGAACAATTTTCAGGAAGCAGAAGTGAGACGAGAAAGAAATTAAGTGGGAAAGGAGGGAGGGCAAAGACAAGGGGATCCATTGCCCAGTGGGTCACAGTTCTGTGAAAGTCAGGCTGATTGCTCAGACTGTGGTGTGTCTTCCGAATTTCTGTATGGACTTTAATTTTTTTTAAATAGTCACTTTGGGGGAAAGAAAGGGAAAGAATATTCCATGGATTCTCATTTCCCCTTGTCCAGTGTTCTCTCCATCGTATGTCAGCTGCCCTGCACCTCTGGGTTATTCTCAGCCCTTCTGGGGGTTACCAGGAAGGCAGAATCCCATGACAACGGAATTATCCAGGCAGCAAGCCTGGATATGTGAGGTCATCCGCGGACAATCTCTGCTTGATCACATGCACTGTAGAGATCTATGGTCACCAGGGGACCAGCCAGGGCACTTATGTAGGCACTGCAGTAGTCCTCATCAGCAGCAGGGAAGCCTATAGGATATATGTTAGGATGCTCGAGGCATAAATGCTTACACAAGATGTTACCACAATTCCAAAAAGCTCTGCAATGTACGACAGGAAAAGATGCAAACAGACTGAAGAAAGGAATTCTAGAAGAACTGTTTTTTTTTTCTTACATGATTTATCTTATATGCCTAGGAATAAGTGATAGCTTTCCTGGATATCTAAAAGCAGAGGTTGAGGCTTACCCCCCCAAAAGTCCTGGCTGGGTTTGATCAGATAAGAAGTGCCTGTGTACATTTAAAAATCCAGTTGTTTTGAACTTTTATATAATAACAGTTCACGCTGAACAGGTGCTCAGGATTGTTGTCAAATAGTATCATACCTGTGTTCCCAGATGTCCAGTGTGAGCCAGGCTTCTCCCCTGCTGGTAGACCTCACTGTATCTCACTGCATATGCCCATGAACTCATGAAGCCAGAGTCCCTGCCAGAAGGATGGTGGCTGAATTTAACAGCTGTCCCTTCAAGAAAATTAGTCCCCCTCCCCCCCCATAGCCTATTAGAATGTGATTGTTGTCAGGCAATTTTCTAGCAGGTCATCAAGAGCGTCAAGCAGAAGATCATGGCTGAGAGAATCCAGGGAGATGTTTAAACCCCATGGTCTAAAGCGCAAGTTCCAGCTTAGCACCGTCCCCACGCTAGGCAAGAGCTAAGCCTGAGCAAGGCTGGAGGGCCTTTGCGCACAAGGTGGGAGGAGCTGCTGACACTTATTTATGTGATGGCGCCGCGTACTTCACGGGAATGAATTCATGGTGAGGAATAGAGAACGGGTTGGGAATTTGGCCCCATGACAAAGCATCATTCAGCAGAACGAGGAGAGATTTGTGTCGGCCCTATCCTCCTGGACTCCAGATGAGTCCTACCCGAGCAGGCTGTGAACACTGGAACAGCTATCTGACTCTACTGCTCACTGGGTGCCCTCAACACTGGCCCTGGTCCCAGGGCCGGGCAGTGGTGCAAGTCGCGTCCCAACAGCGGCACTCATTGTGTGACGAGCAGACAACAGCAGCATCCACTGTGTGATGAGCAAGGACAGGTGTTCTGGCAGCGACAGCAGGAGCACGGTCAGCGTGGTTATCTGCCGTGTTCCCAACATCAGACATTGGCACGACTGACACAGACGTTAGTTGTCCTTGGCCTCCAGGATGGGCAGCCTTCGCCCAGGCATCCGCAGCCTTAGTGGCGCCAGCAGCTACAGGGAAGCCTGCGGCAGGCACAGACAGCTTCCCCTCGCTAAGGGAAAGCAGGGTTCTAAGGGAGGCAGCCTTGGCACAGGCCTGTGGGTCTGCTTTGCTGTGTTCCCGAAGGACAGGTGAACTGGATACGGGGGGCGTGTCCCTAACATACACTTTAATGGTGATGCTACAGTGCAGGGGCCATTTCAGGACTACTCAGTTTCCTAGGGACACCTGCTCTGCACCCTCTAGAAGGCAGGAGATGGACTAGCTCAGGGGTCCACAAACTCCATAAAGGGCCAGAGAGTATTTCAGACCATCTCTGTTACAGCCACTCAACTCTGCCATTATAGCACAAAAAACGGTCATAGAAAATATATAAAGGATGAGTGTCCTTGTGTTCTAATAAAACTTTATTTACAAAACAGGTCATCGGCCAGTTTTAGCTCACGGGCTGTAGTTGCTGACCACTAGACTAGTTAAAGCATCAGTCCCATTAGACCAAGTAGAATCTTCTTTTCTAAAATCTCTTATTCATAACAGACCAGAAAACATACCCCCCCTTCTGCTTCTAGTACTGTGCCATTTCTTTCTCTGCCATGAACATTTTATTTTGACTTTATAACTCTTTAACTGCATGAAACATTTATATAAAACAGTAAAGTATAGTGATGTATTCATTATTTTTTATTACCTGGAGGATGAGGGAAAATGAAATGTACTCACCAGCTGCCATAGTCAACTGATAAAATTATATGTTCTCCATTCATCGATCAGTATATAAAATAGTATAAGAAATATATATTCCATTATTTTATAAGCATAATGTGTGAAAATCATAATAGCTTATAACCCTAAATCCCAACTCACTCTGCAAGAGACATGAGGCAAGCAAATAACTGAAAAATCGTGTCCTCGGCATAATATAATCTTCAGGATTATATTCAATATGCACATTAAGTAGAGTGAAAACATGCCATGAAATTTTGCATCAAGGGAATGCTCTTGCACAAGTCAACTTGAATGTTTAAATATTTCCCCCTTCCAATGTAATAGGTAGGGTGGATATTCATCTGTAGAGGAATGTGGGATGCTTCAAGTATCATTAGAACAGGGTTCACAGATACATGGTTGTAATGTGTGTTTTGTTTTTTTTTTAAGATTTTTATTTATTTATTTATTTGAGAGAGAGAGAATGAGAGACAGAGAGCATGAGAGGGAGGAGGGTCAGAGGGAGAAGCAGACTCCCCGCCAAGCAGGGAGCCCGATGCGGGACTCCATCCCGGGACTCCAGGATCATGACCTGAACTGAAGGCAGTCGCTTAACCAACTGAGCCACCCAGGCACCCAAAGTTATTCTTTTTTTTTTTTTTAAGATTTTATTTATTTATTTGAGAGAGAGAGAATGAGAGAGACAGAGAGCGCATGAGAGGGGGGAGGGTCAGAGGGAGACGCAGACTCCCCGCCGAGCAGGGAGCCTGATGCTGGGCTCGATCTCAGGACCCTGGGATCATGACCTGAGCTGAAGGCAGCCGCTTAACCAACTGAGCCACCCAGGTGCCCCATAATGTATGTTTTTATAGAGATACATACTTATGCATATACACTTATATATATCATGTATGCTCACTATGTACATGCATAAATGTATATGCACACGTGGAGATAAACACACACATATACGTATTTTTCAAGCTCTGTTGATTTAATCTTATTTTGTTTAGGCTCTGGTAGTATTAAAGGCAGAAAGAGAAGAGTATTTAGACATGAGCATCCACCTTATATTTGCTGGACTGCTCTGTCAGTCCAAGGGGTCCTGCAGCTAAGTGTGGCACATTCAAGACACTGTGGCATCGAATGAGTCAAGATTCCAACACCTCCTTCTCCTTTCCTGCTACCACACCCCAGCTCTCCTTATCGCTACCTCCTGTCACCAACATTTCCCCTGATGGAAATCCCTTTATGGTTTACTAATTTTTTCGTTATATTGAGACTTTCCTCATTTTTTTATTTCAAGCTCGTGTGGGCTTCATGTCTTAGTCATTAGGAATGCAATAATGCAATCTCTTTTTTTACAAAAGATTTACTTATTTATTTATTTTAGAGAGAGAACATGAATGGGGGAGGGGCAGAGAGAGAGGGAGACAAGCAGACTCTCTGCTGAGTGTGAAGTCTGATGTGGGGCTCCATCCCATAACCCTGAGATCATGACCTGAGCCAAAACCAAGAGTCTGATGCTTAACTGACTGAGCCACTCAGGCGCCCCCTAATGCAATCAGTGGTTAAAGATTTATAGTTTTTCAGCACTGAAACACATTTTCTACTATTCTGCTCTCATGGCTTTGTAGATATGTAGTATTCTAAGATGGCAAATGAACTCTTTTTTAATTAACGTATTATATATTATGTTTCAGGGGTACAGGTCTGTGATTCATCAGTCTTACACAATTCACAGTGCTCACCATAGCACATACCCTCTCCAGTGTCCATCACCCACGCACCCCATCCCTCCCACCCCCCTCCACTCCAGCAACCCTCAGTTTGTTTCCTGAGATTAAGAGTCTCTTATGGTTTGTCTCCCTCTCTGGTTTCGTCTTGTTTCATTTTTCTCTCCCTTCCCCTACGATCCTCTGTTTTGTTTCTCAAATTCCTCATATCAGTGAGATCAAGATACTTGTCTTTCTCTGATTGACTTATTTCACTTAGCATAATACCCTCTAGTTCTATCCACGCCATTGCAAATGACAAGATTTCATTTTTTGATGGCTGCATAATATTCCGTTGTATATATATATTAGCACATCTTCTTTATCCATTCATCTGTTGATGGACATCTAGACTCTTTCCATAGTTTGGCTATTGTAGACATTGATGCTATAAACATTGGGGTGCAGGTGCCCCTTCGGATCACTATATTTGTATCTTTGGGATAAATACCCAGTAATGCAATTGGTGGGTCATAGGGTAGCTCTATTTTCAACTTTTTGAGGAACCTCCATACTGTTTTCCAGAGTGGCTGCACCAGCTTGCATTCCCACCAACTGTGTAGGAGGATTCCCCTTTCTCCGCATCCTCGCCAACATCTGTCGTTTCCTGACTTGGTAATTTTAGCCATTCTCACTGGTGTGAGGTGATATCTCATTGAGGTTGTGATTTGTATTTCTCTGATGCCGAGTGATGTTGAGTATTTCATGTGTCTGTTGGCCATTTGGATATCTTCTTTGCAGAAATGCCTCTTTATGTCTTCTGCCCATTCCTTGATTGGATTATTTGTTCTTTGGGTGTTGAGTTTGATAAGTTCTTTATAGATTTT